>NC_064862.1:20114814-20434814 GCF_024139225.1 Suncus etruscus
AGAGAGAGAGAGAGAGAGAGAGAGAGAGAGAGAGAGAGAGACTTGATGTTCAGATTTTTGTCCCCTGAATCTGTCTGTCCTACTTTCTGTCATTTTCATGGCAGACATCTGATATCTGAGTTGTCTTCCAAGGACCCTGGCTGGAATTTTTTTTTTTTTAGTTTTTGGATTACACCCTGCATTCAGGGGTTACTCTTGGCAGGCAAGGGGACCATATGGGATGCAGGGATTCAAACCACTGTCCATCCTGGATTGGCTGCTTGCAAGGCAAACACCTTACCGCTGTGCTATTTCTTCAGCCCCTGGCTGAAATTTTTTAAAAACAGAAGCCATGCCTCTGAGTTCTTCATCATTAGGCCTAGCCCTTAAACACTGTTGTGTGTGTGTGTCCCCTACCTCCTGGAAAAAGTGATGAAATAGAGCATGTACTTCACATGGAGGAACTCAGTTCAACTCCTAACACCATATAGTCCTCTGATATCTGGAAACAATCCCTGAGCACTCAGCTGGGAGTAGTCCTGGCACCACCTGGTTCCACCTAGAAAATAAAAAGCTAAATAAATAAATAAATAAATAAATAAATAAATAAATAAAAACAGGAGCCACAGCCTGCAGTGCTGAAGCAATCAGGGCCTCACCACTGGTTCGGGTGTGCTGGTGGGGACATGTGATGCCAGGGATTGAATTTAGATCAATGGCATGGGCTAGGCAGGTGCTCTGTTTCTCGGACTCCTTCCCGAACTTCCTGGTTTGGATTTTTGGGTGATGTAGGGACTCCCCCAAACAGTGCTCAGGGAGCCTGGGCATTGCTCCTTGTGATAAGATACTGTCTGGGCCTGGCAGCCACCAGAACCATAGTCATCAGACCCAGGAATTACAGTTGTGCCTCAATACCTATTCCTGACCCCTGATTTATCTTTCTGGCCCTTAGTTAACATTGTGTGTGTGTGTGTGTGTGTGTGTGTGTGTGTGTGTGTGTGTGTGTGTGTAATAAACCTCAAAGTTTTTTTATTTGTTTGTTTTGTGGATATCAAAAAGAAGGAGTGGTTATCTCCACCAGGACCTCTTAGTGGTCAAACCCAACTGGTGTCTAGAGAGCAGGATTCCTGGGTGGTGCTGGGCACAGAAATCTGTTTCTTGGGGTTCCTGGTAGTTTCTGATGGTGGCGGGCTGGGGTGGTGAGGATTCAGACCAAGGGGGCTGGTGTTTTTCCTCCTCAGTGTGGTTGTCAGTCTGTGTTCAGGGGCCGGAGCCGTGGTGAAAGTGGTAGGGCGTCTGCCTTGCATGTGCTAACCTAGGACGGACTGCAGTTTGATCTCCTGGCATCCCATATGGTCCCTCAAGCCAGGAGCGATTTCTGAGCACATAGTCAGGAGTAACCCTTGAGCGTCACCAGGTGTGGCCCAAAAAGCAAAACAACAGCAACAACAAAAAAACTGTGTCCCTTATTTATTTGATTTTTGGGTCACACCCGGCAGCACTTAGGGGTTACTCCTGACTCTATGCTCAGAAATCGCTCCTGGAAGGCTCAGGGGACCATATAGGATGCCGGGATTCGAACCACTGTCCTTCTGCATGCAAGGCAGATGCCCCACCTCCATTCTATCTCTCTGGCCACTGTGTTCCTTAATTTTGGGGATTTTTTTGTTTTTGTTTTTTTGGGTCACACCTGGCACTGCTCAAGGGTTACTCCTGACTCTATGCTCAGAAATTGACCCTGGCAGGCACAGGGGACCACATGGGATGCCGGAATTTGAACCACCATCCTTCTGCATGAAAGGCAAACGCCCTACCTCCATGCTATTTCTCTGGCTCCATTGTTCCTTATTTTTAAAGTGTCTGTCTTTGCAAAACCTACTTGGGTTTCACCCCAGGCACTACATAATGGTCCACCAGCACCATCCAGAGTGATTTCTGAGCACAGAGCCAGGAAGCCCTGAATACAGGCAGGTAAAGCCCAAAACAAAAAACAAAGCAAAACGAATACAACCAAAAAGGCAAGCTGGGGCCCAGAGGGATAACACAGGGGTTAAGATGCTACCTTGAATGATGCAGACACGGTTTGATCCGGAACAACACAGGTGGTCTCTCACACACCTCCTGGAGGGGGGGATCTTACTCACAGAGTCTGGAGTGGTACCTGAGCACCACTGGCTGTGACCCAGCATCCCCCCTACCTCTCCATCACCACACACACAAAGCACAAAACAAAGTAGATTTGCGTTTAAGTGCAGAGAGCCCCCGGTTGGCATGAGTGAGCTCAGATTTCACAGTTTTTACAAGAAAGCAGGTCCAGCCATGCATAGTACAGCCCTACTGTGTCTGAACAGTCTGCAATCGCCTGGCCATGCACAATGACCATGCATACTGCGCACAGGAGGAAAATGAGGCACAGAGAGGGACAGCACTTGCTCAAGGTCACAGAGCACAGAGGTGACAGGCTGGTGTCCAGATCAAGCAGCCTGGCTCCATAGCCGCAGTGATTTATTCATGAAGCCAGGAGGAGCTTCCTTGGGGGTGTGGCTGCAGTGCCAGGCCAGGTGCTGCCCATGCAGGCGGGTTGTTTCTCTGTAGCCATCATCACTTCAGCCTCTGGGGCTGGGTGGGATCTTGCCTGGGACCAGGAGCATCCCTCTTGGGGATGTCCCATGTCCGCTGAGTCTGAAGTTCTGGTGGTCTTTTCCCGCCCACCCCAACTGTGAGTGTGAAGTTCCCCCAAGAATATTTTCTTTTGTCTCAGCTTTGATGCTGGGGATCTTGTATATCATTATTTTCCTTCTTCCGACTCGCAGAAACCTTCCCTGGAAGGTTTATTCCCTGGGTCTGAGTTTCCTCAAGTGTCCACCTTCTTGTTGGGACCTGTTTGGGGGACAGGCTGCCCCACGCAGATTGCTTTTTGGGAAAGGAGCATGTCTCCTTTCCATTCTATAATCTTATTTTTTTAATTTTAATTTTTTTTTTTTTTTTGGTTTTGGGCCACACTAGGTGATGCTCAGGACTTACTCCTGGTGGGACCGGGAGACAATAAAAGGTCCCCTGAGTCAAACCCACATCAGCTATGTGCAAGGCAAGTACCCTACCTGCTGTACTATCTCTCCAGCTCCCCCACTTTTCCCATATTTTTGTTTTATTTTGTTTTGGAGTCATACCCAGCGATGCTCAGGAGTTACTCCTGGCTCTGTGCTAAGAAATCGCCCCTGGCAGGCTCAGGGGACCATATGAGATGCCAGGAATTAAACCACCGTCTGTCCTGGATCAGCTGTGTGCAAGGCAAAAGCCCTACTGCTGTGTTATCTCTCTGGCTTCTTTTTTCCCCCTTTTTAATCTTCGTCTTGATGCACGGATCTTTGAGAATCCCAGAATCAACCAGGAAGCTGCTTAAGTTTCTGTATATCTGCAAATGTGTGTGTGTGTGTGTGTGTGTGTGTGTGTGTGTGTGTGTGTGTGGAAAAAATAAGCTAAGAACATGAAAAACAGCTTTTCATAAAAATATTTAATATTTTAATATGCTAGTCCCCCAACCTAAGGCTGAGCGTTTGCTAAAAGTTCTGAATTTCTTGACTTACCCATCTTTCATTAAGGACCACTCCGAATAATATCATTTCCCTTGCTAACTCTGTTTAGGGGGTAAACACTTAACTGCTTAATTCATTATTGCTGAGCTGGAGACTGTAACAGATGCCTTTGGAATATAAGTCCCCACATCTAATAAGGCACAAGCTTGCAATGCACTCAGAATATGGTGGGGGAGAGACGGCTGAAATTTATTTTGTGAATAAAGCAATAAGCCACTAAGCAAAGCTCATATGTTTCAGCCAAGACACAAAGACACGATCATTCAGTATTTATGTAGCAACCCGTTCCTCAGTGGGACTGCAAGTTTCTACCATTAAAATGGTCGGAATTCTTCAGAGACTGACTGCATTAAGTCATTTAAAAATATCACAGACTTAAAACAATCTGAATTATTGGATTTTCTCCCTGCTCCTCGGATAAGCATGTTTGCCATGGCAATTTCCGGCTTGGCCAAAGGTGCAGAGTGTGTGTGTGTGTGTGTGTGTGTGTGTGTGTGTGTGTGTGTGTGTGTGTGTGTGTGTTCATACATGTCAGTAAGGAAAGTAGAAAAGTTCCATGGAGGATTTGCATGTGGAAATAAAGTTAGGTATTAATTTACTATTTTCTTGTAAATTTTTTTTCTCTGAACATTCTTTCCAATTTCCAGAAACATTGCGAGCAAAGTAGAAAGAACGTCTGTGAACACTGACATGTCGGCCCCTGCAATATTCCTTCTACCATTTTAAGGAGATTGACACAGATAAGGAAACAGACACAAAGTCTTTTTGCTAGAACCGTTAGAGAGTGACTTGTAGACACGCTGTCTGTCCCTTTACCCTCTTCCTCTGCTGTGCACTCTAAAAACAAGGCTATTGTATTACAGAGCTGCAGTGCAACGAATCCAGGAAATTAACATTGATAAAGTACTATTATCTAATCTATTGGCTTTATTCTTAATGTGCTATTGGCTCCAATTAATGCACTTGATAGTCAAAGAAAGTCCTGGGTCATCACTTGTCAAATCTCCCTTGCCTCCCTCCCGAATCTGGAATATTCCTCGGTCTTTCTGTGTTCTTTTTATTTTTATTTTTTTCATGTGACAGTGACATTTTAAAAAGAGAACAGGCTGTTTCTGTTATAGCATTTCCCCTCCATTTGGATTTGGGCAATGTCTTTCTTTGCAATTCGACTCAGACACTGCACCTTTGGCAGGATAACCCCAAAGGGTGTTATGTACGTCCTCGGAGAATCAGGCGCTACACGATAGCAACTCATCGTCTGGGATGGCAAAAGGCAGTCAGACATTTAAAACAATCTTTCATCCCAACCTTGACTTGTTAAAAATTGTTTTGGAAGGTTTCACACTCACTCTCCACCTTCTATCACAGGTCTTTTTTAAAAATCAAACTGGAATCCAAGAAAAAAATAAATCGCAAGCTTTACAGATGCTCAGGAGAAAAACTTTGCCATTTAAAAAAAAATTTGCATTGCGATAGTTATAAAATTTCCCTAAATTCATTTTGCAGAACGAGAGCTGTAATTTAGATGTGAAGTTATTGAGAGCTGAGATAAACCACATCGCATGCAATTTAATCTGGCAAGGAAACAGACCACTCGGAATTGCTAACTAGGCCTTAATTCATTACATCCTGGTGAACAGCCCTTACTTTTGGTCCTGAAGTCTTTGAACTTGTGTCGTTAATATATTTACGCAGGCCTCATGGAAAATGTATGCGATGGCGATAGAAATATTGTATCTTTGTTTAAATCACTTTACATTAGAAAAAAAAAAAACAAAACCCTGGCTCTTATGATCACTCAGAAAGATCACACCTTCTTGCAAAGCATTTATGAAACAATTATTTACATTACATTAAAAACTTTAATTGCCTTGCAGCACGTGCTCTGACATGCAAATATTGGAAAATCATCAAAAATATCCATCAAGATTCTTTCTCCTTTACAACTCTTCTAAACTTTATCTTTTTTATAACCCTCTTGTATTGATCTATTGTCCCAGACCAAGAGTGATGTCAGAAGTCCAGGCTGGGTTATAAAAAGAGAATATAATTTCCATTTGCTGTCCATAAAAGCAAATCTTTTGACCAGAGAAAAATGTCCCCCAGGGGTAGGTGGGTGGGTGGGTGAGTAGGAGAAAGGGACTAGGTGAAATTCGATGGTGGTGGGGTGAACATGCCAGGGAGAGAGGGAGGGTGGATTAGTTGGTGCTTGAAGCTGGTTTTGGGGTAGCTATAAGTTCCTGAGGTGTGTGTATGTGTGAAGTGTTGGAAGTGGGTAAGGGAAAACTCACTTACACAAACAGTAACAAAAACAGAGATTAAAAAATCCTGCTCAGCCTTGTGGTCTGGAAGAGACGGAGCCTTCTGCCATATGGGCTGGAGCCCCTTTTCCTCAAAGACAGCTCCCTAATGAAGGAGCCCCCCAAACAGGAAGGTCCTGGGGTCCTTGGCTAGGCTAAGTCCCCTGTATAATAATCATCATCATCACAATGATGGACAGCAGAAACCTCCTCAGCTATTAAGGGTCTCGAGCCCCCACAGCAGGGCTAAAGCCCCTTCAATCGATTCTCATAAAAGCCAGCCCATCCTATTAAAATTAACAACAAAGTCGACTCACAGGGGGGTGGATGGGAAGGGGGGGTACCCCAGAGGTCTCAGAATCTCAGAAGCCCCTGCATGCATTAGAATAACGGAGACAGGAAAAAAAAACAAGGGCCCTCTCTGGTAAAGTTGTAGGGAGCCTTCTAATGGAGCCAGACGCTCCCAAACATCACCAAGAACAGTCATCTCTATTCCAGAAGACCCCCCCATACCCCACCAAAAAGACCCCAGCGCTCAGACGCAGGTGCAGCCCCCCATAATAACCATAATAATAGAGCGGTGCGGGGGGGGGGGGACCTGCGGGCCACGGCTGACATTTCTCAGGACTCAGTGGAGCCCCTAGGCGACTACCACCTGCCCGCGGGAGTTGCTCCCAAGGGCGCACCGGCCACCAGCCCTTTCAGGGTGCTGTGCAAACCTTAGCTGCGGGAGTCTCCGTGGGTGACACTTATTCGGTGTGTGCTCGGGTTGCAAAAGATCAAAAAAAAAAATGCAATTGCAAAAAAAAAAATCTATCAACTTTTTGATTTCCCAAGTAAGTGCCAGGGGGTGGAGGGTAGACAGGTGCCAAAGTGTGTGTGTGTGTGTGTGTGTGTGTGTGTGTGTGTGTGTGTGTGTGTGTGTAGGGGGGTTGAGAGCGAGCCTCCCCATCCCTTGGCATCATCGATCAGCACGTTACGTCAGTATCGATAAGTTTGCAAAAAAAAAAAAAAAGCCAAAGTCAAGTACAATCACTTGGGTCCCAGGGGTGTGTGCGATGCTGCGTGCGCTCCGGAGGGGCCCGGGGAGCCAGCCAGCTTAGCCAGCCAGCCAGAGGCAGGCAGGCAGGAGGGTGGGCAAGGCAGCTCCCCCCATCCCACCCTCCTCACCCCACCCAGCACTGCACGGCCTTCCTCTCCCCTCCCCTGCGCTGCGCCCCAGCCCGGGGCCGCCTCCCCCAGGCGGGCGCCCAGGCGCGCTCCACCCGCTCGCCCGCCCGCGCCCTCCGGGGGTCGTGGGGGGCGCTTGGCTCCCGGGCGGGCCCGGAGGCGGCTGCAGGGGCTGCTTAGGGGGGATCGGGAGGCTCCGAGGGGGCCATCGGGTCCCCGGAGCAGGCCGGGGGCGCGCGCGGGGAGCCCCGGGGCCCGGGTGGCCGGGGTGGGGAGTCCAGCCCGGGTATTGGGTGCAGCCATTGAGAAGAGCCACAAACTCCGGTGTGTGCGTCTCCCCCATCGCCCCCAAGATGGCCGCCAATGTGGGATCGATGTTCCAATATTGGAAGCGATTTGATCTCCGGCGACTCCAGGTGGGTGCGGGCCGGAGCCCCGGGGTGCGCCCAGGGCGCATGGGGAGGAGGACGGTGGAGCAGAGGAGGTTGGTGCTTTTCCCCGGGGGGCTGAGCTGCTCCGAGGGGCTGGCTGCGGGGCGGAGGCTGTCACCCCGATCGCCTCATCGATGGGGGTATTAGGAATCGATCTGGCCGCTGCTCTTTGTTCGGTTCGATCATCGATGAGCAACGCCGCGACCATGGAGAAGCGCTAGCGAGCCTTTCCTTGCCAAGCTCGGCCCTGCCTCGGGGGAAAGAGCGAGCGAGCGAGCGAGCTGGGCGATCAGGAAGGCAGAGGGATCCCGGTCCGGTTGCGGGGATCCCCCCTGAGGGGTCTCGGGGTGCTGCGAGAGGGACCCCCTGGGTCGCCCCCAGTGCGCTGCACTTTGCGCGCGCCTCCAAAGCAACTTCGCGGCGGGCGCCCCGCGTGCCTATCCGCGCCCGGCTCCGGGCTCGGGAGGGAGGAGGAGAGGGAGGAGGAGGAAGAGGAGGAGGAGGAGGAGGAGGAGAGGGAGGAGGAGAGGGAGGAGGAGGAGGAGGAGGAGGCGGCAGAGCCTGGCCCGGGTTGGCGAGGAGCAGGCGGCTCCACGCGCCTCCCCGACCCGCCACCGCTGCCTCCATCGTCCCAGCCGCCTCCAGCATCTTCGCGGGACCGGCCGGACCTCCGGAGCCGCCGGCAGAACCAGTCCGGGTTCTCAGGGTTCGTCTTGCTTTTCCCCAACCCCTTCTTTCCCGAGCGCATTTGGGGACGCGCGCTGGAGAGGGGGGAACCCCCGCGGGGCGCACCGAACTTTGCGCACCCGACGAGGCCCCCCGGAGAGGGACAGCCACGGCAGGTGACTCTCTCCCAGGGCTCGCCCGGCCCTCGGGAACTTTTCCGAAGGGAGATCCGATCGCCTGCACCCCACCCCGGGACACCTCTTCTCTCCCTCCGTGCCCGCTGCGCCTACGCTGTCCCCTTTGGCGCGCCTTCCAGACTGGCACTCTCGCTCCCACCCCTGGTCTGGGCATCTGTCTGCGCCCTGGAGCTTGCTGTGGTGGTGCTGATGGTAATGGTGGTGGTGCTCCCTAGCTAACCCCCCAGGAGGAGAGGAGTGGGGATGGTGGAGCTGGAGGCGCACGCAGCTCTGCTCCCTGTTCTTTCCAGGGGTGCCCAGGACGCGCCTGGCATGCTCTCCCTCTCTTTCTCCCCCTTTGGCGTCTGGCAAAGTCGCGGCCCGGCCCCGGCGGCGCGGTGGGAACGAGAGGCGGGGAAATGATGCAGATAACCGGGCAATTAGAACCACCCGCCTTGGCCTTGACGTTCGTTCGTTCACAGCCCAAGCGAGGCGATAAAAAGGGACCCACTTTTTAAAATTATTGTTATTCATTATTATTTGTTTGTTTGAGATCTACCTACAAATTTCATTAAGTTTCTTCCGATAAGTGTTTTGCAGCCTACCCGCCCGCCCCTGGCCCTTTCCCAGCCCCCACACTCTGCCTAGCCCCCCTCCTGAACTCTCCCCCCTTGCCGCCTCCTCCTCCTCCTCCTCCTCCTCCTTCTTCTCCCCCAGAGCCATTGAGCTGGAGAGAAAATCGGGCCACTCAGGCATGCAGTTAATAACCCGAGTGCCTTGCAATTCCATCCGCACTTGAGTTGGGGCTACAGCTTGGTGACCAGCTAAGGCGGGCAGAGCTGTGAGCGGGCGCTTGCAGGTTTAAATGATGCTAAATTGGCCTTTCTGGGAGAGTGGGGGGCTGTGTGTGTGTGTGTGTGTGTGTGTGTGTGTGTGTGTGTGTGTGTGTGTGTGTGTGTGTGTGTATTTGTGTGTTAGAGAAAAAGAGGGAGAGAGAGAGAGAGTTGGGCAGCTCTGCCGGGCTTGGCACGAAGGCCAATGGTAATTGTATTCCCTGCTAATGTTTGTAAATGAGACCCGGGCAGGGCTGGGGGACAGCGTCTTTATTTATGATTGATGTTCTGTGACATAAGGAATGACAAGAACGTGGCAGACAAGAGGAGAGGAACCAGAAGGGCTGGCGAAAGCCCTTTGCAGCGTCCTATTGTTATTCTGGGCTGGAGAAAATTTCCACGGCGAGATTTACAGCGCTGGTATTTGCTCCCGGTTGGCCGGAATGTCAGTTAACACAATCTTCATTAGATAACTCGTTTTCAACCCAGAGCAGCAGCAGAGGCAGCAGCCGGGGAGAGGGGAGAGGCTGGGGCTGGCTCCTGAGGGGTGGGGTGCAGCTCCCCCAAGGGAGAGGGGCTGGCTGATTTTTAAGCTGGAAATGTGGGGGCTTCGGACCTCCCAATCTTCCTTCTCCTTCCGGGGCCGGGAGGGTCTTTTGTGAAGCTGTCCAGGTCACCCAAATCTGGATTCCAGCTGGACTCCCCCTGGGTCCCCAGAACCTCTTTGTTAGGGGCTTTAGAAGGGACTGAGTGGCAAAGCCCATCTGGACAGGGAAGGATGGAGATGGTGGTGGGGCGTCTTGTCCAGCCCCCCCAAAGGGAACTAGAACCTCTCCCCCCATGGGTAGGGATGCCGAGGGGTTGCTCATTAAGACAATGGCTGGTGTGCCTGGCACAAAAGGAGCAGGCTCTCTGGGAAGGGGGTGAAGCTCATTTACATGGATATTAAGTGGGGGGGGGGTGTCCCTGTGGGAATTTTGAGAGGCTGTGCACTTCCAGAGCCAGAGAAATGAGCGTGGCAGCGTGCAAACATTCAGGTCCTCATGTCTGCCAGGGTCCTCACTCGCACCCCGAATTGTTCCACTTGCTCCCCTGCCCCACAGGATCTCCGGATCCCCCATATTTTCTTTCCAATGGCATTTTTGTCGGAGACGGATTATGAGCCTGACCTAAAGCACTTTGGCTGGGCATCAGGAAAGCGTGTGTCTTGATGCCAGTGACCTAAGCTGCACGTTGTTTATTTTCATGTCTCCCCTTTTCACTTTTCTTATAGCGGGGAGGTAACCGGAGAGGCCGACTCGGACTCCTTTGGGCCCTTTCTGAGATTTGAGGAAAGGAGGCGACCAGTGCGCCCACCCCTGTGTCCCCAACAGGCACTGAGCTCAGCCCCCAGGCCCAACTGACCGCACAGAGGTGTGTGGTGTGTGGTTGCCATTCATGTTCAGCTTCAGCGGTTTCCTACTAGCCTGGTACATGAGCTTGCGAATGGCCACGGAGGCAGAGACGACCAGAGTCCCCAGGCCAGACCAGGCTGCTGGCGTCACCCCAATCCTGGAGAGAAAGGTGACCTTGTACCAGCCCAGCGACAGCCATTCGGAAGTATATTTTTTTAAAATATGGAAGCAGGATGGTTACTTGGCCCTGCCAGGGCTCTTTTCCTTGGGAGGGAGGCTAGCTCTGCTGGGAAGGTGATCAGAGAGGGGTACTGTTCCCCAGGACTCTGAAACTGCTCTCTCTCTCTCTCTCTCTCTCTCTCTCTCTCTCTCTCTCTCTCTCTCTCTCTCTCTCTCTCTCTCTCTCCTGCATCCCCGCCTCCACTGCTAGCAGGCCAGGAAATGAGAAGAAATAAAAATTTCATCCCAAAGATAATGCGGGGCATATTTCACGAGGTGATAAGATTGCTTTATGGTGAACAGTACTAATGCAGTATTTTTTTTTATGGCTTTTCGGTGTAAAATCATCATCACCGGATTCATACCTTTACGATTTCCTTTTTCTGCTTGACTTTGCCACTTTTTTAATGATGCTCAGAGACCAGTTTCCTGTGCTTGGTCCCTTCACCCTCCACCCCCCTGTAAGGGTACATCCCGTCTAATCAGAGTTGAGGGTGCCCCATCCAGATCAGGGTGCATGCATCTGTATTTCTTGGGAGGAGAAAGGGTTGGCTGCGGGGACCCCAAAAGATAGTGCATGTTCTGGGGGAACCTGCTGGGGATATCTGGAGGATTCTGAGCGATTAGAGAGAGGGGAGACGAGACTTTTGAAAAAAGGAGTTTCAAGCGACTTTGGAGAAGGCGCCGTTTCTTGGCATGCAGGAAACGGGGCTTGATGGAATGTATTTTTCCCAGCTTAAAGTTTCGAAAAGAGCATGGATGTGATTAAAATATTATAACCTTATGATCTGCTGAAGTGCATAAATTTTACACATCAACCAAGGAGAGTTTAGACATCCATTAGGGCCCCTGACAGCTTGACTTATCTAAATGTGCTATCATTTAACAAAGTGTCAAAATTCCTCTTTCTATAGATGACAGCAGTAAATAAGCTATCAGCTCTGGTGATGGAAACCTAACTTTGGAAACTTCTGGGGAAGAGCAGAGGCTGCTGGGGTGGGGTGTCCGCCCCAAGGCCTAGGCCTGGGAGGTTGAGATGAGTGAGGGGTGCAGAGGTAGGGGAGGGTGGGAGCCACAGAGCATGTATGGAGATTTCCAGGACATCTGTGTATGCATAAATAAGACTGAGCGAGTGGCCAGCCCACCTGCCCCTTGCCTGTCCTGCCTACGGGTGCCCTTGTTCCTTCGGTCTCTCGGATTCTTCAGAACCCACACCCCGTGGGGCCTTTTCTGCAGAAGCTGCTAGAAACAGGTGTTGTGGATGTATTTAAAGAACCCAACGTCTTTTTCTGGGCATCCCAAAATTCTGCTTTCTCAACTCGACAGAAAATTGCTTCCTAGCGATGGTTTCTCTCTCTCTCTCTCTCCCTCTCTCTCTCTCTCCCTCTCTCTCTCTCTCTCTCAGAACGAGAAGAAAAGCGAGCAATGCCGCATCCTTTGCCGCCTTTGCTGCTGGACGTCTTGATGTTTCTTTTATTAATACCTGAATTCACTGTAGAAAATGGAGAAGCCGCAGACCAGCCTGAAGAAGCACATTCGCATCTGGGGGGGTTGTTTCAGTGGCATTTCTGAAGGCGGCAGGGAGCTTTTTTCTTCTTTTTTTCTTTTTTCCTTTTCTTTAAAAAAAGCAAAGAAAGACTCTCCTGTCTGTTAAGGCAGAGTCTCTCTCTGAACTTGACCTTCTGTCGTGGTGCCCTTTCTCCTGGTGGATGGATGGTACTCCAAGGGGAGCACCTTGGCGGATGCTAAATTCGGTGCTGGAGGCTGGTGACCTGGCTGGGTGGGGATATCGGGTTGGGAGGACTGGCCTGGGTAAGACTGTCACAGGGTGTGTGTCTTGGGCTGCCTTGATTGCTGGCACTGGAATTCAGGGTCTCTACCGAGACTCTGTTGGAATTTTCTTCTAGGTGGGGATGGGGAGTATTCTCATTTTATTTTTGCGTGTTTTTCACTTGAACCCAGGACCTCAGACGTGCCTAGCATGTGTCTGGCCATTGAGTGTCAACTCCACAGGGTTGGGGATGATGGTCTTTATTAACCATCAGTGGCTTTCTAACATGGTGAAGCTAGGTAGAAACAAAGAAGTGAGGAGCCCCAAATTGGTCTGTTCAGCCTTTGACACTCTTTGGAGTGCTGAAGTTCCATACTCCAGTGTATCTCACTTCTGAACATGCCCCATGAGGCAGCCTTGCCCCAGTGAAGAATGCTGCCAGGTCCTGTAGCCATTGATGTGGATTTTCTTTTTGACCTTGGAGCCCATTATGGCAATGTTTTGGGGAGGCTCCTGTCTTTCGAAGATCCTTTTTGAGACAAGAAATGCTACTTAGGTGGGATTCTTGGTTTCTAGGCCATGATGAACCTTTTTTTTAAGAGGCGGTTTGGGCCACACCCAGTGATGCTCAGGGGTTACTCCTGGCTGTGCGCTCAGAAATTGCTCCTGGCTTGGGGGACCATATGGGACACCAGGGCAGGGATCGAATCGAGATTTGTCCTGAGTCAGCCACGTGCAAGGCAAACACCCTATCAGCTGTGCTATAGCTTCAGTACAAGTGGTGATTTTTTGTTTGTTTTTCGGGTCACACCCGGTGAAGCTCAGGGGTTACTCCTGTCTACCGGTGTTTAGAAGAAATATGGGTTAAGGTTAAAGTTGTTTTCTTCTCCTCTGCCTCCGCCGCCTCAGTGCTCAAAAATTGCTCCTGCCTTTGGGGACCATATGGGACTCCAGGGATTGAACTACCATTATCTTGGATTGGCTGTGTGCAAGGCAAACACCCTACCGCTGTGCTGTCATTCTGGACCCCAAGATGAACCCTTTGCAGGAATGGTTTGAGAGTAGAAATCTGTCATGTGGAGAATACAGCCAAAGTCCTCTCTCCCCTGACCTCTGAGTCCTTGAGGTCTGGCTTCTGCACCAACCTCTGTTCAAAGCTTACTCTAGATGATATTGAACGAACACGCTGGCACATTCCTACCTCAGGGCCTTTGCACCTGTGGTTCTCCCTTCCTTTCTTTCACAGCTGTGTCCTCAGTTTCACTCCATCTCAGCCCAGTTATCAGGACCACTCAGCAGCCCTAACAAGTCTAAAGGAATTTGTACAAGCAGCTTCTGCTTCTGCATATGTGAGGCCTGGGGTTCAGTTCCCAGCACAAAGGAAATCAGGGAGGGAGGGAAGGATGGGGAAAGAAGGAAGGAAGGGAAGGAGGGAAGGAAGGGAAGGAGGTAAGGAAGGAGGGAGGAAAGGAAGGAAGGAAGGAAGGAAGGAAGGAAGGAAGGAAGGAAGGAAGGAAGGAAGGAAGGAAGGAAGGAAGGAAGGAAGGAAGGAAGGAAGGAAGGAAAGGAAGACAGGAAGGTGGGAAGGAAGAAAGGAAGGAGGGAAGGAAGACAGGAAGAAAGGAAGGAAGAAAAAGGAAGACAGGAAGGAAGACAGGAAGGAAGCAAAAAGGCAGGAAAGAAGTTTCTGTTCCTCACATCCCCCTTTTTTTGATACCACACTTGGCATTGCTTAGGGCTTACACTCAGGGAGGGTCCTGGTGGTAACTCAGGGACCATATGTGGGTACTGAGGATCTAACCTGGGTCAGCACAGAGCAAGGGGATCATCTTGCATGCTGTATTATTATTCTGGCTGTTTCTGTTTCCCTTTTCATAAGCAAATAGGATCCCATATCTCAAGGGCAGTGTCATCCCTAGCGTTCTCACCTGACCTTTTCTTTGCAGAGTAAAAAATGTCATTTCTAGGGCCTGGAGCGATAGTGCCTCTGTAGGTCATTTGCCTTGCACATAGCCGACCCTGGACAGACCTGGGTTCGATCCCTGTGGTCATATGGTCCCCAGAGCCAGGAGCGATTTCTGAGCGCATAGCCAGGAGTAACCCCTGAGTGTCACCGGGTTTGGCCCAAAAACAAACAAACAAAAAATGCCATTTCTATCCTCAGGGTGACCAACTTTTTCTATTTAGAATCAGACAATAAAATACTTTTGAGATCATCTAATCTCTAGCAAGTCCTTCAGTCTGCCATTTCAGTACAGCAGCCTTAGACGAAAGTTTTTTTACATCAACAAGCAAAGGGCCAGATGGCCCGAGGACTGATGTCTTGCTCACCTTTTAGTATGAAGATGATTCAAACTCAGCTTCTGGAACTGGTTTTTCTTTACTTTTTCCTTCAAGACAAAAGCATGAGGAAATCCAGAGGCCCCCTGATGGGTGTCCAAGTCCAGCTCTTTCACCCACTAGCTGTGTGTTTTGGGATGGGTCACTTACCCTCTCTGAGCCTTGATTTCCTTATCTTTAAAATGTGGCGAGAAATTAGGTTGCCTCAGAAGATTGTAGCCCTTTGAGGGGACAAGAGAAGGACACAACATTACCACTGTGGATTTCTCACTTTTCACTAGTGCTGGTTTTTTTGTTTGTTTGTTTGTTTGTTTGTTTGTTTTGGTTTTGGGGCCATATCCGATGATGCTCAGGTGTTACTCCTGCCTATGCACTCAGAAATTGCTTCTGGCTAGGGGGACCATATGGAACAGCAGGTGATCAAACTTCGGTCTGTCCTAGGTCAGTTGCGTGCAAGGCAAACACCCTACCGCTTCGTCACCTCTCCAGCTCCCTGGTATTTTTTTTTTTTAATAAGAAAATAGGACTGAAAGAGGAGGGATTTAGCAAATGAAACAGAAGCTTTTGGAACTGGCAGGACTTTCTGGAAAAGGGACCTCTTCCTTCTTACTCTGGCCTGGCCCTCTCTGCCTCTATCAGTAATACTGTATGTAACTGCGAGTCTCTGGGGGGCCATGCTGGTCTGCCCGGATTAGAGCGATCTTTAAAGACACTTGTATACTCACTTGGCATTTAGAGCCAGGGAGGGGACCGAGGAAGCTGGATGCCCCGAGCTGGCCACACAGGCAGGGAGGAAGGGAGGACAGGCTGGGAGACCGAAGAGACAGCAGGTGATGCCCAGGGCCAGAGGCCAGGCACTGCCCAGGGCCAGACGGGTGCCCACTTCCCAGAGGCAAGGGGAAGCTTGGCCCGACCCTGGCAGCTCCATGCTCCCTGAGATGGATAGCCACCCCCACCTTCCTTCCCTTCCCTTTCTCTACTCCCCCACCCCCAGCCTCTGCCATCCTTCAGTTCAGCCAAATGAAACAGCAATTCCAGGATACGCATTTGTCATTAAAAAGAAAGAAGGAGAAAAATCAATCCTCCAGCCTCGCTGGCATGAGCTGGGCGTCTGCCCTAGCTGCCCGGAGCCGCCGAGCTGTGCTTAAGACTCTCCGAGCCGCACCCCCTCCCCCCCGCGGGGTAAATGGCTCCCCCAGATCCACTCTGGTTGATCAGCTGCTCCAGCCGCCTGCTAGGAGCAGAGGAGGGTGTTGCAGGCCTGGAGACCACAGAGGTCACCGGGGTGGCCTGGTCTGGGCCAGAGGTCAGCTGCTCAGGCCTATTTGGGGTTCCCACCTGGGGGGTCCCAGTGCCTGAGTGGGTAGGCTGTGAGTTGCTGAGTAAAGCTTCACCAAAGATAGTCACTGTGGACTCTGCAGCCAGCCAGCTGGCCTTGGGGAAATTGGGCTGCCTTTCTGGGTCTCAGCTGTCTTGCCTGTGAAATGGTCTCTCCTGAAGGACTGTTGTGGGGAAAAGTGAGTTAATGTGTGAAGTAAGTGCTGAGGTCTGTTTGGGGAGGAGGGGGGGGGGTCACATCTGGCAATGCCCAGGGGTTTTTGCTGGCTCCATGCTCCGTAGTGACCCCTGGTGGTGCCTGGAATTTGTCCCAGGATTGTCCTCCTACAAGACAAGCTACTTCCCTACTGTACTGCCTCTCTAGCACCCCTGCTCATAGTGATGACGGTGTAATTCTCTTGCACTGCACCAGTGTCTGTGCAATACTCAGCACAATTAACCATGACATCGGAACAGCTACATAGCAGATAATAGAAATAATAATTCTATGCTGGTGGTGTCACGGTGAACAAGGAGGGCAAGGAGCAATGGGGAAAGGTGGACACACACCCTCCTGGGCAGACAGTCAGTGGCACTAATGTGGCGGGAGAATTGTCTCTCTGGAAAAGGTCACTCTTGGGCCAAGATCTCAGGGAGAACCTGGGGAAAGTATTCCAGCAGGGGAGCCACACAGATGAAGGCCCTGAGGTAGGCTGGTAGTGAGAAGAACTGGAGGATGGCAGGGAGGCCAGTTCTTCAAGGACTGGATCTGCCCCTCTTCTCTCTTTTGTCATCTGTTACCAGGGGCAATCGGGGGAATGAAAACTGGATCATTAGATCCTGCTATACGTGCAGGTGTGTGTGTGTGTGTGTGTGTGTGTGTGTGTGTGTGTGTAAGAGTAATTTGGCGAGTACTATGTAAATGGTCAGACAGTACAAGACCCTTTTATTTATTTGTTTGGAGGCCACACATAGAAATGCTCAGGGGTTACACCTGGCTCTGTGCTTAGAGGCCATTTCTGGTGCTGCTGGGGGGGAACATATGGTATGTCAGGGTGTGAGCCTAGATTGGCTGCATGCAAGGTAAATGCCCTACCCTCTGTGCATCACTCCGGTCCCTGCTTTTTTGGAGGCGTTTTGGGCCACATCTAGCGACATTCAGGAGTTATTTTTGGTTTTGTACTCAGAAATTGTTTCTGGCAGGCTCGGAGGACCATATGGGATGCTGGGAATTGAACCTGGGTCTGCTGCATACAAGGCAAATATCCCTGCTTTTAAGTAATTAATTAATTATTCCCCCCTTCACCAGTGCACCTTCCTACCACCAATATTTTTTTTGGTTTTTGGTTTTTGGTCACACCCGGCAGTGCTCAGGGGTTACTCCAGGCTATCTGCTCAGAAATAACTCCTGACAGGCAAGGGGGATCATATGGGACGCTGGGATTCGAACCAACCACCTTAGGTCCTGGGTCGGCTGCTTGCAAGGCAAATGCTACTGTGCTATCTCTCCAGCCCCCCCTTTTTTTGATGCTCCCCCTTTTTTAACAAGGGGTTCAACCCAACTCTTTAGGGCTGGGTGGGTGAGTGGGTTTGGATCACACCCGGCGGTGCTTGTGGATCACTCCTGGCATTGCTTGGTGAAACAGAACAGTGCCAGGGATCGAAGTGGGGTTGGCACAGTGCCAGGCCAGCACCATAACCATACCCCACCCACTACTCTGCCTGATTCTTGGTATGTTGCAGCAGGCATGTTCTGAGCTCTTGTTTCTCATACTCACATACCAGGCAGCAGGATTCAGACCTCAGCTTTTGGGCCAGTAGCTTATTTTGGGGGGGAAGCTTGGTTTTCTCATCTGTAAAATGGGTCTGTTAACTGAACCCCATCTGTGGGAGTGACTGGTGGGTGCCCCCCTCACCCCATGGTGCTCTTAGTGCCCCACCCCACGGGCTACAGCCTGGGGCTGAGCATAGATCTAAAGTGACTCTCTGGACTCCAGTGCTTCCAGCTTCCCTCCTTCTGTTCAGCAACCCCCTGCGCCCCACTGAAAGTCTTTCCACAAAACTCTTGTGTCTGTGTCGGATGACACACTCTCCAAGGGAAATGATGCCACGGGATGTCGGGGCCCCTGAAGTTCAGCACAGAGGACGTGCTCAGGGAGTGCTGTCTGTGTCTTGGGGGGCATCCTCAGCACTCACTCTTACTGGCTTCTTGTGCTACGTGATGAGACTCTTTCCCTTTTTTTTTTTTTTGGTTTTTGGGTCACACCCAGCAGCACTCAGGGGGTTCGAACCACCATCCTTCTGTATGACAGGCAAATGCCCTACCTCCAGGCTATCTCTCCAGCCCCACTCTTTCCCTTTTTAACCACCATCACACTGCCTCATCTTGATTCGTGTCTCCCAGGCCTTCGGCAATCCAGGCACTGGCCCACACCAGGACCTTTGTACTTACTTGTCTGTTTGAGATGTTCTTTGGCACACGTGTTCCCAGTTCTCCCTGGTCCCCTCTGTCCTCTGCCACACCCCCATCTCTCAACCCCACATCACCCCAGGATAAATTTGTTTATCACCTGTCTCCCTCCCTGGGGAGGGCAAGGCCATCATGAATCTCAATAAATGTTTGAATGATGCAGTGGACAGGGGCCTTGGGAAGGGGAAGGGGCAGCTGGCTTGCTTCTTCCAGGGCCCCCAGCCACCCCACACACACACACACACATACTCTCACTGGCTCTTGTAAGTTGTTTGTCCACACCTGGGAATTGGGCCCAGGCCCCAGGCCAGCAGCGGATGAAGGTTTATCTTTAGCTCCATCAGCCTCGCTTTAGAAACTGGTGACCCCAATTTCAGTCTGGGCGGTGGCTCCCATCCTAATTAATACGTCCATTAATTAATCGCCAACAGGCTGTGGGCCATTAGCGATGGCCTGGTGGCCTCAGTCACAGCTCAAATCAGGTCCCTGCTACTGGTGGTGGGGGGGGCTGAGCCGTCAGTTTATGGCTGCAGACCCAGATGGTACTTGTGCCCTGGTGCCTGCCTGGTCATGGACCCACCTCATTGACCCAGTCAGCATCAAAAGGGGACCAGGTCTCTGGACAGCGACACCAGAACTGGGGGGGCATTTCTTTTCAGCACCTCCAGGGGCCCCTCAGTATCAGCTGGAAGCAAAAACTTCAGTCTCCTCTTCCCTTTTATGGCTCAGGGACCCCATTGGCCCTCAGTTTTCTGTCTTTTATGGAAGGTCTCCTGGTAGTTGAGATGGGCCCCTCATTTGTTCATTCACTAATCCATTCACACCTTCATTCACTCATTCACATATTCATGCATTCATTCACCCATGCACTAACTCACTTATGCATTTATTCATTCATTCATTCACTTGTTCGTGCATTTATTCACTCGTTCACTAATTCACATATTCATTCACTCATTTACATGCTCATTTACATATGCATGCATTCCATCACTTATTCATGCATTTGTTCTCTCATTCATTCACTGACTCATTCACACCTTGATGAATTTCACTCATTCATGTATTTATTTACATTTATTCACTCTCGTGCGTGCATTCATTCATGTCTATATTCACTCATTGATTGGGTCACTCACACATTTATTCACTTATTCATGCATTTGTTCATACGCATTCACCTCACTTATTCAGAGACTGTTATTCTGGCCTTGCCCTATGTCTGGGGCTATGTTTGGTGTCTGTGGGGGGAGGTAGTAGGAACCAGTCAGACCCTGTCACTGCCCTGCAGAGCGCTGCTCTCAGCCATCAGAGATAGGGCCTTGCCGTGAGGGGCAGCCCCAGTGGCACTTAAACCAAGATGGGCCCACTGAGCCCTTTTCTAGATGGCGGTTCATTAATTACCTTTATTAACAAACAATACCATCCTAGACTCAGTTGTGAGGGCCTGTGCCACTGAGTTTCAGCTGCCCCAGGAGCCGCCTCTGTCTGAAAGGCTTGGTGCTGTCAGACCTTCCTTACTAATCCTTCTGGTCTTGTTGATTTCTAAGTGGAGGCCTCAGGATGGACAATGAGCCTTTCTAAGCCTCAGTTTCCCCTTCTTTTATAGGCAGGGGCCACACCGCACAGTACTCAGAGCTTACTCTTAGCTCTCCACTCAGAAATTACCCCTGGCAGGCTTAGAGGAACATATGGGATGCCAGGGATTAAACCTCGGTCAGCCTCATTCAAGGCAAATACCCTACCCACTGTGCTATCACTCTGGCCCCCAGTTTCCCCTTCTTATAAAAGAGGAATTCAGCAGAGCCAGTGGGATTCAGTAAGATTTGATGATTTGGTAAGGCACAGGGCATGAACTGTGGAGTCACAAACTTTCCCAAACTCTCTCCTTATCCACGTTGTTTGCCTCTCATCAGGAAGTACCCATCTGGATCCTGTCAGATTTCTTTGTAGTCCCAGGGGCCAAACATCAAGAATTTTTCACTTTTTTTCATTTGGCATTTACTGCAACCCCCGGAAGTGGAAATGACTGCAAATTTCCTCCGCCCCAGCAGGAGGCACCAAACACCTCCAGTCCAAGCACATTGGTGCAGACGTCGGACTCGAACCCTGGTCTTGAACCCTGGTCTCAAACCCAGGTCTGTTGGGGGACCACGTGCCACAGTTCTTGCCCGGTAATGGCCAGAGGTGCTACTTCCAGGACTGAGCCCTTCTTCACCCAGAAGTTCCCTTATCTCACCTTCCTTTATTTCTCTTTTTCCTTTATTGTTCTTGACTTAATTTTAATCAATTCTTATTCTTTTGTAGGTTCTCCCAAGCAGTACTTGGGAGCCCCTACTGGTTACAGTTGGCCAACCTTCCAGTTCAATCTATGCTCTGAGGACAGCCAGGGTCATCTGGTCCTAGGGATACTGGGGGGCCACCATGGCCATCCCACTTTTATTACTTTGTTGATTTGTTTTTATTTGGGGCCATGCCTGGCAGTGTTCGGCTTCCTCTTGGCTCTCTCCTCAGGGATCATTCCTGGTGGGGACCAGATGCAGTGCCAAGGATCGAAGTGGGGTCACTGTGTACAGGACAAGTGCCTTAATTTGCTCTGACCCCTCTGATTGCCTTGTCAGATCCCTCTGGACACCTTGCTGGGGCCCGCCAAAGTGAGCTCAGGTCCAGATGGGGAAGGGGTGAACCTAGACAGTCTGGGCCTATGTGACGGGGCCAGAGCCACAAGATGGAATCCTTGGCCTGACTGATAATAAGCAGGTATTGATTGCTGCCTTGGTCATTATCAAGATTTATTTAGTCAATATGGCCTCCCCGGTCAATAAATCGTGTCGTTGATAAAGAAGGAATAGGACAGACTTGTAGGCTTTATTAAAAAAGTTCCTCAGACTTCTTTCTTTTGAACACCAAGCCCAGCCTCCCCTTCTGTAGTGGCATCATGTCATCCCACTTGCCGATTTTCTGGCTTTTCAGGGTGGCCTGTGCTCTTCTTGTTCTGGTTTCAAGGAGCAAAGACTTGGCTTGAGGCTGGAGTGGATCTGGAAGTGCTATACCCTGGGCAGGCATCTGGTCAACTCAGCACAGGTATGGGGGGACCCTGACTAGTCAGGCCATGGTCCCAGCCCTGCCTGGCCCCACCATTTGGGGTCCACTGACTTTCCGAGGTCTGGCCCATGCACGATCACACATTCTCCTCTAGCAGGTCTGCTCTGAATGCTACATGTCCTGTTAAGTTTAGACATATGTGGACTCCAGAATAAGCCTAGTTGAGACCTTGGCCCCAGTTTATGATTGGTTTCTCCTGGATTTAGCCTGGTGGAGAACCTGGGTGAAAGGTGGGGGGATGTTTGAAAAATAGGTGAGAGAGAACATCTCTGGCAAAAGTGCCTCTGTGCCCAGAGAAAGGGACATGAGATCTGAGAGGTGGCACTGCCTGAGAAATGGTGTTTGGGAGTCTTCGTGTGCTGTGCCAGCAGCGGATTTTTGTCCTGTCGAAAGGGGTGGCAGCTTCTCCTGTGCCAGCCTGACCTGACGGAGGCTCAGTAGCTGTCTCAGAGGGCTGAATTTTAGTTTTGAGGTGGCTGTTTGTGCACTGGCGTTGGGGCTGGCTTCTAACATGTGCCTGGATGTTGCTGATGAGGAAGGACCATGGAAAGGCGAGGTGGCTGGGATGGGGCAGTTGGCAAATGCAGAGCACACGAGGATGTTTCAGCTAGGGGACCTATCCTGACCTTCATCTGTGGGCATGCTGGGGGGGTGAAGAAAGAAAGACTGTAGGGTCTGGGGCTGAAATGGGGTGGCTTTCTTTACTGCCACTATTATCCTGCCTGTGGGTTCCTATGCATAGGAAGAATGTCTACTCACCATGTGATATTCTTTTATAAGTTTGCTCACTCCTCACTAATCCATCTGTCTGTCCATCGTCTATCCACCCATCATACCCTCTATCCATTCACCCATCCATCCATCCATCCATCCATCCATCCCTTTATCCATTCACCCACCCATCTATCCATCCATCCATCCATCATCCACCCATCCATTCATCTGTCCACCCATCCATCCACCCACCCATCCATCCATCCATCCATCCATCCATTCATCCCTCCACCCATCCATCCACCCATCCATCCATCCATCCATCCATCCATCCATCTATCCACTCACCCTTCCATTCACCCATTCCATCTACTCACTCATTCACCTACCCACCATTCTGCTCATTTCAAACCAATCTAATTATTCATCTATTGGTTGTTCTGCCTACCTGTCTAGCTATCTGTCCATTCATCCATCCACTTACCCATATATCTAATTATCTATCCATCTACTTACCTACCCATCTCTCTGTCACTAGTATCCACCTGGCCAACCTCTCCAGGTTGAACAGGATGGGAACTGGGGAGCTGGCAGGACCATCTCCCCTTCTCTGCTCAGACCCCTTCTTTGGGGGTCTGAACCACCCATCAATAGCCCTCATCTTCTCCAACAGCTCCATTTCCATCCTTAAAACATGAGTCCATACCTCATCCTTCTCTTCTGGCCCTTGGGGTCCCAGTCTATTTCCTCATCCTATTCTGGCTCTCTGGACCTGGGAAGCCATTGGCATCAGTAAACCAAGGGGTGACACACTCCCTTGGAGCCAAGTATCTAGGTGGCCTTCCAGGCCCAACATGCTAGCCCCAGCCCTCCTTTGTGGCTTATATTGTTCCAGGCCTTTTCACTTCCCTGGGTCCTCTATCCAGGCCTGTCACTGTTGAAAGCAGGGTACAGAGTCTAGCTATTGCTACAGCTGTTAACGACCTCTTCTCTCTCCCACTAGTAGCATCTTGTGTTTTGGTTCTTGTGTGTATGTGTGTGTGTGTGTGTGTGTGTGTGTGTGTGTGTGTGTGTTTTCCTTTTCACATTCCTTTGTGGTTGTTGCATGCATGCTTGAATGTAGTGTTCACTCTATACAGTCATGACACTGACCTTTAGCCATGGTGCCCAGATATTGAAGGCTGAAGCCTGGAGTGTTCCAAAGAGCAGACTACTGAGGTCCCACTTAGACAGAGAGACCAGCTGTGCATCTGTGACTATCCTGTGTGTCAGGGTCTCTACTTCTGAGCCTAGGCTCAGATCCAATTTTTCTTTTCTTTTTTTTTTTATTCCAATAGTATTCATTTTTATTTGAGACTTCCTACACCAATCATTTCTTTTTCTTTTTTTTTTTTTTTTTGCTGTCTACATTTTTTTTTATTTAAACACCTTGATTACATACATGATTGTGTTTGGGTTTCAGTCATGTAAAGAACACCACCCATCACCAGTGCAACATTCCCATCACCAATGTCCCAAGTCTCCCTCCTCCCCACCCGACCCCCGCCTGTACTCTAAACAGGCTCTCCATTTCCCTCATACATTCTCATTATTAGGACAGTTCAAAATGTAGTTATTTCTCTAACTAAACTCATCATTCTTTGTGGTGAGCTTCCTGAGGTGAGCTGGAACTTCCAGCTTTCTCTTTTGTGTCTGAAAATTATTATTGCAAGAATGTCTTTCATTTTTCTTAAAACCCATAGATGAGTGAGACCATTCTGCATTTTTCTCTCTCTCTCTCTGACTTTTTTCACTCAGCATAATAGAGTCCGTGTACCTCCAAGTATAGGAAAATTTCATGACTTCATCTCTCCTGACAGCTGCATAATATTCCATTGTGTATATGTACCACAGTTTCTTTAGCCATTCGTCTGTTGAAGGGCATCTTGGTTGTTTCCAGAGTCTTGCTATGGTAAATAGTGCTGCAATGAATATAGGTGTAAGGAAGGTGTTTCTGTATTGTATTTTTGTGTTCCTAGGGTATATTCCTAGGAGTGGTATAGCTGGATCAGATCCAATTTTTCTATGATTTCATATTGCCACTTCTGAATTTTTATGGTTGCTGTTGGCATAGTGTGTCCTTTTTCACCCCCACACCCTTTTTTGGTTTTGGGGCCACACTCACCAGTGCTCAGGGGTTACTGCTGGATCTGTGCTCAGGAATCATTTCTGGTGGTGCTGGGGAACCAGATGGGATGACAGGGATCACACCAATCCTGGTTGGCCACGGACAAGGCAAGCTCCCTACCTGCTGTGCAATCACTCAGTCTCTCATTCCCTTATTTTTAAAAATTTGTGTCTTTGGATTTAAAATGTATCCCAGTAGCACTAGTTGGTTCTTGGTGTTCTGAATTTCACTTGGAAAATCTCTGCCTTTTGGTTGAATTTAACCCATTTACGTTTAATATTATGTAAAACAGAGTTGGTTGGATTTATATTTGCCATTTGCTTTCTTTTTTACATTTTAAGTAATTTTGTTTCCTCTGGTTTGTTATATTAAACAAATGCCATCACATATGGCATTGTAGGGGCCAGAAAGATAGTACAGCAGATAGGGCACACGCCTTGCATGCAACCGATCTGGGTTCAATCCCTGGCATACCATGTGGTCCCTTGAAACTGCCTGAAGAGATTCCTAAGAACAGAGCCAGAAGTAGCTCCTAAACATTGCTGGTGTGAGCCCAAAACTTAAAAACAAATCAGATATGGTATTGTAAGATCACCAATGATGTCTTCAGTTAGCTTTTTTAGGAGTTTCTGTAGAGATTACCATTACCTCTCAAGCACTGAGCATCTGAGTCAGGTTGACTTTAACCTTGAGTCACTTTTTACAGCTGCCCAGCCCCCCTGCCTGCCGTAGATCTCCCTCATTTCCCTTAGCTCCACATTTTTCTGTCTGTCCTTCCTCCCGCATGCCTGGGACACTTTTCCCCCCTATCCTCCTGTCCACGTCTCCTGGGAACTTTATCACTGTCTCTTTATTACAGCAGCTCTTCTGCAATATCCTGGAGAGTGGTCTCCACTTCTGCAGTGTTTCTCTTTTTTTTTTTTTTTTTTGGTTTTTGGGCCACACCCAGCAGTGCTCAGGGGTTTACTCCTGGCTGTCTGCTCAGAAATAGCTCCTGGCAGGCATGGGGGACCATATGGGACACCGGGATTCGAACCAACCACCTTTGGTCCTGGATCGGCTGCTTGCAAGGCAAACGCCGCTGTGCTATCTCTCCGGGCCCTGCAGTGTTTCTCTTTTGCAAACCCTCAGCTCGTTTGTCCCGGAGCCTCGAAGTAGAGACTCTGCACGTAGTAGTTCCCAGAAATGTCTGTCAAAGCCAGAGAGGTGGTTAGAGAGGGATGCACGTGCCTTGCTAGGCCAGGGCCCCAGGGCCCCATGGTCCTTTCCTGATGTTGCATGGCCCCTCTGTGCACCACGGGCACATGGATGGATCACCCTAATGGTCCCCAAGCACCACCATGAGTGGTACCAACAATTAAAAAAGAAAATCGTCAGAGATAAAAACCGGAGAGATAGCACAGCGGCGTTTGCCTTGCAATCAGCCGATCCAGGACCAAAGGTGGTTGGTTCGAATCCCGGTGTCCCATATGGTCCCCCGTGCCTGCCAGGAGCTATTTCTGAGCAGACAGCCAGGAGTAACCCCTGAGCACCGCCGGGTGTGGCCCAAAAGCCAAAAAAAAAAAAAAAAAAAAAGAAAATCGTCCTGCAGATGATTGCCTGGGACAGCTATGCCTGGCTCTGCTTGCCGACGCGTCTGCAGGCATTTGTGCACCCGTTTTCACGTGTGTCTCCTCCATATGCACCTGCGTGCATGCATGTGTGAGTGTGTGCCCTGCCCTGGTCTGCAGCAGCCCCTCCTGCGGTCTCCTGGCCACGCAGCTATTTTTTGCCCAGCTTGGTGTAGCATTTAATGATTTCCCCAAAGCTAAGCATGGCCCCCCCAGTATTGATTTCGCTGCAATGGAGGTGACACGGGGTAATGTGGGAGCAGCTGGCGGGCACTGCCCTCGAATAGGCAGGTACACCTGCCGCATCTTTCCCAGCCTCGGTTTGAGCCCCTCGAGGGGGACACTCCACGTTGGTAGCTTGGTGTAGGGGTGGAGAGGGGATTCTGGCCTGTCCTGGACCACTGCCCAAAGGCTTCTCCATTGGCACTGTGGACAGTGAGCCCCTCGCTCTCAGTGCCCACTGCAATCACTGTGTGACTAAGGCACATGGCAAAGGCTGATGGTCTGTTGCCCTGTGCAGGGGGCTTGGCTTATACATCCAGTTCTGACTTCTTCCCTGGGCCTGCATTTCTCTCAGGTGGGACTAGTGATCTGGGCTCCCGTTGCCAAGTTGTACTGACCCCTCAGAACCTATGAGTTGGCAGTTCCATGCCTGATAGAGAAATGCTTCTACCTTTTCTGACCTTACTGTAGCCATTCGAAGAAGCGGGCAGAATTCATACCATTGGACACTGAGGGCTTTTAGGTTCTGCTTGCTTTTCAGGGTTTTTTTTTTGTTGTTGTTGTTGTTGTTGTTGTTGTTGCTGTTATTGTTTTTGGATCACACCCAGCAGCACTCAGGGCTTCCTCCTGGCTCTGTACTCAGAAGTCACTCCTGGCAGGCTTGGGAACCATATGGGATGCTAGGATTTGAACCACCGTCTGTCCTGGGTTGGCTGCATGCAAGGCAAATGCCCTATCGCCGTGCTATCTCTCCGGCCCCACTTCTCAATTTTTATCATACTTATTTTTATTTATTTACTAACTTGGGTTTTTGGGCCACATCTGACTATGCCCAGAGCTCTGCACTCAGGAATCACTCCTGGTGATGTTCGGGGAACCTTATGGGGTGCTGGGATCAAACCTGGGTCAGCCATGTGCAAGGCAAGTACCCTAACTTCTGTGCTCTCTCTCCGGCCCCTCTCACTTAATTTAAATTGAACACTCCCTCCTCCCCATGACTTTGTGCCAGCTGTGATTTTGAATGCCGTCCCCTAGAGCTGGATGCCCCCTGGTGTCAGGGCCAGAAACTGAGAGACCAGAGTGGCTGTGGCTTTTTCTTGAGAGAGCTCAGCAGAGTTTGGGGGATGGGGGATGTCCCTGCAGAAACTGTCCACTACAGATCCAGGGAGGGCCCATGCCGTAAAGCTTTTTCCTCAAGGGATCATGCTGGCTGCCATGAGCAGGCAAGAACAGGCAGCCGGGATCTTAGGCCTCATGATCATGGCCTAGAGTCCGGGAGGGGCCAGGCCTGGACTCGTTGGCCTCTGGCCTCTGGGGCCTTGAGCCCGGGAGCTTCTGTGAGCTGGCCCCGGCCCTGGAGGGCAGCTTCTCCAGCATCTCTGAGCAGGAGGCCTGCTCCCACGGCCCGTGACCTACTTAGTGAAATTCAGCTCTGGAAGAAAAGAATTCTCCGAGCAGAGCAGAACATCCTGGCAGTGTGGGGTGGATGAGGCGTCCCTGAGGGGGGGGGGAGGAGGAGAAAACTCCAGGCCTGCCTGATGCCAGGGGAGGCAGCCTCCTGGCCCCTTGCACTAGCCCTCACTGCTCTCTCTGTGCCCAGATGCCCCTGTGCCCGGCCAGAGAGGGACTTGTCCTCTGGGAGCTGCCTGATCTGGCCGGGGTGCCTGGATCTGCTTTTGACCCCTCTGTTCTGTCTTTTGCCCCCCCCCCCAGGCATGTTCTGCCCTTTTCTCTCAGGCAAGTGGGGGAGTCCCCTGGCCGGCCAGCCCTACCTCCTGGAGAGTTGGGGGCTGTTGTGAGCTGACAGTTTAGGCTGATCAGATTTTATGGGAGAGACTCTTGCTCCTGAGATCAGACCCTTCAACTTGTTTCCAAGGTCTGGCCCCTTGAGTGAGTCTGTAGGGATAGACCAGATTAGGTAACAGAAGTTATTTTTTGGGGGACAGGATTTGGGGTCCTATCTGATGGCAGTGCTCAGGAACTATAGCTGGCTCTGCATGTAGCAATCATACCTAGTGGGGTTTAAGGGACCATATACAGTATTGGGAGTTTGGTTTGGGCGAGGCAAAAAACCCCTCATCTGCCACTTCAGGCCTGACAATAGTTCATAAAATGTGTGACTATGTCTGTGTGTCATTTCTTTCTTTTTTATGTGGGGGGCACATCCGGCAGCGCTTAGTGGTCACTCCTGGCTCTGGGCTCAGAAATGGCTCCTGGCAGGCTCAGGGGACCATATGAAATGCCAGGGATTGAACCCAGGTCTGTTCTGTGTCAGCCGCGTGCAAGGCAAAAGCCCTACTACTGTGCTATCACTCCAGGCCCCATGTGTCATTTTTTACTGGGTAACAGCCATCCCTGAACTTAGTAGAGGTGAAAATGGCTGTTTAGACTCAGAGATTGAGTCAGGAACTAGGACGGAGTTTGCCTTGATCAAATTTGTCTTCTCATTAATTCCTGGCTCTTCGGCTGGGAAGACTCAAGTTTGGGGCTGAATTAGTACATTCCTGACTAGGGTTCGATGCTCACTGTCAAGGAACCGCCACTGTGGGTGGGTGGGGGACACCAGTATGGCCTGTTCCCTTTGGAACTTTGACTTCTGAGAAAGCCAGGGGAAGTGTTGGCATCTCATGGCCTCTCTTTGTCGCTCCCATCTATACAGGCCCTAAAATCTGACTCAGAGCCTGAGAGGAGCCCCATAAACCCCACCATCCAGGCCGTCTTGGGGCACTGTGGAGGCTGCCACCTTGGAGAGAAACCATCTCTTACACCAGGAATGCTGGTGCCACAGGTGTGCCCATGAAGCAGGGGAATGCAGGGTGACAGGAAGTGGCTGCCCTAGAGAACAGGGTGCCACAGGAGGGCAGAAGGTGTGACCAGAAGAGGTGGAGAGGGAGCAGACATGGCAGGAAGTAGCTGAGGCAGGAGGGAGGTGTGACAGGCCTGGTGTGAGGAAAATGGGCATGGCCAAAAGGGCCGTTGGAAGGGAGCATGTGTGAGGACATGGCCAGGCTGACAGAACTGCCATCTGCCAGGATGGCGACAGTGCGTGCCCAAGAGGCGGGCAGCTCTATTCTTCCTCACAGGCTCCTGAGTGACCAGGTCCTAGTCACGGGGACCAGGCCTGGTTGACGCCTTCCCCAATGGGCCCTGGCTGGCTTCCCACCTCAGCCCCCTCCGTCTGTCTTCCTCTACTCTGGGGCTCCCGGCCTCCTCTTCTTGAAGAAAGAGCGACTCCCACCTCAAGCGCCTGGAAGCTCTCCAACGACCCGCACTTTTCTTCAAATAAAAGCAGCTAATTAACATTATTCTTTAATTATTGCCTTTATCAACAAGGGGTCTGATTTGTACCAGCAGGATAGTTGCTTCCCCTTAAACTACCCAAGTGAATGCTTCAGTTCCTGGTGCTTTGGAAATGAATTTGATGTCATCTGCCCAGAGTCACTTAATGGGAACGCCTGGGTAATGACTGAGCTCCGACTCCGTTAGCAGCCCTGGAAGCATGTAATTTGGCCCCTCAGGCAACAGCACTTTTGAAATCTCTGGATAGTTTTGAACTCTCTGTTCTTAATTAAATATGCAATTTTTCACGGTAACCAGGTTAATTCTTTTGTGTTGTGTTGTAATACTGTTAGGAATTTTCATAGTTCTTATTAAACATTATTCAGGCATTGTGAATTCCATAATTAAAAAAAATGAAAAGAACAAAGCTTGATTCACTCCTTTCTTTTCCCTGGCTAATTTATCAAATGAATTTTGCAAATTTTTCTTTCTGTCCCCAGACAGTGTGGCAAGTGTTTTAAAGGGGAAGGATTTAATTGCCCTGTAGGGATTGGCTGGTTATGAAGGATTTGGCTGTTTGATTAGTAAACCCAGTTGGGAATGGTCTAATGCTCCATGATCTTAAAAATTGTCTGAGTGTGCCCTCTCCAAGGAGGCCTCTCTTTTCCTTATGTAGAACATCTCCTTCACACGAGCGTGGTTATTAGGTAGTGAGGATGGGGCGAGGGAGGGATCTGACTTTATTTTAAATTGGGGATCTTGGGAGAGTCTCTCCTGCAGCCCCCATTTCCCTGGCTGGGGAGGAAGAGAGAGAGAGAGGGAGAGAGAGAGAGGGAGCGAGAGCAGTGGTGAATCTAGAGAAGCAATAAAGCTGGGGCAGAAGGTGGAGGAGGGACCAGGGTGCGGCTTGGGGAGACATTTGCCAGCCTGGCTTCTGGCCACAGGCAGCTTGGAGCTGTCGGATTCTTGGACCATGAGGCTTTCTTCTTTCTTTCTAGAAAGATGGCGCAAGGCCCTCTGAGCAGGAGGGGTGGAGAGGCGGTGGCCTCTCATAAGAAATGCTCCCATGGGGGCCGGAGAGATAGCACGAAGGTAAGGCATTTGCCTTTCATGCAGAAGGACGGTGGTTTGAATCCTGGCATCCCATATGGTCCCCTGTGACTGCCAGGAGCTCTTTCTGAGCATAGAGCCAGGAGTAACTCCTTAGCGCTGCCGGGTGTGACCCCAAAACAAAAAACAAACAAAAAAAGAAATGCTCCCACAAAGCCAGGTATCCCCTCTGTACCCCTCATTGAGTAATGCTGGACCTTCCAGACTTTGCCTCAAGCTGGATCCTGGTCTTGTTTCTTGCATCTTTGCTGTTATATCTCAGTTTTTTTCCCATCAGCAGAATTGGTTACTTCCAACCTTTTTTTTAAAGCTCCCTGGGACCCCCCCCCCCCAATTTTTGCTTTCTGAGTCTTAGAGAGGAGGGGGAAATTGAGGAGAGGCCAGCTGATCCAGGGCCCCGTGTCTGGAGTGAAACGGGGCTACATTTGCAAGGGCAAAGCTCCTCAGGTAGCAGGGAGGTCAGAGTGATTGGAAAGACTAATAGTGAAAAGAAAGTGGGGACCCTGGTTGGGCATGAGGAGAAAGGGGCTGGCTTTCTACCTCCCACCGGCTAGTCCCACACCGATATGGTTGCCTTTTGCTTTTGCTGATACCCCACCCTGAGGGTCCAGCAGGGGGTCCACACAGGCTTCCTAGAGAAGCCAGAATCCTGGGTTTGAAGGATATTCTTTAAGATGCTAAATAGCCGCCCTCAGACTGGCAGAGATCACACCCTCCTCCCTGATGCCAACCTCCCCAGACCTTCTCAGCCACTGGCAGGACCAACTGGTCCTTCGCTCTCCTGGTACCAAAATCCGCACAGCTCCAAGCTCCCAGAACCCTCAGTCTCTGCAGGATGGGGCAGGTGACTGTGAACCCCTGGGTCTCCCACAGCCTCACTTGGCCTTCTCAGCAGTTTTCCGGGCTCCATGCAGGAGGCTCCTTGCCCCTGGCACTGGGGTGGCAGGGCTGGCATCGGTGTGTGGCATGTGATACTGCCTTTGCTCGTTTGAGCCTCCACCCTGAAAAAAACCTTCTGGAAACTGGAAGTGGCTTGCCAATGGCTCTCAACCATGGGCATCTCTCAGCTGTTCCCGCCATGGTTCGGAGCTGAGTCCTAATGTTATTACGGGTTGGACAGGCATAACCTGGCATGATCTCCACTGGCACCCCTGACTCGATTTCCTCGGTGACTGAAGCTTTCGTCATTCCCAAGTAGTCCTGAAACAGGGAGGCACCAACCTGGGTCACCAAGTCGTTTGTCTCGCCCTTTTCATTTGTTTGGGGACTACCTCACTGCTATGATAGGGAGCTGTTCCCAGGGGTGCTCAGGGAGCCCCTCTTTTATCGAGGTCCAAACCTGGCCTTCCCAGTACAAAGCATGTTTTGGGGCATGGTGCTCTTAGCTCTTTGAAAGCCTTTGAGGGGGCTGCCAAGGGGCACATGGATCAGAAGCTTGGCCACATCAGCCATGGCCGCTGTCTGGAACTGTGCTTGGTCTTTGCCAGCACTGCAGCCCCACAGGCATGGGGGACTACAGGAAGTTTTCCTGTTGTGTCTGTGTGGAGGCGATTTTAGCTAGGGTGGGTCACGGGCCCACAGTATCTACATGTAGCCATATTTTCACACATGTGTATGCAATAAAGAAAAAAACCAGTGAAGCCTTTAAGATCCATTTGGCTAAAAGCCCAAAGAATTTTATTCTGAGCAGACATGTTCCTTTGTGTTCTTGCACATTTTGCAGGAGTTGACAGAGGCTCATGCAGCAAAGGTCCCAAAAGCGACGGGGCCCAGCTCAGCTGAGCGACGGCTGGACTGAGGGTACTTGGTGGGGAGTGCTCGGTCTTGGGGAGTGCTCAGTCTGGAGGAGTCATTTCTGGTTGCACTCATCTCTTCCTGAAGGGTGGATCAAGCACCTACTAGGTGCCCAACCCCAGACAGATGCCTGGATCAATTTGGACATGCTCTCTGCCCTCGAAGTATTGTTGGTCTCTGTGGTGTTTCGAAGTCAAATCCCTTAAGAGACGATGTTAATCGAATAATCACACACATTTGGAATTGCAAAGTCTGCTGAGAGTTGCTGAGGAAATGAGCTTGGAGTGATGAGTCTGTCTAGCAGCTATAGCCGGGGAGTCAGGAAAGGGCTCCTGAGATAGCCCAGTGGGGGGCACAGGGGGAATGTGGCCAACCCAGCAGAGGCAAGGAGCGCCTGTACAAAGATCCTGGGGTCACAGGACTGCTAGTTTCCGGAGATAAAATTATCCTTTCAGCTAGAGCAAGGGAGTGGCTGAGACACAGGGGCCTGCAGATCATGACAGGAGTTGGGCCCTGAGTAGCGAAGTCAGACAGAGGCATGACAGAAGTGGCTGGAATAAGCCAGATTTGGGGTCCACGCCATGGCTTGGGACTGCTTAGAGCAGACCAGTGGGAGGTAGGAGGGGTGGTGATGGCAGGAAAAACCATTTCCCTGGCCAGATGGCTGCGGGAAGGGAGGAACTTCACCATGTCCAAATATATGCTTCTGTTCTGCCATTTATTATTTACCTAGAGGCTTGTGAAAAAAAAAAAAAATCCAAACGGAAAAAGAAAAAAAAAATAAAAAGGAAAAAGCCTTTCCCCAATCTAACATTGCTCCAGGCACGCTGCCTGAGGGGACACGGGTTACTCTCCAAGCTTGTGCGTGTGCGAGTGTGTGAACCGCATGTTAAAACTCTAGGCTCCGCCAGTTGGTGGGGGACACCATGCCCTCCACACTGGCTCACGGGCTGGCAGAGTGACACCCTCCACCCCACAGATTCAGGGGCAAATTTCTTCCTGGTCCCACGGTCCAGCTCCACCATGGAGGCCTGGCCCATGACTGGGGCCTCTGGGTGCTTTTTGGAGCGGCCAAGACAGTGGTCCTGGGGCGTCAGTCCCACCGGCAGCTAGTCCTGGATTTGGCGGGTGCCCCTGCTTGGTGGCGTTCTGCGCCTCACACATTCTTATTAGCATCGTAATCACTCCAAAATGCGATTCATTATCGCGCTCCAAGCTGCAGACCGAAGCAATGGGTTTAATAGTTCCATATGAGCCATTCTAGGCTTTTGAGTAAATATTGCTCATTCTGAAAAATTGGGTAAATGTGTGTTTACGCTGCCGACGAGCAAAGCACCAGCCAAGAAGGTAGCTGGTGTCTGGGCTGGTGCCAGGCGGGATGGGGGGAGACAGGGGTACTCTGACATCCCAAGCAGGGTCTGCTTTCCTTCTGATTGGCCTTGTAGATGTGCCTTGGGGCCTAGAAGTCCAGACTCTGACTGGGCTGTGCCCGAGGGCAGCCTGGAGGTGCCCTCACATGCTCCTGCTGTTGGAAATGGGTCTGGGAGAATCTGAACGAGGCCACTTGGCAAGTCCATGTCAGCCACAGGCTGGATTTGAGTGGAGGGCAAAGGAGGCTGGCTGTGTGGCCTAGTGGGCTCTACTCAATGCTTCTGGTTCTGCCTTTTGTCGATACGTCTCCTCGACCCAGATGTGGCTTTTAAATAAGCAGCTACTTACAAGGTTTCCTGGCTTCTTGCCTAAGAATTGTTAGTGAGTACCAATTCCTGGAAAGTCTGCCTTTAGGGGCTGGAGAGAGAGAGAATTTTGCAGACTTTGAGTGGATGTTCTGGGTCCTCCAAACCTTACCATGTGTTCTTTTTTGTTGGTGGTGGTTTTGGGGCCACACCCAGTGACACTCAGGCTCTGCACTCAGAAATTGCTCCTGGCTTGGTGTGGGGAAACCAAGGACTCCGGGGATCCAATGGAGGTCTGTCTTGGGTCAGCTGCGTGCAAGGCAAATGCCCTACCACTGTGCTAGCTGTGTTACCTCTCTGGCCCAATTACCATGTGTTCTGATCTTGGGAAGAGACAGACAGACAGACAGAGACAGCTACAGCCGGGGAGAGCACATACTCTGCACGGAAGAAGGCCTAAATTCAGACCCAACCCCCCTGGTTCCCGAGCCTTGCTGGGAGCAACCCCCAGTCACTGAGCCAGGAATAGCCCCAGAGCACCCCCAGGTACAGCCCCTAAATAAATATACAATAAAAAAATTCTTCTTTATTGTTATCTTGACGCATCTGGTTGTGGCCCTGGAACCTTCTAGAACCGCGTTTCATCCTAGCTCTGCCTCCTGTTCTCTCTGTCAGCTGCGGCTGTTGCATTGCTGAGGCCCAGTATCACAGCTGACTGAAGTTCTGTCCATCTAACACTCTAAACTCGGTGCCTGCAACCTGGTGGGTTCCTGTGTGTCATGGTCATGATCACCCATCATCTTCATTATCCTTTCCTAGGATGGGAGATCTTTCTAGGCGATGCAGCTCTTGGACACTGCCTCCTCTGCTGTTTTACCGTCTGTCCATAGTCGGTATATTAGCCGGAGATCTCAGATCTGGTCCTGCTGGCCTTTGTATCTGGACTTTTGAGCATTTCAGACCTTTTCCTTGCATCATGGTCATTTTGAATTGGATGTCTGTTTTTGCAAGGATTGACTGCCCAGCAGTATTGTATGGTCTGTCTGAAGTGCTCCAAGTGTAGCAGTCAGTTATTGTTTCTTCAAAAACTTAGACAGAAAACCAGCATTATTGGCATAAGACACTGCAGCTACTCAGTTTGCTGGTATCTAGCTGGGACAGGGCGAAGAGATGAACAAGTCGGGCTGGAGAGAGAGCACAGCAGGGAGGGCAATTTGCCTTCCATACAGCCCACTGGAGTGCTGCTGAATGTGGCCCCAACCTCTCATCTATAAAGAAAGAAAAGGCAAGAGATAGCACAGTGGTAGGGCATTTGCTTTATACGTAGCCAATCCAGGACAGATGGTGGTTCCAATCTCAGCATCCCATATGGTCCCCTGAGCCTACTAGGAGCGATTTCTGAGAGCAGAGCCAGGAATAACCCCTGAGTGCTGCTGGGTATGACCCAAAAACCAAAGAAATAAAAGAAAATAAAAGGTAAATGGGTGTGGCTGCATCGCCCGTAGATCAATCTGGATTGCTCTAGAGAAAATTTGAGTTTGTTTTTGCCGCATCTGCAAATGTCCAGGGTCTTCTCAGAGAATGATCCTTCTTGTTTGTTTTTGTGTTTGGATGAGTGCCTGAACCTCTCTGGACATTAGCTTCTCCAGAGGCAAGACGGGAGGACAGAGAGTGCTCAAAAGGACCAAATGGATGGCACGGGACACACAGGAAAGTTCTATCCCTGGCACCAGTCATAGGACCAAGGGCAAGTCACGTGCCTCATGCCAGGCCCTTCCTTCAGCTTCCCTGGAATTTTCAGTGAAAGGAAAGGTGTGTGTGTGTTGATGTATGCATGTATGTGAGTGCATGTGAGAGAGAATGTGTGTGTGGGGGGCAAGGTAAGACGTGAGGAGGGGAAGACGGTAATGTGTTTATTGAGAACACAGTCTTCTCCAGAGTAGAGACAAGCAAGCAAGATCCATATTCTGAAGAGCTCAGGCTTGAAAAGCAAGCCTATCAGGCAGACCAGGAGACCGGGGAACCACCCAGGGAGAGGCTGAGTGAAGGTTCGGGGCAAAGGGCACTGGGTGAATCATTCCACAGGGTTCTCTTTCTCTCCCCAGAGTGATGATGACAAGAGCTCTCCTTATGGGTTTGGTTAAGCACATGTGTGTATGTTTATTTTAATTTGGAGGGTTCGGGTCATACCCAGCAGTCCTTGGGGCCACCCCCCCATTCAGTATTCAGGAGTCATAAGTGGTTCCAACCATTCGTAGGGACTGATCTCCTACATGTTCTCAGCCCATCATGTTATCTCTCCAAACCCAGATTGATTTTTTTCACCACTAAAAATCAGACCAGCCCCTCAAAACAGGACTGTGTGAGTGGTTCTTGTGCCTTGCAGGCACTTCATTTTGCATAGCCAAGTTTGGGAGGGTGAGCCTGTCATATGTCACCTGTGCCTCCTGATCCGGCTGGCTGCCACGTGGTGCAGGATGTGCTTTTTTATTTGAAGAACATCGTGTGGAGGACCAAGGGGCAGAGGGAGGACAGTGGCCTCTCAGGACATAGTCCTGATCAGAACTGCCCTGCCTGAGGGAGGTTGCCCTGCCCAGACACTTCAGGAGAAGGACTGGCCAGTGACCTGTTCATAGGGGTGCTCAGAAGCCCCCTGGAGAAGGAGGTCCCCATTGCATCACATCCATGTGTGTTATTTGAGCTGCAGAGACCCTACGAGCCTCCTGGCAGTGGTCAGGGTCAGTTGATGGGGACACCCCCCAACCTCATCCTCGTCCCTTAGCCCCGCTGTCTACTTTCTCAGTGTGTCCCCTGCGTACTGGCGAAATCCCTGAAACTCCTCATCAGCTGGTCTTCAGCCTCTCTGTCCACCCCATCTCTGAGCCCCATACCCTACTTTTGGAAAAGGTTGGTGTTTGGTGCTGTTCGCTGGAATGTCACCTTTTCTTATTCTGTGGGAGTCACGCCCCTGTGCCTCTCCCCCAACTCCAGCCCTTGCTTTTGATTCCTCTCCTGCATTTGCTCTGGGGTTGGCGTCCTTGAACCAAAATAGCCCTGACAATACCAGGGAAGGCGCTTCCTGTGGGCGAGTGAGTGACAGCCACACGCAAAGATGGCAGCGCTGGCGATTCTGCCCTTTGAAGCCGATTGTCAGCGATGCTGCCACGCTGGAGTGTCAGACATCACCTGGAGTGACTACGGGGACGCTGACAGTGGCAGCTCCTTCCCAGAAAGCCCGTGGCCCAGACTCGGGGCTCCCTAAGGACCTGGAAGCAGTCTCCGTGCTCCGAAGAGATCAAAGGCGAGGCTGCATGAGCAGCTGCGTCTTCTGTTCGTCCCCAGCAGGCCCTGCAGCGGTGCTTTGTACCTCACCTGCTCTGCCACCGTGGCCACAATGGCTCAGGGCCACTCTTTCCTGCTTTGGATGCCTCCTGGGGGGTCTGTGGCTCCAGGCTGCACCCCAGAAGGAGAGGGGAAGGGGTGTTTGGTTGTGCCAAGGCGGCTCTCTGGAGTTGGACAAAGTGGCTCTGGACTCAGGCTCTGTCTGCTCTGTCTCGGGCCTCGACTCTGCTCCCTTTCTGGCCCAGACGCTGTTGTCTGCAGTGACAGTCACTCCCGCAGCCGGTGCCTGCGTGGCAGTGATTGTTCTGTGTTGGCCGAATTCATCTCCTGGTATGTCCTTGCTGGCCCATGCCAGACATGCCAAAGTCAACGTGGCTTCCTTTCCTCTGTTTCTACTTACCATCACCTTCTGCCTGCCCAGTGGAGTTTTACTTATCCACACCCAGCCTGATCTCTTCATCCTCCTTGCCATCCAAGAACACCTGGGGTTGGAGTTAGGTGGTGGTTTTCTTCCTTTCATATTAGATTTGGGGCCTGCTCACCTGCCTAGTTTATCCTCCATCAATCTGCCCTTTTCAGTGTCTGATCTGGGCAGTAAAGTAACTGAGAGATCCAGCCTCAGGAGCAGGAGGGAGACAGCTGAGGCCCAATGCTTGAAGTGAGAACCAGGCAGTGGTTAAGTCTGTTCTTAACCCTGGAGCCTGACTTCGGTAGCTCAGTATGTCCTGAACTTTCTGTGTGTGGCTTTGATGTCACCTCTCCGCATTTGTCATGCTGCCGCGTGGGCTCATACATGTGTTGCATGTGGGTCTGTAATGTCTTGTGCGGGGCCCTTGAAGCGGCCATTAGCGCCTTTCCTTCATGCCAGTGAGTCCTTGTGTGTGACCCCAAAGTGGTTTTCACTTTGGACAGCAGGATTTTTTTTTTTTTTTTTTTGTGGTTTTTGGGTCACACCCGGCAGCGCTCAGGGGTTATTTCTGGCTCCAGGCTCAGAAATTGCTCCTGGCAGGCACGGGGGACCATATGGGATGCCGGGATTTGAACCGATGACCTCCTGCATGAAAGGCAAATGCCTTACCTCCATGCTATCTCTCCGGCCCCATGGACAGCAGGATTTTTTTTTTGCAAAATCAAAGAAACACTAACACAGGATGTCGATTGGGTTACATTTGAATTTCAGAAAGGTTTTTAGTGGAAATGTAGCCGGCGCCGTGCCTGGGACAGCCACCCCCTGGTATGTGAGCGTGGGCCTGTGCGGGTTTCCTGTGCTTCCTCTGGGCACCACCAGGCCCTGGGTGGCCTGGAAGCTGCAGCGTTGCCTTTGCTGATAGAGGGGATTGCTGATAGTCCCCTCTTGGGGCTTTGTTAAAGTGCAGGAACCTGGCTTCACCCCCAGAGTCCTTGAAACTAGAACCCTGAGACTGTCTTAGAAGTTTGAATTTTTATTTTGATTTTTGAGTGCTGGAGTTTGAACTCAGGACCTCCAGACATTTGAAGACAATACTTTATTGTCCCCCCAGCTCTGATCCTGGCCCCTAGAGTTTGAATTTTTGTTTTATTTGGGGGCTTACTCCTGGCTTGGTGCTCAGAGATCCCTCCTAGAGGTGCTCTGGGTGGGTGGGTGGGGGAACCATATGTGGTGCTGGGATCGAACCCAGGTCAGCTACCTGCAAGGCCTGTCTAATCGCTCAGGCTCCAAGAATCTGAACTTTTGAGTAAAGGTCCCAAGTTACTAAGAACCAGGCTCCTCCAGGAGCCAGGATGTGCCCTCTGCTCCAGTTTGGGGATGTTACAGAGGAGTAGGAAAAATGGCGTGTCCTTGCATGACCTCTCCCCTCACCTGGAGTTCTCCCCTGGTAGGTGTTCTGGGGGTTCCCTTCAGCTTCCACACAACCACCCCTGGATTTACCGGAAGCAGCTCTGAACTTTGGCAACGGGAGGGAAGGGTGTGGAGGGGGTTGGGGGTAGAACAGGACAGCGGCATCGATTTCTGTCTGCAGTTCTTGGAAGGCCTGTCAGGAGGAAAACAGGCAGCGAGCGGGTAAACAGCGGCTGGTAGCCGGCAGCAGGGAGGGCCGGACTGGCCTGGAGCCGTCTCCCCACTAAAGCCACTGCTGGGCCCGCACCCCATGCCCAGATTCCAGGCCTTCTAACAGCACCATCCACACAGGTAAGCTTGGGGTTTGGGACCCCCCCACCAGAAATGCCCTTTTGTCTTCTTATCCTGTTTGGAGAGCCCCAAGGATTCACCTTCATTCATTGGGGTCTCAAAGCCAGCAGCCCAGACTGGGCCGAGGACTCCGGGTCACAGACTATACTTGTGCCCAGGAGCCCTAAGAGCCCTGACTTTGCAGGGCAGATCCGGTTTCTTCTCCATCTCAGCAGCCCCCTGAGGGGGGCTCCCCCCGCCCCCGACCCTGGGGCTTCTGGGTTGCCGCCAGCTCCCGGGCATGAAATTATCACTCAGACGGGATCAATATGATCGGGTCGAGGGGCCGGCAGTGGATGATTTTGCTCGGAGGAGAGGTCGGAGGGGCTCCCAGCCTGAGGAATATATGATCAGAGATGGGGGTCTGTGTGGTCTGTGTGTATGAACCAGGGGAGACCCTGGGGCAGAGCCAGTGTGTCCACCAGAAGTTAGGCTGGTGGGCAGCAGTTTGCCCCTCAAGGAGGTGTCCCCCATTCTGTCAGTTTGTGAGCATCAGCTGTGTTGGGGGCGGGTGTTTTCTTGGGAGGCAGTTCTGGCCAAAGACAAGCACATACTTGGTGGTACTTGTGTGAGCACTTTCTGTTGTCAGGGATCCTTCTGGACCAAGGGTCAGTGCCTGGCCAAGTCAGAGGCCTCAGAGAGGGAGAGTGACTTACCCAGGGTCCCCCAGCCAGAGGCTCCTGCTTGACTCTGCAACCCTGGCTAGACCCTAATCAGAGCCTTCACTGCAGGCTGAGGGGGTACCATGTGGAAACAAATGACAGCCTCGATTGAGTTGGCTGGGGTGCAAGGTTCTGTGTAAAGGGTGTTTGTGAAAGCTCATATTATATTATCTTATTATCATATCATATTATCATTCCCCCCACACTGTAAAGTGTTTCCTGGGTGTCCCATCTGGACCACACACCATGAGACATGGTCACACCTGATAGGCCCCACTCAAGCCCTGGACCGTCGGTCCTGAAGCTGTGATAGCTGGACCTCAGGGCAGGGAATTCACCTGCCTGGAATGTTGATGGGAGCCCAGGACTTTATTAGCTGTCAAGAGCAAATACTTCTGGGGTTCCCACAGCAGCTCTGTGCCGTAGAGAGACGTCTGGGTCACTTTGTCCAGGGCAAGCTCCTGGTCAGGGGTTGGTCCTTCTTCCCCCCTAACTGCATAATCAGCGCTCAGAGGAGCTGCTCTAACCACATTGCAGAATATTTGGCTCCTTCCCTCGCGCTGGTAGCAATGCCTGGAGCATCTGAAATGCTCAGCCTCCTTGTTACCCCCATTTGTCAGGTGAGACCACCAAGGCCCAGAGAAATTGAGTTATTGACCCAAAGTTTCCACAGCCAGGAAGCGGCAGAGCCCAGTCTGGAACTCTTGCTACCCACACAACTCTCAGGATCTGGCGGCAGCAGCTCCTGGATGCCATGTCCCCTCCTTTACTGTAGAACCATTTCCCCTCAGACACCCCTGCAACTCCTCCCAGTTTTGAGTCTCTCTTGAGCCAGAGAGACAGCTCAAAGGTAGAGCACTTGCCTCACATTTGTGAGGCCCTTAGTTCAACTCCCAATATAAGGCGGGTGGGGAGAATGTAAGTTATTTTCCGGGGCCGGGCGGTGGCGCTAGAGGTAAGGTGCCTTCCTTGCCTGCACTAGCCTAGGACGGACCGCAGTTTGATCCCCCGGCGTCCCATATGGTCCCCCAAGCCAGGAGCGACTTCTGAGCACATAGCCAGGAGTAACCCCTGAGCATCACTGGGTGTGACCAAAAAAAAAAAAGTTATTTTCCAGTTTTAATTCTCTCTCTGAGAGAGAGACTCAGCCCTGCCTGAGACTTTTATTTCCCCTCCTAAATCCTTCAAATCAGGTCTGCCGTAGAACACTGGACCCCAAATAAATAATACCTCACCCTGTCTTTGCTGATGCTGAATTTACTGCCTGCTTAGCAGGACTGAAACTTTGGCATGGGTATGTGTCCTTTAAACAAGAACAAAAGGCAAAATAAAGCCACCCCTGCTATACTGTGCTCTTGTTTTTATAAGATATGACTCTTAACGAGACTTTAATTCAAGGTCAGAGAGTCTGGAAGTTGTCGAGAAAGCCCATCGCCCCCCTGGGCCCTGCCAGACATATAAACAGCCAGTGGCTGACTTTCTTCATCTCTTTTCAATGGTCCCGTTGCAACAGAGCTCTTTCTTGCATGAGGAGGTGAAATATTTGAACGGGTTGTATCTCCCGTTCCTAACTGTTTACAAAATGCAACCGAGCCCCCTGTTCTTTGTTTATTTTCTTTTTTCTGTAGTTCAGGGAAAATAATTTATTAACTCGGGGATTAGGCAGCAGATCGTCCCCAGCCCCAGACCTGGGGCCTGCTTTCCTCAGGCAAGGCAGAGAGACTTTGCTGTCAGAGGTGCGTCCAGGGCAAGGCCTCAGGGTGGGTTAATGTATTTGCATCATGATACTGAGACCCCAAGTGTCTGGAACCCCAACCTCGGGGGACCAGTAGGGCTGTGCCATCGACCTGGACCCCCTGCACCGCATCCTCATTCAAATCTATCAGGCTCCCTTGGCCCTGGTCTTGGACCACTGAATAATTTACGGTTCCACGGAGCACCGAGCCGCGGGTCACTGGAGTTCATGGGTTAATAACAGGTTTGGTTTTCGATGTCAGCAGCTCTCTTGATAACGTATGAAAGAATCCTATTCTGTTGATTAGATTTTGAAATGGATCAATTTTTAATCAGCCAAACACCTGACTCACTCAATAAGAGTTGCATTGTTGGAGACAGGAATGGAGGCCGGCTTTATTTACAAGAGTGTTTGTTTTTTTGGGGGGCCATAGGCAAATCCCACCCAGATCCCTCCTCCTGGAAAGAATTGACCGGATTATCTCCCACCTCAAATGGCAGCGTTTGATTCACCTTCTGATTAGTTGGGAAATCTATGGGTCTGTTTAAGAGATAAGATCAGCAGCTAAAGGTTTGATTTAGTCATCCGTGGTTATTGATGGGAAAAGCATTTATTTGCCAATGGAGAAATTTTGCTTAATGTAACAGCAAGGAAGCAGAGAGGAGTCTGGGTGGTAGCCAGAGGGGGGGGGGTAAAGGCACTGGACTGTGGGGGTGTGGGTGGAGTAGGGAGGCGAAAGCAGGGATCTAGCCCCATCCTCTGAGGTTTTAAGAACAATGAGGGAGCAGATGAATGAATGAATGAATGAATGAATGAATGAATGAATGAATGAATGAATGAATTGTGTGCCTAGAAGGTTCTGGACCTCACTCTCATTTCATAGAGTAATAGTTACTCCCAGCCTGGGTGCCAGGTGCTGGCTGGCTCCGGGGATGGAGCTTCACACAGTTCCTGCCCGTCTAGAGTATAACTGGGGGTGTGGGAGGCAGTCAGAAAAATGAGGTTCGGGTTTGTGAGAGTGTGGGGGTGCATGAGAGGAGGCAAGAACTTGATGGTGGCCATTGAGGGTCTTTGAACTCAGAGGAGTAGCAAGTGGCTTGTGGCAGGAAGGACAGTTGGGCCAGAGGCTGGGGCCCAGTTGAAGGGTCAGATCCCAGATGAAGGAAGGAGATGGGGTGCACCTTTGTGCAGGGAACCCAAGGGGGTGCCAGTGGGAGCTGCAAGACATGGAGAGGGCAGTCTGGGCACTTCCATTCTATGGCCCAGGGCGAGCTGGGCCTCATCTGGGCCCGCAGAGTCCTGTACCCCAAACCTGATTCCCAGGATAGTTATTTTCTTTGGCACCAAATCTTTTTTATTCATTTCTCAGGAAATCTGGGACCACTCATAGCTTACGGTAAGGTAAGGGCCTGTGGATGCGGTACTGGGCACCTCGGCTGGTGCTTGGTCCTTCCAGCAATGTTCAAGGATCTTGTGGTACTCGAATGAGCTCGTGCGGGCAGGCAGGTACCTTGTCCTTGACTCTTTTCAGGTCTTCTCCTGGTACTCGGAATTGCCTCTGTGGCCTGGGCCCCGGCTTTTCCTGGGAGCTAAGTGCCACATAGTGATCATGAAGTCTCAGAGATGACGGGGGAGTGGGGCTGCCTGTACTCGCACTGACTTTACATGCTGGTGACCTCAGGCCAGTTACTTTCTGCACCCACACCCAAGAGTAACTTTGGATATGGAATTTTCCAGAAGGACTCGTTCGAGGCTGCCCACAATGGCCGCCATTGGCAAGGGCAGTGCTGTGGAGCATTTGGGGCAAGAGTGACTGTCACAGGCTGTTATATGGATGAAGCTCAGAGAGAGACAGTTTCCGGCCTATGGCAGCCCAGTCTGGCCTGGAGGGCTCAACCTTTTACCACCTGAGTTCTTCTGTCAGTGCAGATAGTTTTTTTTTTTTTTTTTTTGTGGCCATTGGCTGAGCTCTCAGGTCTTGTGGTAGCTGGAGGAGTGGATATCCCTGCTCCAGGTGTGGTTTCTCATTTGGGGTGGTCTTCCCCCACCTTCCAATGAGGAGGCTCTGTCCTGACTCCAGCTCTTCCTACACCTACTTTGGGAGAGCCAAGGGGCCATGTGTGCACCTGTGTGCATGGCCTCTACCTGGCAGTGTCTCCTGGCAGTCAGGAGGACACTCGGTTTTGGGGCCAACAATGGGTTTTCCTGGCCTCCATCGAGTTGGGCAGGACTCGAGCTCCTGAAGGCCCTCAGCAGGCAGCAGCTGGTTGGGGATCGATCCCCAACTTTGAGCCCCTGTGTTCACCTGAGTGGAGCCTGGCCTAGCTTGCTGGTATCTGGCCACCCTTTGCTGGCCTCGGCTTTGCCACCAGTGTCCGGCCTTGAGGTGGAGGAATCTGGCCAGGACACTCAGATGCAAACCAGAGACTCAGCTCCCCCAGGGGTGAGTCAGGAGGGACCCCTGTTACCTAAAGTTCTGGTGCTGACACAGATACTCTGACAGCTGGGAGAGGGTGTGCTGGGCTGGACCAAATCCCTGCACAGAAACCAGGAGCTAAGTGTGGGTGGAGACGGTGATAGTGGGGTTCACCCTGTGTAGCCTCCAGCAGAGGCTATAGAAGGTGTCTGCACTCCTATTCCACTCCCAAACTCTGCAACTTGTCCTTGGTGAGACACCACTGTATCCCAGGACTTGGTGTTCACGGCCAACCTTCCCTAAGCATGGAGCCGGTCAGGTGTGGGATACAGTCCTGGGAACTGGCTGTCCCAAGATTTGGTGTGCAAATGGCCTGGCTTTTTCTTCACCTGCTTTGAGTTCTCCTAAGTTAGGTTCTTTAAGGGGGAGCTGCTGTTAGCCCCAGCACTGGGAAGGTCTGATTTCGTCCTGGGTAATCCTCCTGCTTCGGAACACCAGAATGTCGGGTGCATATGTCTCATTCCGGCTCTCTTCCCAGTGGAAAGAACAGACATGGGAAAGGGACTGTATTCATCTGCCTTGGGGGAATTTCATTGAGGAAGAGGTGCCTGGATGAAGCCCAGTGTCCCTTGAACCTACTGCCAGGGCAGGCTGGTGCTACTGAGGGGTGGGTGGCAAAGCCTCGTTTCTTGGAGAGGCCATGAGTGAGAATGTCTGCAGTAACGTGAGTGGCAGTTGGTCCCAGGGGACGCCGGAGCTGAGAGTGTGGGATGGAGCAGGAAGAGTCAGGGGTGGGGGATATATTGGGGCTGGGAGGAAGGCAGGAACATTTGAAACCAGCTTTGCACTGGACAGAGGACAGCAGCCCTATGGGCCCCAGACAGGGCTGACACATGTGCAATTCAGAGGGTCAGGAAGGGATGAGTCTGTCCAGGTGATGAGGTGAGCTCTAGGACAGTGAGCCCTGGAACTTGGGTGGGTGTCTCTGATACCAGATTTCTCTAGAATCCTGACTTGGCTCTTTGGGCCTATTTTTGCTGTGGCTCATCTCTGACCTCAACGCACAAGACACTAGCTCTCTCCCCTGTCCTTGTGACAACCTCAAATGTCACCAGAGCCCCAAAGGTTCTCCAAGGGGAGCCCAGTTACCCCTAGCAGAGGCAGGGGCCGGGCAATGGAACTATGATGGTGCGGGTGCTAGAGGCCTTAAGAACAGGGACAGAGGCTTAGGTGAGGGCCCAGGGACAAGCGAGAAATGAGCCCCATCGGGGAGAGCGTCTCAGTGCCATGCATGTTGGGTATCTCCAGGGCATGTTGCAAAGGGGGCCCTGGGGAGAGGGTTGAACAAACCAGCAGTTTAGACATGAGAAACATTTCCGGGGCAACAATGAGACTATTCCCTTGGTGTCTGGGCCTTTGCCTCATGTAGGGGGTCCCGAACCAGCCCTGGCTTGGCAGATATGACAGCTGGTGGTACTAATGCCAGGGAAAGACCCACCAGGACATTTGGTGCTAGGAACTGGAGTACAGAGAGATGCCATCAGGAGTGCCATGGCCGGACACATCAGGTTCATTCATATCACATTGCTCGGGCAGGCACGGACGCCAAAGAGAACCGACTTAGAGACAGGGAAGGGGAGGCTGGGCCAGGAATAGAGACAGGGCAGGGAAAGCCTCTCCAGCATTACAGTTTCCTCCAGTGCTAGGGAGGGCAAGCATGGAGTGCTTCTCTGGGGAGGTGACATTCAAAGGAAGAAAGGAATTTAGGTGGCACCAGAGTCCAGGGAGAGGAGAAAAGTTGCCAAGTCTGATTGGGACAGAGACCAGGAGGGTTTGGGAAAACTTTGTGTGGGACAGATCAGGGTTTAGGAGTTTAAATATTGCAAGCCAACAGGCCTCCATTCCAGCCTACCACATGAGGGCCTTACAGTGGTGTTCAACCCTGGGGATCAGGGCTGTGGTCCCCCCTTTCCTCTACTCCTGGCTGGGTTTCTAAGCAAGTGGGGGGCCCAGATCCTCCCCCACTTCCCTGCCTTAGCAGCTGGCGACCTGTGGATATTTTGAAAGTGTGATATTTCATTCCTCAATACGCGGCTGGAGTGAGCAAACTTCACTTTCTTCTCTATTTTTTTTTAAGCTCAGTTTAAAAAAAATTTTTTTTTTCTTCCCTAGAACAGGCCACCGGCTCTTACGGAAATAGTAAACAGGATTCAAGCCAGGGCCTAAGTGGTCGGTTTTAATTAGAACATTAAAGTATTTTAACGCTTACACTTTATATTTTTGCGAAGTTGATTATATAGCATTTTAAATACCTGTGAACGCTCTAAGGACTCTCGGCAGTGAATTATTTGCAATTTCACAGGAAACTTCTATTTTAAAAGCAAAACGGCTCTGTGAGCTCCGCGAAGCTTTGGCAGGAGCGACCACGCTGTATAATAAGGACCACGTGGCACCGGGTTGGCAGACGGCCCGCTGCACCCTGGCTCCTGGCAACCCCCAGCCAGGCTGCTGCCGGGTGAATGGGAGCTGGCAGGGCCTCGAGGTCCAGCCAGGGTCCCCCCTGCCCATGCCCCTCCTAAGACGTGATGGTTCTTCCTCCTGCTGCCTCTCAAGGTCTCCTTCCCTCTTTCTCCCCCCAACCAGGACCACCATAGACCTCCCCGCTTCAGCTCTCGACCCTTCCAGGCCTCTCCCCACCAAAGCGGCTTCTTACTTGCTCGGCGGAGTCCCCTGGGCCCCTGCGTGGTGCCATCCTTGGCGACTCTCAGTCTCTGCCAGTCGTGTCCAGAGCGTCTGCGCTGGTGCCATGGCACTGAGCTGGCCCAAGGCAGTCCCCGACTCGGGCTGGTCTGTCAGTCAAGGGAGGCTGCGTGGCTACCAGGTGAGGGATGGGGAGCAGAAGGAAAATGGGTCCGAGTATGGCTTGAGTTCAGGGTGTGGAATTCAGGGGCAATTTCCTGGGAGATGATACAAGAGTTCTGTGTGACTTGAAGGGGCCCAGATGGGCCGTGGAATTGTCCACCAGCTCCTGAACACCTGAGGTACCTTCCTCTTCCCAGTGCCCTGTGTTCTGATGTCAGTCGGTGGGATTGAAGCCACAGAAATGGACGGCGGCCACCTCAGGGGCTTCCTCCTGACAAACCCTATTGCTGGATAGGGGCTCATATATCTGAGGATCAGCAGAGAGCACAGACAGGGCAGAGGAAGATCATCATGGAAGCCCAGGTGGACCAAACTGCACCCAGCTGTGGGCGTGGAAGGAGATGACCCTGAGAATTTCACACATGCTTTTTTCTTTTTGGTTTCTGGGCCACCCTAACCTCAGGATCTTTGCTGTTTTCCCGAACCCAGAATGCTCCTCTCTGGGCCAGATCTTCCCTCTCCTCCTAAGTTCCCTTTTTAATTTTTTTTTCTTAGAGATACTGGCTCTGTGCTGACTCCTGGCTTTGTGCTCAGGAATCACTCCTGGAACAAAGCCAGGAGTCAGCTCAGAGTAGGTCCCAGGAGTTCCGGGTATCAAACTAGAATCGGTTGCATGCAAGGCAAACTCTATTCTATTTCTCCCTCGAATTTCCTCCTTTGATCATCTCTATTAAATCTTGTTCACATCTCTTAATCCATATTGGTTTAATCTGGTGCCTTGCCAACATGTCTCAATCATGTCATTGGGCATTGGGTGGGTTATGGCCATTGAAACCATCTCCCGTTGAAGTTCAAACACCAAGTCGTCTTTGCTACCTCCTGTCTCCCCTGCAAACTGCCCAGCACTTTGTTGAAGGACTGAACACTGCTGGAGCCTCCCTAAGCTTGGAGCTGACAGGAAGCCATCTTAGTGGGTTGAGGTGAGGGATCCACCTCAGAAACAACCCCTAAGGAACCCAAGCCTTGTGCCTCAGTCCTGCCTACATTCTAGTTGGTCTCAAAGCATTGTGGCTCATCGGGACCTTGCTGGTAAGAGACATAACGGTTCCCAGTGGCCCCAGTGGCAAGAAAGGACAAGCTTTTGCTCTTGCCAAAGACATAGGTGCCCGCAGAGGTCAGGCAGGCCCGTCTGTCACGCTGACGTTTTTACTGCCGTGAGAGCTGTAGGTGTCGGGAGTTCAGGCCTCCAAGTGACGTTTATCTCAGTGACGGCAAAAGTGACATCGCTCAGCCCAGTGGCTTGTGGGGATCACGTAGGCCCAGAAGTGCGCCAAGGCAGGAAGCTCTCAGATCATGCGGACCAGGCTGACGGCCCTGATTCTTTCCCAATGAGGAGATCAGAGAACACATGGGTCATAGTGGTCGGCGCTTCAGCCATTCATGGTTCCATAGGACACTGGTTGTGTGGAAGCCAGAGGAGAAGGATTTCGAGGCTCCTCTTCTAGGCCGTCAAGCTCTCCCTGTGGTAGGCTGCTCAGCCTCTGGATGCCTCAGTTTCCTCTTCTAGAAAATGAAACTAAGTTTGCACTGAACAAGAGGAACCTACTGGGAGTCAGTCTGGTGGATTCTATAATGCCTGGCCATTAGTGGTCAGTGCTGGCTGCCCAGATAACCCCATGGGGGCCCAAGAGGGTCCTGCAGGGCATTTTTCTCCCTGGGAGTGCCAGGGAATGGTGAGTGGGGAAGAGGGAATTGCAGTCAGGATGCAGATTCTTTGGAGCGATTGTCCTGAGTGTCGATATTTAGGTATCAAAACAGGGCCTGAGTGATAGCACAGCAGGTAGAGCATTTGCCTTGATTGTGGCCGTCCAGCGTTTGATCCCTGGCATCCCATATAGTCCACCCCGAGCCTGCCAGGAGTGATTTCTGAGCTCCACCAGGTGTGGCCCAAACCCCCTCCCCAAATTAAAAAAATTTTAAATAAAAATAGGGGCAGGAGCAATAGCATAGCGGTAGGGCATTTGCCTTGCATGCAGCCAACCCCACACAAACTCCAGTTCTATTCCTGGCATCCCATATCGTCCCGCAAGCCTGCCAGGAGCCATTTCTGAGTGCAAGCCAGGAATAGCCACTGAGTGCTGCCATGTGTGACCCAAAAACAAAAATAAATAAATAAATAAATAAATAAATAAATAAATAAACCAGACTCCATCACTGTGGTTACACTTTTTTTTTTTTTTGGTTTTTGGTTTTTGGGCCATACCCGGTGGTGCTCAGGGGTTACTCCTGGCTGTCTGCTCAGAAATAGCTCCTGGCAGGCACGGGGGACCATATGGGACACCGGGATTCGAACCAACCACCTTTGGTCCTGGATCGGCTGCTTGCAAGGCAAATGCCACTGTGCTATCTCTCCAGGCCCACATTTTTTCTTTTCTAATAGCCATGGTAGACTGGGAGAACCCAACAGACTCTGAGCAGGGAATGGCACTGGGGACTTCATCTTGGTGACTGTGGGGCCATGCAGGATTTGGAGCAGGGAGTGATATCAATGGCTTTGCTTTGACTAGTGGCAGCAGGAGGGAAGGAACAGGGGGCCATGACATGGCGGTGTCCATCAGTGTCTGTGGGAGCAGGCTGATCTTTGGGAGATTCTGTCACAGTGTGTGTTGGGTGGAATTCACAGGAAGGGCCATCTTGGGGACCCAAGTCTGTGACTTAGGCACTGGGTCTGGCCACCTGGAGGCAGTGCCCTGACTGCTGTGATTGGCCTGGTGTGTCATGGAGAGATTTTCACCACTTTCATCTCTTGGCAGTCTTTCTGTACATAACCACCTTTATTCAGGCACAACCCACACGGGGGTGGCCCACAGATGGTCCCCACAGGTTGTACCTCTGTGGTCTCAATGTGAGCATCTGAGGAAGGGCTCACCCCATTACTCTTACCTCAAAAGATGGCCAGAGGGGCCCTGGCCACTCTAGCGAAGATCAAGAGACTAACTCAGTGCCTGGCCCGAGACAGGTTTCCTTGGTCAGGTCAGCCTTGTGCCTTTGGAAGGCTGCCAGAGTGGACTTCCTGACTCAGCCATGGTCTCTCCACAGACACTGGAGACACAGCAGGGTTGGTGGGACAAGGTGAAGTGCTGGGGTTGAGTCCGAGCACAGACAAACTCAGTGGGGCCAGGGGCTGCTGGGTTGGTCTTCTGGTCTGGCTGTTCCACCAGCCCAACCTGGGCTGTTTTGATTTCTCATATCCCAAATCTTGAGAGTTGTTGCTTGTGGTTTAAGCAGCTTTCATAGCAAGAGTCTGGTCGTAGCTTCCCTGGGCGTGGTAACCATTGCCTACCTGTCCAGGGTTCATCCAGCAGAATCTCTCTGCCCGGAGGTGCAGAAGTGGTGGGTAAGAGGAAGATGTTTGTTGTCGCTGTGGTTTAAGCAGCTTTCATAGCAAGAGTCTGGTCGTAGCTTCCCTGGGCATGGTAACCATTGCCTACCTGTACAGGGTTCATCCAACAGAATCTCTCTGCCCAGAGGTGCAAAAATGGTGGGTGAGAGGGAGATGTCTGTGTCACCTTTGCTACTCCTGGTGGGCCTGGCTGTCTGCCTCAGCCCCCTCTGCTCGCCATGCTCACACTGCCTATGATGTGTCTTGGACAGGATCACCAGTTCTTGGGCTCTGACCCAGCACGACATGGTCCCTTGTCACCATGATGCTCCAGGTGGAGGTTCTGGGTGGTTGTGACTTGAGGGTTGGGGGTTGCTACTTAGCAAGCACAACCCTGACCTCTTCTGCCACAGTATAGATCTCTGTAGGAAGATGTGGGGCTGGTCTTCCCTTCTGTTGCGGGGTGTGTGAGCCCTGAGTGGAGGCCGACAGGAGGTTGACTTCCACATCCATGTTTCTTCCAGCTGGGAGAAAGACCTGAGATATCTGAGCACTCTACTGGCCTTCCCAGTCTCCCTGGTCTTGGGTAACTTGCTTCTCACTGAACCTCAGTCTTCCCTCTCTGTACATCAGGGTGGTGAGAGCACTGTCGCCGTCGAGTCACAATGTTATCTCTTGAATACCTCTGGGGATGGAGATCAGATCTGGGGGTGCAGCAGGGTCACCTCTCTGTCCTTTTCTGCTTTTTCTGCCCCTGAATTCATACCCATCTTGGTCCTGTCCCCATTCTACTGGGGAGGGTGCTGAGTCCCTGCTGGTGTGGTTTTATTTATTTATTTTGGGTTTTTTTTTGGGAGGTCATACCCGCAGTGCTCAGGGGTTACTCCTGGCTCTATGCTCAGAAATCGCTCCTGGCAGGCTCAGGGGACCATATGGGATGCCGGGATTCGAACCACCATCCTTCTGCATGCAAGGCAAATGCCTTACCTCCATGCTATCTCTCCAGCCCCAGGTTTTATTTATTATATTTTTATTTTGTTTTTGTTTTGGGGCCACACCCAGTGGTGCTCAAGGGTTATTCCTGGCTCTGCGCTCAGAAGTCACTCCGGGCAGGCTTGGAGGACCATATGCCAGGGATTGAACCCACGTCTGTCACAGTCGATGTGTGCAAGGCAAATGCCTTACCACTGTGCTATCACTCCAGACCTCCACCCCCCAGCATGGAGGGCAAAGAGCCTACAGCCTCCTCTTCACAGATGACGAGTTGGACCCTTCCTCAGGCGTCTCCATGGCTCAGTTTCCCTCTCTGTGAAACTGTATCTCCTTGGGGTTCCCGGCTCAGAGGACCCCACTCCCACAGAGTCGTGCCGAGTGTGCGGTGGCCGGGGTGTCACTTACATAAATCCCAGTGTGCCCCCCAGGTGTCTCAGCCGCTCGCTCCTGTCCCTCACACCACAGCTACTCGAGATCTTTCCACAGACGGGAAACGTGTGGGGTGGCGAGCGAGTGTGTTTGTGTGTGTGTGTGTGTGTGTGTGTGTGTGACTGCAACAAATATTTTATAATAGACAAGCCTCGTCTGCCACTTCTAAAAGTAGTGAAAAAAAATCACTTTGAGACAGTAAAAATAACTCAAAGCCTGAGTCACTAAAGTCAGTGAACTCAGCCTGAAACGGCAGCTTCGGGACACCCGGGGCAGCCAATCGGCCAGAACTGGGGGTGCAGAATTAAGGTAGGGGTGGGAGGTCCAGGGCTTGAAGGGGACCTTCTCAACCAGCTTGGTGGGTTTACAGGTGGACTACGGGGGATGTTCACCTTTTTTCTCTTTGGCCTCAGGAGGAAGTGTCGTCCTGCTGTGCTCTGTCTCCTTGTCTTCTCAAAGTGACTTAACAATTGATAATTTTGCCCTCGCGACGGGCACCTTAGTGCTTTTATTTCTTGGAGGCCAAACATTGATGTTGTGTGAAATGGGAGCTTGGCAGAGCCTTTGTGCAGATCTCAGGCTTCCTGAAAAATTTATTTACTGTGACTGTGTCCGCAGGAGCGAATTGATGTTTATCTGTCGCTGCGCGCGCCTGCACGGAGGGCAAAACTGCCTCTTTGCACTTTCCTCGGAAGTAGACTTGGCAGTGGTGGGCAGTGTGACAGACAGCGGCCAGTGTATTAGTAACCACAAGCAGGCTTAATCTGTCCCCCACCCCCATGCTTCAGAAGAAGCTTCATAACCCCGATAACCCCACGGCCCAGGAATTCATGAGAACCAGGTATTTGAAATGGAGCAGAATTATCCTGGCCATGGTGGCAGCAGAATCGATAAACCCAGAACTGGCAGGAAGGTGAGGAAGGAGCAGCTGATTTGGAACTGTTTTGGGGGGCTGGCAGGGATAGGCAATGCCTTTGCAGAAGGGTGGCTCTCCTGCCTCGGTGGCACTGGTGGCTTTTGTGACCTCCTGCGAACCATGACTGTGGCCCTTCTCCACCCTGGGTGCTTTATTGTCCCCGAGTCTCCATCTTGCCAGGTGGGACCAGGGCTTTTGTGCTGCCTGGAGTGAGTCTTGGTTCTGCTGGGGTTCCCAAGGGGCTCAGCCAGGACACCACTGCCCAACCGGGGAGAGAGCTGTAGTTACTAGCGGAAACTTAGCTGACCCTGGGCCTGGCTACCTGCCTTCTGGACTGTGAAAGGAGGGACATAGCTTCTCCATTCCCAGTTTTTGTTCTTCTGAGCATGGGGACTACACGTGAGCACGCCATGGGGGAGGGGGTGTCCCAGCAGTGTGGGCATCTGTCCACGTCCTTGGATTTCCAGCTTCCTTCAGTCTTCAGCATGGTTACCCCTTTCAAGATCCATGAAACACTGAGCCCCGTGTAGAGTCAGGGAATGCTGGGCCACCCTGTTTGATCCAGGAACTGACCTGGGGTTTGCAGCCCGGAGCTTGGGCCCCAAGATACTCCAAAACCTTTTCTTCTGCTTACACACCCCCAGAGCCCAGTAGATCTGCTGGTGAGTCCAGGCCACAATCCTGGAGCAGGGGTATCTCCTGGACAGCCAGCTCTGTCTAGAGCAGAATCTGTGTAGATGGTCAGTGAGCAGGGCTGGCCCTGTCTGAGGCCTTCGCACTGCTTGTGCCAGGCCCACTGTCCACACTGCTGCTCTCTGCCTGCATTTCCTTCCACTCCTCTTTGTCCTCAAAGTGGGGCTGAGGCTTCCTGGATCCTTGTGTGCCTTTCGAAAACTCTCTTCTCTTGCACCCACTTTCCAGAGGAGGAGACTTGAGGCTCCGAGTGTCAAGAGCCCCAGATCTCATGGCACTTCCTCCTCTGCCACTTCCCAGAGGCCCCCAGATGTCCCCTCATTCCTGGCCATGCCTCTCATTCCCATCCTGGACATCTCTGGGTTTTGAGTTTTTCCAAGAAGATGGGACCAGTGTGGATGCTGGGGCTGTCTGGGATCCCAGTAGAGGAGGTCGAAAGCAGTCAAAATCTTGGCCACCAAGGCTGAGTCTTGTCAAAAGGTAAACAGAAGGGGGTTCAGTTACCCAGGGTCCTGCTGGGAGCCCCTTCCTGTCCCTCTCTTTGTTCTTCCATTTCTTCCAAAGTCACAGACGATGGGGACCCCAGAGTGAGAGTCTCCCATGGGGAGATGTGAGGCTTTCTCACACCCAAACCAACATGGGGCTCACTTCATTGGGCTAAACTGGGTTACAAACGAGCGCAGTGCCCAGAACATAGTGCACAGGACAAATACCTGCTGGGGACTGGGCAGAAGAGTTCAGGCAGCAGAGTATTTGGGATGAAAGGATATAAGGACAGGAGTGACTGTTCTATAAGGAACCAGTAGAGACAAGACCTAGTGCTCATTGTAAGGTGGAGGCTCATGTTTGAACACAGCACCGCCAGGAACATTCCCAGCATCAGGCCAAGAGTACCCCTGAGCACTGCCAGGTGAATCCCACCAGCCAAAAATAAGTCAAAAATAGAATTAAGAATAGTTGTAGGGTACTTTTTCTGCATTTAGCTGCTCTGGGCTCAATCCCCAGCACCACATAGAATGTTGAGTGCTGCCAGCAGTGCTCTTGGAGCTCTCCAACTTGTCTTCTCCCCAGCTTCGGATTACCTCTAGGGGTTCCTTCCCACTGACCCTCAAGTTGTCTCCTGTGTCAGGGCAGAACTTATTTTGGGAAGAAAGCAGGGGTCTCGGTCTTTCTCTTGGAGGAGCTCAGAGAGGGGAACTTCTCCAAACTGTCATGTCTCTGGGCCAGATCTGGGGTTCCGCTCAGTACATAAGAAGGGTCTTCTACTTCCCAGGGGTCTCTGCGAGAGAGGAGTGGCCAAGACAGGCTGAGGGGGCACCCTATTAGGGCCCTGAACCCGGCCATGTCAGTGCCCCAGACAGGATCCTCAAAGAAATTGCTGTACCTGATCTCCAGGCACGGCTTTGCCAGGCATGGCAGGGAATGGGGGGCTCACACCCCAAAGAGCCTGGACACAGAGTCAGTGTGGCAGAGCAGAGGGCAGCAGCCAGGTTTGGACACCGGGAGCTAGCTCCCAGGGGGTCTGGGGTGAGCTTGGAGAGGTAGATCTGCTGGGGCCTCAGGACAGGGCTGGGGTATTTCTCTACAGTGACAGAAGCAATGGGTGTCCTAGGACACAGTGATGGACCCCAACAGACCAGTGGAGAGGCAGGTGTGAAGGGTGATCTCTGCGGAGGGGCAGAGGCTGGGCCTGATTGCGGCATGAGGTGCCGGAAGAAAGCTGTAGTGGGCACCTTCTAAAGGGAGAGCCAGGGACTGGAGTGGTAGCATAGTGGTAGGGCATTTGCCTTGCATGTGGCTGACCCAGGATGGACGCCAGTTTGATCCCCGGCATCCCATATGGTCTCCCGAGCCAGGAGCGATTTCTGAGCTCAGAGCCAGGAGTAACCCCTGAGCATTACGATGTGGCCCCAAACAAACAAACAAACAAACAAAAGGGAGATCCAGGGGGCAGTGGGGCTGAAGGGGGCCCTGCTGGCGATGCCACCACCACCCTCACCCCTGGACCCCCCCATCTTCATGCTCTGACCACAGAACAGTGGCCTGTGACCCAGAATAGCACAGACAGAATATTGGGAAGGAACTGCAAGAGGGCCAGGGTGCAGGTGACAGCAACGCAGTGAGCTGTCCCCCCAGTGTATCCCCTCCTGCCATGTGCCCCATCTCCCCATAGTGTCCCCTTCCATCTCCACACTGGGTCCCTTGGACCACACTTAGGCTCATTTGCATATTTATTTCCAGGCCCTGGGGGACAGGCAGGCACCTCCCGCCCTGATGGAGCCCCAAGTCTTCCCATTGAAGACAGTCAGGTGACCCCCACGGATGCCCAGCACCTCCTAAGGGCTGAACCCAGGAGGTGTTGGGAGCTGAGGTGAGATGCCCAGTGCTGTCTGTCCAGGAAGCCAAAGAAGCTTCTGGAAAGAGGTGAATCTGCCCCCTTCACCACAGCATCCCCAGATCCCGGTGACACGGGCTGAAGTGACAGGGCAGAGCTGAGGGTGGGAGGCGCCTGCCGTGGGGGCTGGCCTGACAGGAGGGCATGACTGGGGCACAGGCTCATCACTAAGCAGGAAAGGTAGGAACTGAGGCAGGAGGCTGGGTGCACGGGTTGGGGGCAGCTCTGGCAGTTAGGGCATGTCTGTGCCATGTGTGACTCTGCTTGCTGAGAGGTGGGAAGTGTGGAGTGGGCCAGGGTGGAGAATGCACCCCCATTCTCACTGACCCCCTGTCGGAAGCCGCCTCCCCTGTCTGGTGCGACACTGGTGGCTGAGCTGAAGTGTTCTTCACTTTCGGCTGCGGTGAGACAATTCTCTGTGGGAAGCTCGGGGACTGTCCTTGCATTCTCGCCTGCTCAAACCAGGGCCCGCAGGTGCGGCATAAGATCCTGTGCAGGGCCAGCGGGGACCCCCAGGTCAGAGTCCAGGAGAGTGACGGACGGTGGTGGGGGGCTCAGTGAGAGGCCTGGAGCCCGGGTCCCCTGCTGCTCTGTACCGTGGCGGGCAGCCCAGCGGGCGAGGGACCGGCTGGCTGGCTGGAGAGCCAGAGAGGTAATGCTAATGTCTTTTAAAATTAGAATGAAAATGTTTATTGCAGAGCAGAACCTGCGTCAGCGCGGAGTCCTGTGGGAAGGGGCTGCTGTATCGCAGCCTTTCGGTTTTATTTTTGCACATCGGTTTCTTATTTGCTGGGGAGGCTGTTGACAGGCCCTGGGAGTGAGCTGGGGCTGCAAGGCTGGGCCGGGCAGGGCCAGGAGCAGGAGCTGCCAGAGGAGACGCCCCGGTGAGAGCAGCCACCCACCAGGCTACCAAATGCTGTGGTCCCGTGTCTGTGTGTCCAGCCGAAGTGACTGTGTGTGTGTCCTCTGTCCGTGAGTGCCCCACCCAAGGCATGTGTGTCCAGCCCCGTCACAGCGTGCATCTTGCTCTGTGTTTTTCTAGTGGTTTTGGGGCCTGGATCTTTGTCCCTGTTGTGGGTTTGGGAAGCGGTCGGGGGTGACTGGTAGTGGTTCTGGGGACACGCGTGTTTCCTCCTCATGTGTGGACGTGTGAACATCTTGGGGAGGCGTCTCACGCATCTGTGGTCCAGATGCCCCCAGCTGTATGAGCGTGTGCATATGCTCCAGTGGGTTAGTGGTGGGAGCACACAAGATCGTGATCATATGTGGGGATCCAGGGCTTGTCCAGAGAGGGGGCCACGTGGGGGAGCCGGGACCATGCTGCAAGAGAGCAAATCATGTACCCGGGAGCTTGGGGTCTAATGGGCACTTGTGCATGTGAGGGAGTGCAGGAGTGCAAGTGTGTCATGGAGTGGGGTAGGGTGCAGACTCCGTGCTTTGAGCATGCCACTTGGCACCTCTGTCCCTCGCTCTCCTGAGCTGTGCTGCTGTGGCCGAGGTTAGTGGCCGCTGCATTTGGGGGTGGGGGTGGGTGCTACTTCCCCCTGTAAAGCCAGTTCTTGCTCCAGACTCTGCGTTCCCTGGTGGTAGCAGCCTCTGTTGGCAGGTGTCCGGCCCCCTGGTGGCCAGTGTCACAGGGTGGTCTGTTTCCCCTTTACCTCCTGCTGATGGCCACTAAAGTGGTCTGAACCTGCCACCAGGGTCCCTGAGCCCAGCTTAGATCTCGGACAGAAATTCTCAGTGCTTGTCCTTGGGGCAGTTTTCTCTCTGGCCACCTCTGGCTCCTCTCGCCATCAACTGTGTGGTCCAGGGTGGGGGAACTAGGGTGGACAGAGAAGAAATGAGGACAGTGCTGAATGTGATGCCAGCAGGAGCCAGGGCAGGTCGGAGACTGGCCTTGGATACTGTGGCCTTGAACAAGTCAAACCACTCACTGCTCTGGGCCTCTCTCCTCTGTAAGACGGGATGGTGACCGGACTACTTGCAGCTATGGGACCGTTCGGGGGGAGACACAGAGCTCTGTAAGAGGTCTGAGCTTGGGCTCCCTATGGCCTCCCTCTTTGTGGACTCTCAATCAAGTCAACCTACCTGTGCCTCAGTTTTCTGACCTCTAAAACTGGGTTAAAAGGGGCCGGAGGGGCCAGAGCGATAGTGCAACAGTAGGGTGTTTGCCTTGCATGCGGCTGATCCAGAACGAATCTCAGTTCAGACCCCGGCGTCCCATATTGTCCCCCAAGCCAGGAGCAATTTTTTTTTTTTTTTTTGGTTTTTGGGCCATACCCGGTGGTGCTCAGTGGTTACTCCTGGCTGTCTGCTCAGAAATAGCTCCTGGCAGGCACGGGGGACCATATGGGACACCGGGATTCGAACCAACCACCTTTGGTCCTGGATCGGCTGCTTGCAAGGCAAACGCCGCTGTGCTATCTCTCCGGGCCCGCCAGGAGCAATTTCTGAGCACATAGCCAGGAGTAACCCTGAGTGTCACCGGGTGTGGCCCAAAAACCAGAAAAATAAAGTAAGATAAAATAAAATTGGATTATTGGTAGTTTCTGCAGGGGACATTGAGGGCTGCACCTTGCATAAAAGGTTGGAGTGAGTGATCATTCTCTGAGCACTTAGTTATTTCTGGAACGCCCAAACCCAGATGAAAACACCCTGTCAGCGCGTGGCGTCGTCTTCTGAGGCACGACTATAACCCACGTGTGTCTGCAGCACTGCCTCTCTGCACTGCCAGGGCCCCAGCTGGCTGACCTAGGTGCATGGCACGGTGGGTGGGCTGAGCCAAAGCAGCACAGCAGGGGAATGGGGCTTGGGGAGACCCCACTTGGCACCACTTGGGCCTTCTCGGGAGTGCAGTAGGGCCAGTGGGGGCCAGCACTTTGGTGGCCTTGGACATCCCAAACTCTTTATGGGCAGCTGGGCATGGTGGTGGGTAGAGGGCGCTGCCTACATGTGGGGTGCACTCTTGAGGGCATTCTTGGGCCAGTTATAGGAAATGCTCTGTTGAGCCCCAATACTGGAATGCTCTTTTCCAAGACTTAATAGAAATCCCTCCCTAAGTTCCAGCCTGCTTCCCTTATGCTGAGGTGCTGACTGGAACCTTCCAGTAGGGGGCAGAAATCCTCCTTCTTCCATGGCTGGACAGCTTGGAGCTAGTTTAGTTTCTCAACCTCTCTCAGAGGCCCCTTTGCCTGCAGTTTAAGGGAGCTCGGATGGGCCAGAGCATAGCACAACAGTAGGGCATTTTTTTTGCATGAGGTTGTCCCAAATTCGATCCCTGGCATCCCATATGGTACCCTGAGCCTACCAGGAGTGATTTCTGAGCACAGAGCCAGGAGTGGCCCCTGAGCGTTGCCAGGTGTGGCCCCAAAATAAAAACAAAAAATGGAAGACCAGAGACACCATGACACCCGAGCCTGGCATTCATTGTTCTTTTTCTCTGCACAGAAAAGGGAGCATTTCTGGCTGGTTTATCAGAGACAACGCCAAAATTCAAATTTACTGCTTTTGTGTCTGCCGGGAGTGACTGTTTTGAGGAGGGGGGAAAAGAAAAACATTTTCTTATTATTGACCCAAGATAAGTTGAGGGCCTTCCTCCATAGTGTGTGCACGGCTTGCATCTGGGGATCCAACAGGCCTGGCGTGTGTCGGGGCACAGAGAGACAGTCGAGAGAGATTAACTCTTCAGGTTCGTGAGAAAGAGGGCCGAGAGCCAGTCATCAGGCCAGATTTCCCAGCAGATGGTCTGTGTGTTGTGTGCTTGCTCCCAAAATGGGACCCAGTGAGGGGGTGATGTCTGAGCCAGAAAGGGCACCACACATGTGTGTATATACATATATGTGCTTGTGTATGCATGTATGTGTGTGTGCAAGGGTAGAAATGCAGCTGTCCCTCCTCCCCACCCCCAGCTCTCAGGTGTTCCTCCACTGGACAGGTGACTTCGTGAGCTAGTCAGGTATATGGTGACTGCAGATCAGAGGCCCCTGGGGTTCAAGAGGAAACATTAACTCCCACTACTAGCACCTCCCCGGCCACCAGAGGCCTCAGTTGGTGGCTTCCAGAGCCAGGGGACAGGAGGTGACGTGGCAGGCGCTGAAGGAGCCTCTCCAAGCTGCAGTTCCCCAAGGTTGCTGACATGCATCTACTTTTAACCTTCCACTTTGAAATGCTCCCAGAGAGGTTTATAAAGTGCTGTGACCCGAGGACCAAGAAGTCCCTGTTCTCTCTTCACTCCCTATGCGTCAGCTGGGTGTTGCCCGTGTCTGTCACGTCCCTCTAAAGGGGGATCTAAGTCAGTCCCAGCTGGATGAAAACTGAGACTTTGGCTCAAGCTCTTAGAAAGAAGGCACTTTCTTTCTTTCCCTGGGAGTCACTTGGTTGCTTGGAGCTGCCAGGGGTAAAACAGTGGCTTATAACAGAGCCACCCACACAGGTAAACTGAACCCAGGGGTGAGCAGGAGGAAATACCATCCTCTCAACAGCTGAATACAGCTGTGCCTGAAGTTCGATGTGCTGGCTCTTTTGGGTCACATGAGCCAATAAGTCTTTTTTTCATCTAAGCCAGTTGTTATTCACCAACTTGTTTTGCATTCGTAGGGCTGCAGTGTGAGTAAATTGACTCCTGTGGTGTTGTGTATGTAAACATTTTATGGGATTATTATGTTACTGGCCCTACCCTGATCGGTGATTGTGCCCTACCCTAGTGTGTGACCTGGCATTCTGCCCCACCTTAGGGTGGTACCTGATTTTGCTTCCACCATTGAGTGGTATCTGATCCCACCATTGGGTAGTACCTGATTCTGGGGGATAAAAACAAGGGTCTGTGGAAGGCGAGGAGCTTTTGGCTGGAACTGAGACTGAGGCTTTGGACTTCAGTCTTGTCCACCGAATAAAGCTAATATTTCCACAAGCCTGACTGTCTGTGAGCTGTTTACCCACCGCTTCATCTCAGAACCGCCAGCTGAACTGGGTGGCAGACGCGTGCTCTGAGCTGGAGGGGAAAGACCTCATCCTCCATCCCTCCATCAGTCAACCTCTTCAGGGGCTGACTTGCAACACTGTGGAAACAAGTAAAGACAGAAAGACTGAGTTTCTCCTGAGTTGCCGACCATGACATGACATGAATGAGGACTGGCCATGGAGTCTGCAGTGTCTTGACTTGGAGACGGTTGACCAGAAAACATTTTGGAAAATGACAGCAGGGGCCAGGCCATAATACAAGGGCAACTGCCTTGCATGCAGCCAACCCAGGTCTGATCCTTAGCACTCCATATGGTCCCCCAAGCACTGCCAAGAGTGACCCCTGAGTTCAGGGGTGGCCCCAAAACTTTTTTTTTCAAAGTGTCAGGAGTTCACACATTGTCCAGTACCCTTGGCTTGTCATCTATTAATCTCGGAGACCCCTGATGGCCAGCTCCAGCTGAGTCTTTCTTGGTGGGCATAACACAGGTCATTTACTTAAGGGAATGCCTTCTGGGCTCCTCATGGTCAAATCCCTGTTTTCTCTGTTCTTGTCCTGTGGGAAACACTTTGGGACAATGTAAATCTCTGTTACTTGCCATTCTTTTGACCTGTGAGTTGAGTGTCATTTATGCTTAGCTAGAAAGGTACTAAAAGAGTTTTTACCAAGGGGGTTTTCTTCTCCCCTACTTCAATTCAATTATTTACAGCAACAGTCACATGCTTTACTCTGTCCCCTCTATACCCCTCATTTTCCACTTTTCAGTCCTTCTCTCTTTCAGCCTTATCTTCCTTATCTGCTTCCTTCTTCTCTTGCATTGTTTTTTTTGCAGAAAAGCCAGAGTCTGTCTTGTTGAGTTTCCCCTCTATGAGACCTGGCTGGATGGTACCCCCATTCTGGTTGGGGCCCTCCATTCTAGGTCTGCTCTGGCCTGGTGGTAACTCTCCACCCTTGGTTCCATGGCTTTGGCAAGGCCAGCTTCCTTCTTGTTGCCTTTTCACCCAAGCCTGGCATCTCCCCATAACCTGGAGATGGATCTGTGGCTCAGGAATTGTGAAGATTTGTCCTTCATCAAGTTCCCAGGCTGGGCCCGGAGAGAGCACAGCGGCGTTTGCCTTGCAAGCAGCCGATCCAGGACCAAAGGTGGTTGGTTCGAATCCCGGTGTCCCATATGGTCCCCCGTGCCTGCCAGGAGCTATTTCTGAGCAGACAGCCAGGAGTAACCCCTGAGCACCACTGGGTGTGGCCCAAAACCCCCCCAAAAACAGTTCCCAGGCTGCTCTGCTTCAGGCCTACCATCACCTGGGTCCTTTTATTCATTCAGTCACTCATTTTTTCATTCAGGTTTGCAAAGTGTTAATCCATTCGGGTCTGACCCTCTCTCTCTCCTGTCTCAGCAGGAAGATTTTTTGACCAAGAAACCACCCTCCTTTATCATTTGTTTCCTCCAAAACTAACTCATCCAGGTGGATGACTGCTAGAGACTGTCCCTCTTGTCTTGGCCTGTCTGCAGTCAGAAGGTGCTTCTGTGGCCTCCTCCACGTGCGTCAGAGGATCGTGGCTTCTTCACCCTCTTGCCATCTGCTTCTGTGCAGCTCGCACCCATGCCGGTGCATGGGGTCTTACCTTGCCAAATCCTTTAATGTCCTCAATGGTCTGTGGGCTGCCTCCTTGCTTTCGGCAAGGCCAGATGTCTCAGGCCTGCCCTGTAGTCCCACTCCAGCCTGGGATTTAGACATGCTCCAAAGCTCTGGAGCCTGGCTGGGAAAACGGTCTTTGGAGACCACAGTCGCTTGCTGAGTGACCAACTGACAGACTATACTCACTCCATGGCTGGGATGGCATTCTCCTTCCTGTCCCTTCTCAGGCCCATGACCATCCCTCCTGGGGAGCCACTCATGTTGAACCCCTTCCCCTATCTTCTTCATTTAGAAAGCAATGGGGGTCTCCCACATCTTCTCTTGGCAGGTTTTTTTGGTTAATCTTTGAGACCAGGGGAGTTTGAGATCAGGAGCAAGACACTTATCCATCATCCCCTTTGGTTCCTGGCTCGCTTTGTTCCTCTACTTGCCGTGATATAATTTCGCAGAGGGAGATTTGCTTCTTTATGGGTGAGAGGGCCAAGCAACAGGAGAGATTACTCAGGGACTATCAAATCTAGCCCTAGCAAGCGACAGATAACATCCCATCAGCAGAACAACTTAAAAATTAATGCAAGCTTCCAAGTGCTACCCGCACCCCCCCCCCCCCGCCTTATCCAAGCAGCCTGCATGTCTGTGTTTGAGATTAAAACTCACATTTCATTTTTATATGCTGTGCTTAATCCAATAATGATTTCATGTTACAAACAGCAATAATATCTTTCAGCATAGTTAATCAGAATAGACTTAATGCTGTCACTATTTATTAACCTTTGTTGAAAAGCAAGAAGTTTCTCTCTAATCTGTGATTGTTGGTCTTGTCAGGCTCTATCAAGTGAAAAAACAGTTTTGGCATTCATTACAACAGTGCGAATCCTGAAATGACAATTGGAGCCGGATGGGATTTGGTGCATGAAATCTTCCTTGTGTTCACCAGGAAAGCAGAGAGGGCCAGGAGATGTAAGGGGGGGGGGGGGGGATCTGCACATTTGAGGGATGGGGCATGCCAATCCTGAATGCTTCGTGGATCAAGGATTGGGGGGATGGGGCAGAGAGAGGGGAAGAGGTGAGGGCAACTTGGCTCCCACTGGCCCTTCTCACCAACGAACTGGTGAGATTCAGAAGCTGATGAGCTTCTTCTATGATCCAAGTCCACACTTTCTGTCTTTTCATCAACATGGTCCTGCTGGCCACCAGTGGATGTGGTCAAAACCCGAAAATTAATCCGTTTTAGTGGAAGAGGGTGGGTTTGAACTTGTGTTTCTAATCCAGGTTCCCAGGTTCCCAGACACCCACTAACCTTCTTCCCCTGACTTTTTCCTTTGAAGATGAGGTTGTGACTCCATGATTCATGGCCAAGTTGGAGTCCGGTTGAAGGGGCCCACTGAGGGTGGACATGTCCAGTCTTACTGCATGGGCCCACCCCACATTGTCCTACAGAGTTTTCTGTGGCTGCCAACTTGGCCAGATGTTTGGGTCAGGGCGTCGGTGGCCTTCAGGCTGGCAGCTGAACTGGCTGTGGCGAGCAGGGCACCTTATACTTTACCTCACTCGAAGGGTGTGGTGGCCCCAGTGCAGACCTTGGATATTGGGATCCTCAGATCCTGAGATGAAGGTCTGTGGCTGAGGGACTATTTCTCCCGGACTCCTTCTGCAGCAAGTTACTGCGACCAACCTGGGCCAAGCAGCCAGGCTGAAGAGAGGAGAGTTATGCAGTTTTGGTGGGGTTAATTCCTATCCTCCTGATCTTGAACCGAAGAGTCTGTAGCTGCCAGAACTCACCAGGTCCTTGGAAGGGAGACTTACTTTTTAAAAAAAAGTGGGAACAACAACAACAAATTCCTGGGGGTTGGGCCCGGAGAGATAGCACAGTGGTGTTTGCCTTGCAAGCAGCCGACCCAGGACCTAAGGTGGTTGGTTCGAATCCCGGTGTCCCATATGCCTGCCAGGAGCTATTTCTGAGCAGTCAGCCAGGAGTAACCCCTGAGCACCGCCGGTGTGGCCCAAAAACCAAAAAAAAAAAAAAAAAAAAGAAAGAAAATTCTGGGGGCTGGAGAGATAATACAGTGGTAGGGCTTTTGCCTTGCACACAGCCAATCCAGGAGGGATGGTGGTTCGAATCCCTGCATCCCATATGGTCCCCATATGCCTGTCAGGAACAATTTCTGAGTGCAGAGCCAGGAGTAACCCCTGAGCACCACTGGGTGTGACCCCCCCAAAAGAAAAAAACGTAGAAAGGGAGGCAGCTTCGACTAGTGGCCCTTTCGAAGGGAAACAGCCCTCCTAGCGGACTCCCATGTCCTTTATGGGACGCCCCAGACATCACCAAGTCCCTTTGGCTCTTTCTCTTCCAGAGGCAAATTGGAGGAAAACTGCTCTGATAGGAAAATCTGGACGTGGGGATGCAGGGAGGGGCCCCTGCAGAGCACCCCACCTGCCCGCGTCTCACGGAGGCGGCCCGGCCCTTCTAGTCACTCAGCTTAAAGGGGTGTCCTGATCAGACACGGGAGCCTGTGAGCTACGCCGGGAGCAGGAGGTGAGCAGGTGCTGTTAATTATTTAGGAAGAATTAAGCAGCCTGGGTGGGTGGGTTTTATGCTCTGTTTGGTAATAAAGGTTGCAGCAGAAAGAAATTTTAAAATCCAGTATTCTCATTTGCCTCATCTTGCAAAGAAGGCGAACCTCGGTTTGACTGGTGGGAGCAGCTGGAATTAATGAACCAGCCTCTTACAGTGCAGAAATCAATGTTTGCTGCATTAATTGCATGATGCTGAAACCCCACTTTTTTATTTCTGACTCACAGAGCTAAGAAATCCTTCTTAAGCGGCATCTGGGGCTTTGCTAGGACCTTCATCTATCCAGGTGTGGAGAAAGAGCGATTGCTCGTCCCAGGAGTCCTGGGTCAGATGTGGGGACGCTGAGGGCAGGCTATGTGCTTTGGGCACCATGAAGGGGCTCAACCTGGGGCTCTGTTGCTGCAAGGAGCCAAATTCTGGCCCCCTTCTATTCTCTGGGCTTCAGACTCCACTTGCTGTAAACTCAAAATAAGCTTTGCCTTGCTTGCGGCCAACCTGGGACGGACCCAGTTTGATTTCCAACATTCCATATGGTCCCCCAGGTTGCTAGGGGCAATTTCTGAGTGCAGAGCCAGGAGATACCCTTGAGCACCACTGGGTATGGCCCAAAAACCAATCATTCAATAAATAAAGTTTTTCTGTTTTTTTTTAGAAGTCCTTTTCAGGGCTGGGAGATGGACGGTCTTGAAAGGGCTGAAACATGTGCTTTGTTCTGGGCTCGGGGATCACTTTCGGTAGGGCTTGGGGAACAATATGGGATGCCAGGGATAGAGTCTGGATCTGCTGCATGCCAGGGAGTACACGTGGGCACACAATTGTTGAACTTCTGTAAGAAACTGCTGACTTGGGTCAGAGAGCACCCAATGGGCTGAGACTGAGTTCAGTGTCCAGCACCATACCGTCCCTCAGCACTGCCCAGGGTGACCTCCAACTTTCAGGAGTAGCCTTCAGATCTGCCAGGTGTGCCCCACCACCACCAAAGCCAGGGGGGAAAAAAGTAAGGAAACTAGCAGCCATTTCCCCCTGCAAAGTGGCTGTTTCTTTTGGCATTTTCACTAGTTGTGAATCAGAGCGCCAGCTGTTTTGTAAGTCTGCCGACACTTGGTATTATCAGGTTTCCTTCTGTCTGAAATTTAGCCACTCAGAGAGGCACATGGTGGGATTGGATCTGATAGTGTTTGAACTTGCGTTTCTTAAAGGACTAATGATGTTGAGCATCCCTTCTTGTGCTTGCTTGTTATCTGTAATCTATTTTGTTCATGTCCTTTGCCCAGCTTTGAAGAAATGGGGTTTGTTTTCTTTTTACTGAGTTTAAGAATTCTTTACGGGGCCAAAGTGAGAACACAGCGTTAGGGCATTTGCCTTGCACGCAGCCAACCCAGGATGGACCCAGGTTCAATCCCTGGCATCCCATATGGTCCCTCGAACCTGCCAGGAGAGATTTCTGAGTGCAGAACCAGGAGTAACCCCTGAGTGCCATCTGATGTGGCCCAAAAACAAAACAAACAAACAAAACCAACACCAACAAAAAATAATTATTTAAATTTTCTGGAGAGAGGGCCTGTCAGATGTGTGATTTGTGAATGTTTTCTCTCAGTCTCTGTCTTTTCATGTCTTCAAGTGTAGAGTTCTGGCCAACCCTGCTGCCTCAATTCCTTTAAAAAAATATGTGTGTGTGTGTGTGTGTGTGTGTGTGTGTGTGTGTGTGTGTGTGTGTGTGTGTATAATCAGTCTCGGACCAAGGAAATGAATCAGATGACTGGAGTGCAGACTTTGCATATAGGAGACCCAGGTTTGATTCCGGGCACCACATGTTCCCTGGAGAACTAGGAGTGACACCCCCCCCCCACAAGCACTTAGCTAAGAGTAGCCCCTGAACATATTGCGAAATATGTCCCCTAAAACAGGACATATTTTCTTCATGAGAGCCTTGCCCAAGCTGGTCCCTCCTCTGCTTGGAAATTATTATTATTTTATTATTATTATTATTATTATTATTATTATTTTGCTTTTGGATCACACCCCACTGTGGTTAGTTACTCCTGCCTTTGTGCTCAAGGGTCAATTCATCATTTCTTTTTTTTTTTTTTTTTTTGATTTTTGGGCCACACCCGGTAATGCTCAGGGGCTACTCCTGGCTATGCGCTCAGAAGTTGCTCCTGGCTTGGGGGACCATATGGGATGCCGGGGGATCGAACCGCGGTCCGTCCAAGGCTAGCACAGGCAAGGCAGGCACCTTACCTTTAGCGCCACCGCCCGGCCCCTCAATTCATCATTTCTAACAGAACTCGGGACCATGTGGGGTAAAATGGATGAACTGAACCCAAGTTGGCCATCTGCAAGACAATCACCCTACTTGCTGTACCATCTCTCTACATCCTGCTGGAACATTGTTTCCCTACACTCTAAGAAATCTATAGCAATCCCTGAGTCATGACGGTTCTCATATTTTTCCTTCCAGATACATTGCTGTTTCAGCATTTTTATTTCCACTTCTGATATGTCTCAAATCAGTATTTTTGTATGGTACAAGATAGAAATTTGAGAGTCATTTTTCCCCCATAGAGATATTCATTTGCTTCAGCACCGTTTATGGAAGGTACTTTTCTTTCCCTTTAGATTGCTTTGGTGTATATTGTTCTTGTTTTCAAAACTCAAGTGTATGGGTCTATTTGGGGGATCTTTGTGCTGTTTCCTTGATTAATAAATCTAACCAAAAAGCTGCCCCCACACTTTATTGATTGCTGCATCATCACAGTAGATTTTGAATCAGATTCATTGCCCTCCAATCTTGTTCTTCAAATTTCTTTGAATATTCTGTGTCCATTGAATTTCTGCGTGCATTTTTTTTGTTCGTTTGTTTTGTTTTGTTCGGGGGCCACACCGGTTGACATTGAGGAGTTACTTCTGGCTATGCGCTCAGAAATCACTTCTGGCTTGGGGGAACCATATGGGATGCCGGGGGGGTTGAACCGTGGTCCTTTCCTTAGCTAGCGCTTGTAAGGCCTTACCTCTAGCACCACCGCTCCAGCCCCTATAGTTTTTGTTTTTGTTTTTTTTTCTGCATGCATTTTTTGTTTTTTTGGTTTTTCAGGCTACACCCGAATATTCTGTGTCCATTGAATTTCTGCGTGCATTTTTTTGTTCATTTGTTTTGTTTTGTTCGGGGGCCACACCGGTTGACATTGAGGAGTTACTTCTGGCTATGCGCTCAGAAATTGCCCCTGGCTTGGGGGGACCATATGGGACGCCGGGGGGGGGGGGGGTTGAACCGTGGTCCTTTCCTTAGCTAGCGCTTGCAAGGCAGACACCTTACCTCTAGCGCCACCTCGCCGGCCCCTGCATGCATTTTTAATGACTTGTCATTACACACACACACACACCCCAAAAGCAAAAAGCTCCCATGGTTTTGATTGGGTTGACCTTGAACCTGGAGTTCGGTCTAAAGAGAATCAGTTCTTCAGAATTTGGAGCCTTCCGATTCATGAACATGGTATAGCTCCACTTTCTTACCCCCCTGCCCTTCCTCTGACTGACCTTTCGCCTCTCTCTAGAATCAACTAAAGCTGCTTTTCCTCTGAGAGGCCTTCCTTATCCTCTGATGCAGGGCACACGACACCCTCTGATGCCCAAATGTGGTACGAGCCTCAGTCATCTCTGTGATAATTTGTTTTGTACCTGAACCATAAGTTCCCAGAGGACAGAGCTCAGGCCTGCTCCATTTTCATTCTGGCACTTGGTCAGTCAGTTTTTAAGCAAATGGGAGATCCTCCTGTTTTCTGTCCGGGTCTGTTGCCTTCCGTGCTTGTCTGCACACCCTGGTTTCTGCTTGCTGTCAGAGAAACCGAGGCCCGATCCTCCCACCCTCTCCTTGGCCTTCTGCCCGACTCTCAGCTCCTGCTGACATGCAAGCTGTGTTGAGATCCCCCAGTCACTTGACAGGTAGCTGTGTGTAATTACGTTTTTCAAAAACGAACTCATGCATCTAACAAAGAATTTTTAGGTAATGATTATAATACAGAGGTTTAATTTATTTGGAGAATGAAAAAAAAAAAAAAGGTGTTGCTTTTCCAGCATCCGTTAGAGCATTTGGGAAAGCAAGAAGAAAAAAAAAACTAGTGGCAGAGTCTTGATTGAATTAGGCTGTGCTTGTAATTAGGAGGTGCTGAGGCCTACGAAACATCGAGAAGCGGTGAGGACAATGTGATGAAATGAAGTCTTGCCTTCTTTTTTTTAAGGTTTAAGAAGCTGGCAGTTGAGGGGCAGTGCATTCCTAACTAATTGGTTTGTGATTGTTCGTCGGATATATAGATTTCATTCTGCACTTTGATCGTAAGTTAATGTATAGATAGGTCTGGCTGTTAATTAAATTTTGGAGTAAACATTTCTAAGGAGGACTTTAGCAGAAGTTTTCTGAGAACTCGTGCTGGCCAATATGGCCACATTACATTGAAGAATGCTGGGATTCTTGGCCATTCTGAGCTAGGAAGGGTGGGTGTAGGCAAGGGGGTACAGAGAGAGAATCTAAATTCAAAATTCTTGGGAGCTTGATGGAAAGCAATGGAAACCATTTAGCTTGATCACAACCAGCATATCATTTCCTTCAATAATTGCTTTTTCATTGTGTTCCATCTAACCTGAGTTCTACAATAGCCTAGAACTCAGAGCAAATTTGGTCGTCATTAAAACTCCCATGTCCTCGACCTGCCAACTGAGGCTCAGAACAGGTGTGATAGAACTGAAATGAGAGATAGATCCAAGTACAGCACTCAGAAAGGCTAAGACCTAGCTTTGTTCCTTATTACCTGCTTTTGTTTTCCTATTGGAAACCTATGATCTTGGATGGAGAGAGGATAAAAGTATGGGGTACCTCTGTTAGTTTGGAGACTGAAGATCTTCCATAGGGAAGGCACCGACCAGCCAGTACAGTCTGGTGTACAGTATGTTTTGCTCTATAAGACGTATCTGATCATAAGACGCACATAGTTTTTAGATGCTCTCCTCCCGTGCACTCAGGCTTCAGCTCCAGGTAGCATTCGCTCCATAAGATGCACTTTGGAGACCAGAGTGATACTACAGGTTCGATCCCCGGTATCCCATATGATCCCCTGAGCCTGCCAGGAGTGATTTCTGAGTGCAGAACCAGGAGTAACCCCGGAGAGCCACCGGGTGTGGCCCAAAAACAAGACACACTTTGGGGAGGAGGGAATGTGTTATGGTACCAAAAATATGTGTCACTCAGAGCAAATATCTCCACCTTTCCATAGCTTCACACAGCCACCAAGGCCACTTTCCTGCTCTGTTCACATGGTTCATCATCACTGCCCTTTGTTCAGCATAGGGATGGATGGGGGTATGTTCTCCGGGCTGCCCTGTGCTCGTGCTGCTCTGTGATGTTGTGCTAGAAGCTTGAAACTCTCCAGAGATCTTGTTCCCAAAACAAAACAACTCCACCCTGGAAGCCATGGGTTACATTTCCTCACCAGCCCGAGGACACCCTGAGCATAACTAAGTGGGTGACTGTCACCAGCACCCACAAAAGAACAAGGGGTCTATCTGTTCCTGCACAAACCAAGGACCAGCACCCAAGGTGATTTCCTATACACCCACCTCTGAGGCCAGCTGCCACAGCAACTCAGGGCTGCAGCCAAGAACGCAAATACTGACTGGAGGGCACTTGGTAAGGAAGTGGTTCGGCCAGAGTTTGGACATGGAGCCATCTAATTCACTACCTTTAACCATTGAGCCCGCTGGCTCCACACTCAGTGACATCCCGTTGATGGCCAGGAGACGGTGCCTGAGTGTCTTGCCACTGATGTTGGCAGGCATCTCTCTTGTTCAGGGCTTCCCCACCTGCTTGTGAAGTGTTTGCCAGTAGCAGGGCCCACCTGCCCTCTTCAGGAAGGTAACACCATTGGTGTCTGGCCAGGCCTCCAGCTGGGTGCGGGCTGCGACTATGTGAGACTTTGTGGGCAGCATGTGGATGGCACATGGACAACACATGGGCAGCAGTCTGCTGCCTTTAGGTAAAGCACATTGACTTCTGATGTTTCTCCCTTGGTGTCATCTCTTCTCAGCCTTGCTTGTCCATTCAAATAAGATCAGAGACCTTTTTTAAAAAATACTGATTTGGGGCCAGAGCAATAGCACAGCCATAGGGTGTTTGCTTTACATGCGGCCAACCCAGGATGGTCCTGGGTTCAATCCCTGGTATCCCATATGGTCCCCGAGCCTGTCAGGACAATTTCTAAGTGCAGAGCCAGGAGTAATCCCTGAGAGCCACCAGGTGTGGCCCAAAAAACAAACAAAAAAATAGATTTGGGCAGGTGCTGGAGCGATAGTACAGTAGGGAAGGTCTTGCCTTGTAAATGCCTGACCCACGTTCAAACCCTGGCTCTCCGTATGATCCCAAAAGCCCTGGCAAGAGCAATCCCTGAGCTCAGAGCCAGGAAGAAGTAAGTTCTGACCACTCCCAGGTGTGGCCCAAAAATAAAACCAATTTCTCTAGGTTCTCTCTTGAGTACTTAATTTCCTTTCTTTCCTCCTCCTCATATTTATATTTTTTAAGTAAATGAAAAGTACAGATTTTTCTTACTGGACCCACTGTTGGATTTCACTACTCTGATATAGGCCTGGGCATAACGTTTCTAAAAGCATTTCAGCTACAGTCAAAGTAGAACAATGGCTATATATGGAGATCTAAATAAACTCAACATGGGGCGGGGGGGGGGGGGGGAACACACTTGGGTTATACCAAAAAAGGCAGCTAGGGGATTGAGTATTTAATTCACAGCAAATGTTCTCAGTTTCCCCAACAATATTTTCTAAAAACAGTAAAGGTTGAGGATAGCACAGTGGTAGGGCGTTTGCCTTGCACATGACTGACCCGGGATGGATCCGAGTTCAATTCCCAGTATCCCATATGGTCCCACCAGGAGTGATTTCTGGGCACAGAGCCAGGAGTGACCCCTGAGCACCACTGCCAGGTGTGGCCCAAAAACCTAAATGAATGAATGAATGTTTAAAAAAACAGTAAGGGTTAAGGCAGGCATTTTTCTTTCTTTTTTATTTTAGGTCCAGATAGTAAAGATAGTTTTTGCTTTTTGGGGCCACTTTGTTGCTGTGGCAGATGCTCTGCCAAGATACTCTGAAAGCAGCCTGAACCCAGATGCAAAAGGGCGAGCGTGTTCTAATAAAACTTGATTCACAAAACGAGATGAAAAGATTCGGGCCATGGGCTATGCCTTGCCAGCCCCGGTCCATGGCACTCCTTTAAATGGTGGCTATGCTGGCCAAGACTCTTCTTAGTATCTCTCCATCAGTTTTCAACTTGAAGGTTGCACTCAGCTGGCAGTTACTTGGCACTGCAAGTGCCTGGCCAGCTCCTCCATGTCCTTCAATGGGTCTAACATGGGCTTACATGCCCGCCAGGTGAGAACCCACCATGGCTAGACTTGGGCTCTTTGCAAGGAAGGAATAAGTCTGATGCCCTTCTGCTTTGAACAAATTGAACAAATAAATAGCATTTGTTGGGTGTTTTGTTTTTCTTCCTAAAACTGGGTTATGAAGACCCTTCAGGTGTCTACAGAAAGAACCAATACAAAACCAGGGTCTTATGCATGCGATGCTGTACTCAGCTGCCCGGTGTGAATTGGAGCCACCAACTTGGGGGTGCTTTTCCAGTTCTGCCAGACTGGTGCCTTCTCTTCTAGCCTGTACATGGCCATTGCCCAGGGTAGTTGGTACGGCCACGGGGTGAGTGCTCATCAAATGTGCTGGGGAAATGGGAGAACGGATGAGTGACAAGCTGGTGCATTTCTGTGCACTCTGCAATCCCAGTGGGCAAACTTAGCATACGGAGCCTAGGACAGACTTCCAGTCATGATTCCCTCCCTGAAACCAAACCAAACCCTGCAGGGGGCATTGACTCCCTGGCATCCTTATCCGTATTGGCACCCAGCCCCCTTGGAGACACCATGTGATTGAGAAGATTGCAGGGGGTGCATGGAGTATGGAAGAATCTTGGTAGGGGAGGGGAAGTCTGGTCCCTTCTTTGGTTATCAAAGCCCCCTCCCCCTGCCTCCTGTCACGGAATCCTCCCCTTACCTTCTCTCCAGAGTCTGAGTGAGGGAGGAAGTGACCACAAAAATTCTCTTCTCATTTAAATCCTTTTAAAGTTACTAGGCTGCTGGAGATTAGCTTCGAGAAAATATGTCGGGGTCCGCTTTGATTTGCAATTTGAGATAAATGTGGGAAACGTGCCTTTGCTTCCTCCAAGAGGATTATGCTGCTCTACAAGTTGGGTCATTGTCACTTTTGATTTTAGAACACTTACTCGCGATTCCAGTAACAAGAGAAAACCCGGCCCCACAGAAGCCGGCCCAGGAGACCCCGCTGGCTCAGAACTCAAAGTCTTGCTTGTCCCGCTGAACCCCTCGGGCCTGGCTTCCCACCGGCCTCCCGCCAGGCTCCGTCTGAGGAGCTTTGCTTTCCGCTGCATCAGCTCCGTGTTTGGTTTCAGACATAAACACATTTTGTTTAAGTTGCTGAGAGAAGAAAACAAACAGCCACCCCAGGCCTAACGGGGGGCCTTAGTGTTTCAGGGTACATCGCTCCTCTACCCCCATTGGTTATATAGTGCTATCGCTCACACCCCAATAATGTTTCCACCTTGGCCCCTGCCCAACCTAGGTAGCCACAATTGGAGAAATTTCAGATTCCCCAAGCATGATCCTGGAGCTTATGCCGGGAGGCAGGAACAAGGAAACAAATGTATTGCCTATAAATAATTCCGTCTTGCTTTATTTTAACTGCTAATTGAGCTGTTAAGAGGGGCAGGGTTTTGAGATCATTTCCGAATTGAAAACCTCTAAGCTAAAAACCCATGATACTTTCGTCAGAGGTGCTGGTTGCAGGTGCGACTGTCACCCTGTGCATAGAGGGGCAGGTGGGGTCAGGTCTTCCCTTCCCAAATTCCTGACTTTACTCTGGACATGAGTCCAGGCTGTGAGCTTCCTCCGTGGACATTGCCTGAATCTATGTCCATCCCATGGACTCTGAGTTGCTTCCAGGGGTGCTAAATGGCCAGTCAGTCCACTGATGCTGTCAGAGTCCTGTCCCCCTAGGTCAGATCATGAGGACCCCCTGCGAAAACCCTTGCCCCACTGCTTGAGTTCCATGGGCTAAATATAGCCATTTAAAAAGAAGATTACGGCCTGTCCACTTGGGACTTCTAAAAAGCTTTTCACAATAACTCTTGAAAGCCTGATGCCTTTAATCCTTAACTTTAATTTAAAATAAAGCAAGCTTCTCAGTTCATATTCCATTTTCCACACTCTGCACCCCCTCTGTGAGACCCTACAAATCTTTATATTTTTCCCTCCCCCACCCCACCTTGCATCATCTCAGTTATTGAGGAATCAGACCAAACCCGTCGCTTCTTGAGCTAGGATGGACTAAGCCGTTTTAATTTCTTGCGAGGATGTTTTTATAGAAGAAAATCAAGTCAACACTCCAGAGTATACACAGCCCTTTACAGAGATGGGGAGAATTAATCAGGCCAGAAAGTTCGGCATATAAAAAGGGGAGCAGGGGTGGGAGGGATGTTTCATCAAACCCAACTGCTTTGGGAGATGCAAAGATAAAAGGATTTCTCTCTCCAAGTGCCTTAAATATTGGCAGGCTTGGGGGTCAAGATTTTTTCTTTTGTTGTTATGGAAAGCCATACAGATAATTAATGCTGTTGAAAGAAGATTGTTCTGTTGGCGTCTGCTAGGCTGCCCCCCTTACCCCCAGTCTGGGATCTTCTGGAAAAGAAACAAGTCAGGGAAAAAGTCATGCACCAGGGAGTCCCTGCCAATTTGCACCAGCAATAAATAACGTCCGGAGAGCAAGCTGCCGCTGGCAAGTTCCTCTTGGCCTCAGATTTGTGATTTGGGGGTGCAAGTCAATGCATGCCATGAACCTGAGCTGGGTGGGGGATACCCTCTCTTCCCTGCCCCAGACTTTTGTTAAGCGATCATTATTTTATTAAAGAAAAGAAGTTGGAGCCAAAGCTGAGAAGGTTATGCTCTGGTATTTGCAGTTTTTATTTCCTCCTCTGTGGACAGTCTCCGCTTTAACTTCACCAGGCAGGAAATGTTTGATCCCTGCCTTTGGATATCAACTGGGGGGGGGGGGGAAGGGGCTTGGAGACCTGGTCAGCCCTGCTGAACCTTTTACTCACCCAGTTCTGAAAGAAGGGGGAAAAATGGGCCCCACGCATACACTCTCCCGCAAATTATTCCAGGAAAAACTGGCATTTACCTGGTACTTAGAACTTGCCTGATTCTCCTGCAATTCCTGTACACGAGCTCACTGCACTGTGAACTGCCTTGGAGGGAAATGCAGCGTCTGGTCCTGTTTTTTGGAGAAGGAAACTAAAGCTTCACTCAAAGGGGTGAAGTTCTCATAGCGAGGGTCAGAACTGAGCTCTGATAGTCGCTGCCTTCAATGGTTTGGTGGGGCATGGGGAGAGGAATCTAGCAGTACTTGAGGGTCTCTTGCTGAATGCTGAGGGGACTTTGTGGTGCCAGGGATGGAACTTGGCCACACTCAGACCAAGCGTGTGTCCCAGCCCTTTGCACACTCTTTCTGGATCTAGGTTGACACTTTTTTTTTTTTTAATTTGTTTGGTTTGGAGGCCACACCTAGCAGCACTCAGGGATTACTCCGAGCTCTGTGCTCAGAAGTCACCCCTGGCAGGCTCAAGGGACCATATGGGATGTCAGGATTCGAAGCACCTGTCCATTCTGGACTGGCTGAGTGCAAGGCAAATAAATGCCCTACTGCTGTGCTATTGTTCCGGCCCCCCAAAATAAAGTATTTTAAAGGGACCTAGCCAGTGGCTCTTAGTTACCCATAGCATTGTACAGCTGCCCTCTCTATCTCATTCCAAATTGTTTTCACACACCCCCAGAAGGAAAGCTTGGTCCTATTGGCAGTCAGCCCCCACATAGAGCTGCTGACATGTGCCACCCCGGGTGTGGCCAAACCAGACTTTCAGAGTGACCGGTATCGACAGCAGACTTCCATGTCCTACTCCACTGATTGTCAAGACTTGTTCATGGTGTGTCTGGGCTCCATTCTCCTTGTGGCCAAGTCACACTCTGGGTGTGGATGGATGGTCCAGGTGTGAATGGATGGACCAGTGTGTCCATTTGCTGCACCTGTCAGTGGACACTCCACTCGTTTCTCCCTTGGGACCCATGTGAAGGCTGCAGCTGTCATCATTCCTGTGTGTTTATTTGTTAGAACACCTATTCGGTTCTTGGAGCTTTATTCATGCGGTAGAATTGCTGGGCCTTATGGTAATATGGTGTTTAAATTTTTGAGGAGCCACAGGGCTGTTCAGAATCTGCACTTTCCTGCAGCCTCTGTCACTGGGTCACCAATGAGGGATGCCAAAGTCCAGCCAGTCGGCCAGTGCTCATCCTGTCAGTGGACGTATTTGAGTGCAGACACTGCCAGCTTCTTTCTAGAGGTGCGCTGGTCTCTGCACTTGGCCTCACAGTCCGGTGGGAGAGGGGACATGTGACACAGTAAGGGAAAACTCAAATCCCTGCCAGTCCGTAGCTTAAGAAGGTGCTGAATGGTAGAGAGTGATAGAGCCTGCAGCTAACAGAGTGGCAGTCTGGGCTCACAGCTTTGATGCACAGCAGGAAAGCAGATACCATGGGGTCGCATCTTCGTGTTGTTCGTTTTTGCTCTTAAATTGTTCTACTTTTTTGGTTTGTTTGTGTTTTGGGCCACACCCAGCAGTGCTCAGGGATTACTCCTGGCGCTGCATTCAGAAGTTGCTGCTGGCAGGCTCGGGGGACCTTATGGGATGCCGGATTTGAACCACTGTCCATCCTGAGTTGGCTGTGTGCAAGGCAAACACTCTACCGCTGGTGCTATCTCTCCATGCCCCTTTGGCATTGCTGGGGAGGGGGCATATTATTCCTGTGTCAGTGCTAAGGTATCATACCAGGATGTTCTTGGGGAACCAGTTGGTGCTAAGAATCAAATCTGAGGGTCCCACATGCAAAACCTGCTGAGATCCAGCCCATTGAGCCTGTGTTTTTGTTTTGTTTTATTTTCTCAAAAGAAACTGGATTTCAGGATCTTTGTGTAAAATCCTTCCAGGGATGGGCCAGAGTGCTAGCACAGCAAGTAAGGCACTTGCATGTGACTGACCCAGGTTTCCTCCTCGGTACCACCTGTGGTCCCCTGAGTCCTGCCAGGAGTGATCCCTTAGCACAGAGCTAGGAGTATGTCCTGAACACACGGCTGGGCTAAGAACCAAAAGTGGAGAAAAAATTCTTGCTGGGGCAAATGCTCTTAGCAGCATTGTGTATATGTGCCCTGATGCTGGGAATTGAACCCAGAGTGTGTTTATCCATGTGTCTGCCCTGAGATATATGATTACAGACTGAGACTCACATAGGCTCACACAAGCCAGAAACCCATGGCGAGTTGAGCCACAGTTAACTTGGCTAATGTGGACCAGAGGTGTGAGGCGGCACCTGAAGAATGGATGAATTTCCCAGGGAACTCAGGAAGGCTCCAGAAGGAGGTGACCCCCTACTTGTGCCATGAAGGACAAGGGAGGGTTTGCTTAGAGACGAGGGAAAGGGCTTACACAGACGACTAAGCTCACTTAGACCAAATTCAGGGCAAAGCAGGGCTTCTTGATGGCCACAGCGGCCTATTGGAACTTTAGCTATGGAGGCACTGGGAAGATATATTTGGGGTGCAGAAATCATACAGGGGTTCAGGCTCAGCTTGGTACCACCTGGTCCCCAAACATTGCTCAGCACAGCTCTGGAGGACCCTCAGAACTCCTCAGCACTGCTGGGAAGCCACCCCCCAAAATAATAATAGGCCAGGAAGGCCAGAGTGATAGCATAGCAGGTAGGGTGTTTGCTTTGCTTAAGGCCAACCTGGGTTCAATCTCCGGCATCCCATATGCCCACCATCTACCCCCAATCCTGCCAGGAGTGATTTCTGAATGCAGCGCCAGGAGGAACCCCTGAGTGCCACCAGGAGTGGCTCAAACATAAACAAAAAATAAGTAAATAAAATAAAAACAATAGGCTGGATATGGGGATGTAGCTTCAAGGGCTGGAGCACACACATGCGTGGCTTGAGCAGAATCCCCAGTGCCCCATGGCCCTTGAGCACCTCTCAATGAAGTCCTGGAGGTCCCCACATAACCATCAGACCCATCTTGCTGGGTTCTGTGGTTTCAGTGGTGACCCTGAGCTGAAGGAGAGTTTTAGAAGGAGCATGAGACCAAAGTAAGTGAAGTGTGAGGCAGGTCTGCATTTGTCCTGGGAAAGGAAAGGAAGGGAGATGGGGCAGGAGGCAGCCACACTGGCACCAGGACCTTTCTTGCTCTTCGAGGTTCATCCCCCATGACAAAAGCCAGCTCCCCTGAAGATAATGCAGGCCCCAAGTGGGGGCCAAGGAGATTGCCCAATAGCTAGAGCACATGTTTTGCATGAGGAAGGCCTGGACTCCATCTCCTCACCACCACACCACCAGGAGTGGCCCCCAGCACCTAAAGGGAAATAACCATGAGCACCACAAGGTATGACCCAACTCTCCCCAAGATGAGCCATGTATGCGAAAAGGAGTCAGGATTTGGTGTAAAATTCACTGTTGAAAGGCAGTGAGGACACCTCAGGAGGCAAGAACTCTCAGCTACTCCCCACAATCACTATAGCCATGCCCATGTCTACACAGATGGTTCCATAAAAGCATCCCTTCTCTGGCTTAGGTGTACTGCATCATGGAAGCTACAGAGTAGATACAGGGTGTAACATTCTTATAATAACCATCCCATAGAGAAGAACCCCATATAGCTCCTATGTAATAAATAGCATATCATCTTATCTGTGTGATGTATAGGGTGTGATAACATCTCTATAATAAATACCATGGAATCACAGCTATGGTAGATACCGTGTGTAGCACCATCCCTGATGAAGTCTCATCAAATCTATGATCATACAGTGTCTATAGCATTGCTATAATTACCTGCAGCCATGATCGATGGCGTGTATATAACATCTCTATAGTAAAGAGTATATCATATCTGTACTAAGTACAATGGTGAGTAACCCCTAGAATAATATTTTGTGATATCTGTGGAAGATACCGTGCATCATAGTCGCTATAAGTGTCTGTCCTGTTTGATAGGCTGAGCATATGAGAATATTCTATAACTTATGGCAGATCTGTCAGGTGGGCGTTATATGTAATCACACTCCTGATTTTATTAGCAAATTCAGTCACTGTGTGGGGGAAAGGTGTGGGAGGAAAGACAACCAAAACATGACACAGTGTCCCCGAGTGGGGAGAGCTTCAGTTCCATTCTTGGGGTGAATTTCAGTCACCCCAGTAGCCCAGAGAAAGAGACAATGAACCTCTTGTTGCCCAGCCCTCAACAGATTGGCCGCCTGCTCAGCCCCCGCCCCATGTTTTCCAGAAGATTCTGAAGAAATCATCGGTGGGGCTGGGGTTGAGCAGTCTTTGTTTCTGGAAGGGGTTACAGGACCGGGACTGTCTTTGCCAGTCCAGGTGCCCAGCTCTGCTCCCTCTGTCTGCTTACCTAGAAATGGAGCCGCCAAGAGCTCAGCTCTGAACACAAACTCTGTCTACAGGCACTGGTTCATAGCCAGAACCCCTCTGCTGAGCCCCGTCCCCCCACACTGCCTGTGACAGGCCCAGGGGAGCCAGATTCCCCAAGTCTCTATTTCCGACCTTTACTTGAGGATCCTCACAGCTTATCCCAATGCCAGGGCTGCTTTGTACGAACTGTCTGAGATTGTAGGTAGCCAGTCACAGATAGTGTCTCACCTCTGTCTAGGGGCCTCTTTCTCTCCAGAATCTGTTTGGGGACATGCCTGGGAAGGGATAACACTGCAGCGAGGCCATCCGGGTCCAGCCATGCTGTGGGACCTGGGACAAAAGTCTTACTCTCTTTGGGCCGTGGGATCTGCAGAGGTTGGGGCTCCTCCAGCTGTTGGAACCTCCGCTCCCAGTACTCCCCAGCAGCGACCACAAGCAGGCTGGCGGGCGGGGCTTGGCATGGGCACCAGCAGATGCCAGTCTCGGTCTGCGCACAGATGTATCTGCCAGTTTCTGATGGGAAAGAGGGAGCTGGGAGTCGCTCACTTCATTGATAATTAAATTCAAATGAAGAGAGATTTGCATTCATCAGAAGCCTGTTTGACAAGGTGTCACTGTGCCATCCAGCTCCCGGGCTCTGGGGGGCTGGCAAGGGAGGGGCAGCCACATCGGGTGGGGGCCGGAAGGGGTGGGGGTGATGGCGAGGGAGGGAAACATGGGGCGATGCGGGGTGTCCCTTTGCTGCAGAATTTTGCTCCTCCCTGGCTTCAGGTGATCCTAGTGCTGTCATCAGCCCTGTCTGAACTGTAGATGTGAGGGGGAGATATGTGGTGGCACAGGGCAGGAACCTCCAGATTCTGTGACCCCGTTCCAGGACCTGCTACATTACACACACTGACCAAATGAGAGCCTAGAGAGTAGAGTGGGCCGGGCCACCTAGTATGTCAACTTCGTCCACACAAGTGTCCCTGCCTGCCCTCTCCCCAAGCCCTTCTCCTTATGATGCTTTCAGGTTTCTGGGGTGCTGGGGTGAGGTCATCCCACTCCCTGGGACGAGGGATTGACTGGGGCATTGCTTCTGGTCAGGTAAGGGTGAGTGCAGCTGATGGTGGTCTGCATGCTGGACAACACAGGGCCAGTGAAGGGGACCGGGACAAGTGTCATATGTTGGCTTGGTTATTTGGCAGCAAAGCATGAAGTGAATGGCTGCAGGGGCAGCAGCTGGAGCCGTGTGGGGGACAGTGAGGCAGGCAAAGGGGTCTAAACAGAAGACTGTGGTCTGCATGTTACAGTCTGTCAGGATTTGTCCATCTAGGCCTTGACAGTGGCATTTGTCTTTCTGCTTCTCTGTGGCCAGTGACTGGCACTGTGCGTGGGTGACCCCAGTGCCTGGACTAGCTTATCCCCTGGCCTCGTGAGGCTTCCCCACAAGAAAAATCACCTTGTGGAGTGGGAGGGTTTAGGGGACACACATTGGGGTAGGAGCTCAAGAGAGGCAGGGCCCGTGACCCAGGTGCAAACTGTGAAGACAGCTGTGGGGACAGTGGGGAGGGACAGGATTTTAGAGGCTTAGGAAGCAGAAGGTGGGCAGGAGTCGTGATGGGGTGAAGGGTGGAAGAGCAGGTGGTCAAGGACAGGGGGTGTGAGAGGCCCTCTTTTGTCCCCAGAGCCCTGAGATGTCTTACTGTGAGTCTGAGAACTCTGGTCCTTCTCTGCACCAGAAAGATGCTTCTAGAAGAAGCTGGCAGGGGCTGAGTCCACTGAGCTGAGTTTTCCAGCTCTTGCCTGGGCCATCCTGGTTTCACCTTCCTTTCTTCCCTTCTTCTGCCAATCCCCCTCTCAATGCTTCCCCTCCCTTGGGAGGCTTCTGTATCCTGGCAGAATAAAATCTGTGAGAAAATCCATGATTCCAGCCCTCCTTCCCCTTCTGCCCTGTGACCTTGGGAAAAATCACTTACCCTCTCTGAGCCTCTTCTGTCTATTGTCTCATCAGTTCCTTCAAGCTCCCTAATTTTTATTATAACACCATGATTGACCAAGTTCATAATAGAGTTGTTTCAGGCATTAAATGTTGTTTTTTGGGGGGAGGGGACCACACCTGGCTCTGTGCTCAGAAATTGCTCCTGGCAGGCTTGGGAGACCATATGGGATGCCAGAATTCAAATCAACATATTCCTGGTCGGCCGCTTGCAAGGCAAACGCCCTACCGCTGTGCTATCTCTCCGACCCCGCATTAAATGTTCTAACAGCAACCCTACCACCAGTGTGACCTTCTCTTCACCAGAGTCCCCAATCTCTCACCCACTCCCCTGGATGGCACAAATGAATGAATGAACTGTGCTTATTGCGTCCAACATAAAGGCAAATGGAATTATTAAAACTTAGATCAACACAGGCCAGTTTGAAATTATTGTATGTCTCTTCATGGTGTTACTGAAGTCAGTGTCTTACGGATTATTGGGCTTTGGTTGGTACTGGTTGCTTCTTGTGTTACTCTTTAGGCTCACTGAGCTTGGGAGATTTCTATGGAACTTTCCCATCAGATTTCTTGTGATTCTACCTGGCTGACATTCTGCTAAGATATTGAGGTGTCTATGTGGTCAAGATTTTATATATCTGGGACAACTTTTCTGGCTTGGAAGTTTGATAAAATTAAGTGTAAGGGGTGGTGTTGGGTTGCTGTTTCCTTTTTTCTTCTTTCTTCTTTAAAAAAAATGGGGGGCCATACCCAGTGGTCTCAGGGCTTGCTGATTGTGCACTCCTGTCTGGGATCTGGGGGCCATCTGGAATACCAGGGATTGAACCCAGGTTCTCTGCACACAAGGCAAGCTATTCTCTGATTCTGTGCCCCACACCCACCCCATGTCTTTAACTTGGCAGTGAAAATCTTTGTGTGGGTTAGGGACCTTAGAGAGATGGTCTGAAGGGATTTGCCCCAAGTCAGTGTCAGTATTTGGCCTTTTTTATCTTTCTTATCCCTGTGTGGTTTTGCTCCCCAGCCCTCACCTTGCTCCTTCAGAAAAAAATATCCAGGGGGCCAGAGCAATAGCACAGTAGTAAGGTATTTGCCTTGCACACAGCCAACACAGGACAGACCCCTATTCGAATCCTGACATCCCATCCTGACTCCCTGAGCCTGCCAGGAATGGCTTCTGAACGTAGAGCCAGGAGAAACTCCTGAGCACCTCCAGGTGTGATCCAACTTCACCCCCCAAAAAAAAGCAAAAATCTAATCTTTGGCATTTTCTGTGTCAACTATCAAAGCAAAAGCCACTGAAAAAGTGTGCAGAGCTAGAAACCCTTCCACCACTTTCCCAGCACCCATTCGGTCCTGGGGTTCACCCTGGGGCAGACTTTCCGGGCTTAGGGTTCGTAGCAGGGCCACATGGCGGAAGCCAGGCTCCTCTCCTAGGCAGCAGCAGAGTGAGCTCAAAGCACGGGCATTTTAGGGCATTTTTGAGGTTTTTCTTTCTTTCTTTTTTTTTAATTTAAATGAGTCATATCACCACCTGTCAAGCCACAAAGAGCCCCCTTTTGATGGAAGAGAATGTGTGTGGTGGATGATTTTTCTCTCCCGGCCACGGAGAAGGCTGGTTTCCCAGGAGCGGGCAGCCTTGTCCAGCTACACGGCTGGCGCGGCCTCTGCTTTTATATTAATAGGTTTCATCCCGTTGATGTTCTCCATTTATACACAAAACCGGAGGGGGAAAAAAAAAAAACACCGCAGCTAAAAATAGCCCCACACTGGCAGGCCGCAGTGGGCTGAAGTTGGGGGAGCAAGGGTGGGTTGGGACTCTGGGTGCATAATCAGAAGTAGGAAGGCCCATTGCCTTTGTCACACACTCCCAGGGACCCCAGAATGCAGAGGTCTCGAAGTGGCTGCAGAAATCATGTGATCCTGGACAGATGACGTGGCATCCTGGGACTTCAGGGCCTCCATAAAGTCTCTTTACGATGACTCAACTTTGGCTTTTCTGGGAACCTGAGTGGGCAGTGGGGGGACCTAAGCTGACACCCATGAGGCTTTCTTCTCTCACTCTGTGTCAAACTGGTAGGACCTGAGAGCAGGGCAGGTCATGGTTAAATTCATGATCTAAGTAGGGGCTTAGCTCAATGTCACACATGCTTTTTTTTGGGGGGGGGGGGGCATTTATTTCTGCTTTCAAAGAAGGCAGAACAGGCAATGTTCTTCTATATTGGCTAAGTGGGTCTGGACAGACAAATCTGCACATGGCTTTCAATAAGCTGGCTATGGCACTTCCCTTCTCCATGCCTCAGTTTCCTCTTTTTGTTTGTTTGTTTCTTTGGGGGGGCCACACCTGACAGTGCTCAGGGGTTACTCCTGACTCTGCACCCACAATTATTCCTGGCAGACTCAGGGGACCATACAGGATGCCAGGAATTGAACCCGGGTCGGGCATGTACAAGGCAAACACCCTACCCACTGTGCTATCATTCTGGCCCTGCAGTTTCCCCATCTCTTAAAGGGGCTGATGCATCTCCTGAGGATAAAGGAAATGAGAATAAAAGGGAACAATGTTTGCTGGACCCTCCCTCTCTCTCTCCAGCCCCACACTAACCTGTCTCTGAGTCCCTAAAGCTTCTGAGAACAGTTCTGGGGCTTGGGGACTCTCAAGGGACAGCAAGTGACTTCCCCCAGATCCCACAGCAAGTTAGGAGGCAGAGATAGCTCTTCCCCCATCTCAGGCTATGTCACACCCTGTGTCACTGAACCGCCCAGCTCCTGAGTGACTTGACCTCCATAGACATATTAAGGTCATTGTTCCATGAGGGTTTAGGGTGCCTAGCAAGACGCTGGCTGCAGTGAGCCTGATCTCCAGGGGATAGTTGCTAGGGCAGATTTATTTGGGGGCAGGGGGACAGCTATGCCAACAGATTTCCTGGGGGAGATCCCTCTCCCATGTGGCTTCATAGATTCCCATTCGACCCCCAAACAGAAGGGCTCAGCTCACCTCAGCAGCCCTCCCGTGGAGACCAGGGGGTGGGTTAATCTGCACACCCTCACTTTGGTATCTCCTGAGCCAGGCAGAATGTTGCAAAGCCATGTACAATGGCATAAAATATCGTCCCAATTTAATCCATCTATCTAGTGTTCCATCTAATTACTATATTAGAAAAGTCTTCAGACCATGTATTGAACATTATAAATGGGAATAAAATGATTCTGGTAATGGCTTAATAAAACAGGTGAGGTAGCTCCGTCTGTCTGCCTGTATCCTTGGACCATGGCCACATTGATTTGTCAGGGAAGGGGAAAAAAAAAAAAGAAGAAGAAATGGGCTGGTGTTGTTGCACTTTGGAAATTGTCTCCATTAAGGCCTTTGATTTTGTTCTTGTTTTTCCTTATGAGAAGTGGTTATCGGTTCCTTTTGTTAACAGCAAAATATGTAGAGCGGTTGGAAAAACTGACTGTGGCCCTTTTGCTTTTTATAAAGCCGCTGCCAGCATGTAATTTGCCGCTTGGGAGGAGGCGATGAATCCTGAAGCTCCAGGCAGATTTGCAGCTGAGGTTGGTGGGCCTTCTGCAGGCCTCTGTCCCCTCTGGGTGTCAGCTGCTCTGAGACGCCACAGCTGTTGAGGGAGAGGGTGACTGGTGGAAGAGGGTGACCAGAGGGAGAGAGTGACCACTCAAGGAATGATGGATCTGCCCTTGAAGGGAGAGGAGGCCTAGCAGAAGGGATGGGATGTCTGTCTGTCCATGTACAAGCTCCATGTTTGCTTTTCAAAGGGCTCTGAGCTCTCCCCCCTCCTCGGATTCAAAGGTGGCTTTGCCTTTCTCCCCTCAGATCAGTCTATCTGGTGCCTCGAGGCCCCTGTCTGCTCTCCCTCCAAACTGCCACTGCTGTGGCCAGTCCTCGCCTGCATTTGCTGGTCTTTAGCATCCAATGACCAGAGGACCCCACCACCCAGCAGTGTAATCTGGTGAAGGAGTGACTGTGGATTGTCCTGGCCCCAGACTTGAACCCTCGCACAGAACACACTAATATGCAGGTGTCGGAGGTTAAATTCAGCGCACCAACGAGGTGCCCAACCTTCACACAGCCCTGGCGTTCACACCAGGCGTCGTCCCCGTTGTCATGGCGATGTGGGCCTGAGACCCCAGAGACGGGAGTGCAGAATTAATGGCAGTCCCGAGTAAAGGATTCCTGTCTTGGCGAGGTTGATGGATTACATTGATGTACCATTTGTCATACTGTAATTGTTCTGGCAAATGTAATACCCACTAGTATAAACATTGTACTGCTTTGCTAATAAAACCCAAAATAGGAAGAGAAAGGATGATGCAGTGTTAGACTCACTTAAAGAGACAATGCCGCTTTCCAAGTTGGAGCGGTTCTTTCCATGGCCCAGCTCCCAGTCCTGCTCCCTTGTAAACCTTACTGCTTGCAGGAACTCCTTTCCATCAGCACCTCCCCTGTCTCTCTTCAGAGATCAATCAGTTGTCTGTTGCTCCAAACCTCCTTTGGTTTCTCTTGGTGTCCTAGTAGAGCCTGGAGGCCCAACTGAATTTGACATATGGCCTCAGCCCAGCAGTGGTGTAATGCTTGGAGGGTGATACCCAGATACGCCATGTGGCCCAGGCTATGTCAGGGATGGAACTCAGGGTCCCCCAACAGGGGGCATTGACACTACTGTTGAGCCACACCCCAGCCTAGGATTTTACTGTCCAGTTCAGAAAGTCTTCCCTGGATCATCCAACCTTCCACTCCATGTCTAGGGTTCTCATGGGCCTCTCATAGCTGCAAGGGAGGCTGGAAGTTAGACTCCAATGAAAGTGGGATAGGGGTGGAGTGACAGTCCCTTAAGTTCCTTCACTTAAGTCCCTACTCTCTGGCCCTGATGTGGGCTGTGGAGAGAAGTAGTCAGGTTAGAGTGAGGGAGGGGCAGTGGTATCCTTGGAGGAAGAGGGCCTTGGGACTGAGGCACTGAGGGAAAGCCTTGAGGTAGCACAGACCAGCCATAAGTTTAGGAGAGAGGCTCAGAGAACCTATGCTGTCACTCTTGGGCCCTCCTAGGACACCTAGGATAACACTGCAGTGTCTAGCCCAGCCATGGTGTCTAATTCTGGTGGCTCAGGCAGAGAAATGGTGAAGGGAGTGCCTGTGGCAGCTTCTGGGTGGCTGTTCCAGGTGCATCCTCCAGGCCTTTCTGTTCCTCTTTCCAATGATTGGTCGGACGATTGGTCAGGCAGATTAGTCAGCATCCGGCGCAGGGGTACAGCCTGTGATGTGGCCCTCAGTGCCACTCCAAACCCCTTGCATTACACAGAAGTTCCTGTGCCTGCCCAGAACAGCCCTAGAAAGCTGGGGAGCTGTGTCCCCTTCATCCTTAGTGTCCCTGGTCCCAGTGCCCTGCCCCTACCACCTCTTCCTTGACACTTTGTCATCTCTGGATCCAGCTCTAGGGTGGTCCTGATGGTCCCATCACAGGACACTGTGGTTTGAACACATTATGCAGTCCAGGGGGAAGCCCCAGGTGTAAGTGGTTCAGCAGGGCCAGATGCAGTGAAGGTCCCTGAACATGAGACACAGGGGTCAGGGAAATGGTCCCCCAATGCCATGGGAATCACCTAAGTATCTCCTGGCTCAGGATGGTACCAAGGACAATGAGCTGCCACCTCACAAGGCAAAGATGGGTGAGCTCGTGTCCAGCCATCCCAGACACAAGAGTCGAGGAGGGTAGCTAGGCAGGAGTTGGGGGAAACAAGCAGTTCTGGAGGAGATGGCAGAGGGTCATGGGCCCTAAACGGACTCGTACCCTCTGGGCTCTCGGAGCTGCTGAGACTGGGCCAAGAGAAGCTCAGCTGCTCCACACATGCCCTGCGTGGGGTTCAGACCCCACCATCAGTCCCTGGCACCCAGCAACCAAACAGAGGGGGAGAGAAATGGCAAACTTTATGTCATGAATATTTTACCACAATAATAATTTTTTTAAAAGGACTGCTTTCATTACCGCTGCCGCTCCAACTATTTTCTAGGAGTTATTATTCTCAGTGACATTGCATTGCATACTGGATACACATTGTCTAGCAAATCCTCCTAACCAGTCAGACATGTTGATCTTTTGGGTAGACAAGCCCAGTGCCAAGGAAGCTCTTCAGAGATGCTGAGTCCTTTGCCCAAGAGTACATAGTGAGAGCCAAACTGGGCCTTGGATCCAGGTCACTCTGACCAAAGCCTAGCTAGTTGTCCACTGTAGCTTCTGGACTTTGATGGATGTGGGGTTGAACTGGACACTGTTGGCATTTGGGGGTGGATAATTTTACATCATGGGAGTTGTCTGTGTATTGTAGAGTGTTCAGCAACATTGCTGGCTTTGGTTCATTGACTGCTCATAGGACCAAAACCATCTTGAGGCATTACCCAATGCTCCTCGGAAGCAAAATCACCCCCATTTAGCCCCATTGGCTTAAAGGGTTCTTCTGGAGACAGGGTATGGCACAGGAGTAAAAGCTTTGATTTGACCTTCATTTCTGCAAAAAATAAGAAGAATAGACTCACCAGGTGCCTCCCGGCTAAGCATGAGAATATTGAGTCTTTGCTCTCATTATATGGGCATTATTCCCTCCAAAGCAGGCTTTCCTACGTCTGCTTACCCCCTAGGCCTTGCCAGTACTTGCCTCTTTCTGCATCAGTCCACAGAAGTCGTCTTGTGTGTGAAAGGTTCTAGGAGGGAAGAGGCCACACATGCTTTCTCTCTACCTGTAAAAAGAAATTTTCACGGAGCCGGGCGGTGGCGCTAGAGGTAAGGTGCCTGCCTTGCCTGCGCTAGCCTAGGACGGACCGTGGTTCGATCCCTCGGTGTCCCATATGGTCCCCCAAGCCAGGAGCGACTTCTGAGCGCATAGCCAGGAGTAACCCCTGAGCGTCACCGGGTGTGGCCCAAAAACCAAAAAAAAAAAAAAAGAAATTTTCACAAGGGAACACCCCCATGCCCCTTTATGGAGCTGAGACAAGTTGAACATTCCTTCTGCCTGCTATTCTGGGCATCGATAATTGGTGAGGTGACTTATTTTAGCCAAAGAGAAAGATTGGTGTCTTTCCCGGTGAGGATGCAAGCCCCATGCATGGTGGAAGTGCAGCCTGTTTGCTGAAATTACCCAAATACTTTATTGGGATACAGAGGCAAACAGTAGAATGAACTTCTGCTTTTGAGAAATCCAATGCATGTTAGAAGGCCAGAGAGATTCCCCACGGATGAGCCCAAAGTGTTCTAATAACCTTCAGTGCTCTAATCCTTTCTTTGGCTCTTCTTAGTTGGTAGTCCATCTTTGTCGTTGATAGCCAAAAGCTATAGGAGTTTATATATGTTTATCACATGTTTCTTTGTGACCTAAAAAATTATTTTTGGGGATTAGTATTTGGATCACACCCGAGTGTGCTCAGGGATTAATGCTGGTGGTATTAGTTTTATGGGGGAACCATGTTTGGTGCTGGGGATCAAACCAGGGTTGGTGTCATACAAGACATGCACCCTACCCACTGTACTATCTCCCTGACTCCATTCTAATATTTTTTAAAGTGAGTATATATTAACTTTGTGGTTAAAGGGAGATTGGGAAGAGAGATGTCATTCTCCAAAGAAAATAAATTTTGGAGAAAGAAAAATAATAATAAAGTCGAGACCAAGGCCTTGAACCTGGCTAGAGCTCCCTTCCACAGGATTCACTGCCGTGTGCCCATCTTGAGGCAGAGAGCCACACAGAGCAACGAGACTGGTGTTTTATAGTCCTTGTGTGCTCACGCACTGAGAACATCGGTCTGAGGAAGCTTCACTTTCTCCTTTGGGCTTCCGGGGTGGGGTGGGGGATTCAGCAGATGGTGAGTGGGCTGGAAGGCAGTTGGCAGAAGGGGAGCAGGGCCTAGAAGCTTCCTCTTGCTGTCTCAGGACCAGATAGAGCTGAGCACATGCCCTCCTGTTGGTCTAGTAACCCCTTCCCCGAAGTTCCTCTTTGCACTGCAACTCCTTCTGCCTTTATAGGGTGGGGAAGGGTAGGTGGGTAAGTGGGTGGGTGGCAGTCAGGTAAAAAAAAAAATAGGGAGTCAGCTGGATCAACAGCTCAGCAGATAGGACATTTTCCTTGCATATAGCCAACCCTGGTTTAATCCCCAGCATCCTATCTGATCTCACAAGTACCACCAGGCATGACCCCTGCGCTCAGAGCCAAGAGTAACTAACCCCTGAGCACTGCTGGGTGTGACCCCAAAACAAAAACAAAAATAAGTCAATTCTTGGAGACTCAGGGGCCAGTTTTAGCCCACAAGAGGGGCCCCGTGGTCTATTTTTTGCAATAACAATGGAAGAAGTAGAAACCCCGACCTCTCCATCATGCCTTCTGGTTTCTAAATATCAAATATTTAGAAAATATCCAGAGTCCTTTGCGCTGGTACAATTGCATCTCAAATGTTTTCTAAAGTTTACAGCTGACCCGATTCATAGAAAAAGATAAACACCCTTCCTATGTTTGGAGTCATATGTAATTTCTATCTCTTGACCTTTAAATGTAAGCAGCAGTAAAATGAAGAACTATCGCAGTCATTTAACACTCTGGCTGTACTAACTGGTTCCTGCCTGAGAACCGTGGTTTTAAATTGGCTAATGCAGAATACTTGCCGAGCTAATAATAATTCAGATTACTCCTGTCAGCTATTCCGGTTTCATGGGTAATTTAGTAGTTGAATAAATTTTTAAAAAAATTCATTCGTTACCATGCACTGTTATGAATCAGTAGATGGTTTACCATTGGCAGCAGTAACTGTAAGAAGATTTAAATTGCTACTGAAAAGGATTTGAGTGAAGGTAATGTTTTATAATGTTCTAAGCCATATGCACTACTTTCAGGCCTCATCAGTTTTACATTGATTCCTAGTGAAGTGTTTAATTGCATCATGAATGCAATATAATTCAGTTCTTTCTGCTAATATGGTATATATCTCAAAGTGATATACAGCAATGACAGGGGGAATTCGCAATTTTGTCCGGATTTGGGCGGGCAATATGCTCTTGGGCGCCTTTTGGGCATGTGGTGGGGTGATGTTCAGTGCCTTCTGCCGAGCCTGGGGCCCATTGTGAGCGTACATATGGGGTCATCTGTCACCAGCCCCATGCTGCCATCCATGCTCTCTGTACCATCTCTATGGAAGGTGGCTGAGAAGACCAAAGAGCTGCTCCAATTGTTGAATATGTCCAGATGGATAGACCCGTTTCTGGTGGCTGCTGAGAGCCATGCTAATAATTTGTGTCGTGTGCCTTTCTAAACCCACAGCAGACAGTGGGGCAGGAGAGGATGGAGCTGGGCTCACAGCCCCCCGTGCTCCTTCTTTGCTCTTTCTTCTCTGCAGCTCACAAAGCATCTCATGGTACAAAGCGGTGGTAGTGCCAGGCCACTGGTTGTAAGAGCAGCCACTGGCAAGCATCCTTCTGCAGTGCAGATCTCAGGCCCCTACTCGTTGATGTTTTCATTCACTCACTCGCCCAGCAAGCTGGGCACTCTACTGGGGAAGGGATATAATGGCAGCCAACTGGACCTCTGGGAGTTTGTTCTGGGGGCCCCTCAGGCTGGGACTCACCAAAATGCTCTTGGCAGCCAATCTCCAGTAGGATGCCCCATGGTTTTGTTCAGTAAAAAGTGAGGTGTCAGAAGCCAGAGTGATAGCACAGTGGGTAGGGCGTTTGCCTTGCACATGGCCGACCCAGGTTCTATCCCAGGCATCCTATATGATCCCCCGAGCCTGCCAGGAGTGGTTTCTGAGAGCAGAGCCAGGAGTAACCCCTGACCACCATCGAGTGCGGCCCCCAACCAAAACAAAACAAGGAGGTCAGAGTGATAGCACAGCGGGTAAGGTGTTTGCTTTGCACATTGCCAAGTCGGGTTAGATCCCCAGCATCCTATATGGTCCCCCAAGCCTTCCAGGAGTGATTTCTGAGCACAGAGTCAGGAATAACCCCTGAGTGCCATCAGGTGTGGCCCAAAACCCAAAAATTAATTAATTTAAAAGAAAAGTACGGTTTCACATATCAGCTCATTCAAGCTACTATAATACAGAATGACTGAATTGTGGCCTGGGGTAGGGGGCTTGCACTTAAGCAACAGGAAAGTTATTTTTACACAGTTCCCAAAGGGTAAGCTCCAGGTGGATCTGGGGTTGGCGTCTGCCCAGGCCTCCCCCGTGGTTTGTGGATGACCTTGTCCCCCCTTTGCCTAAGGGGCGTCATCATATTGGTTAGGACCTGCCTAGTGGCCTTATTTGAGTTGATGAACTTGCTAAGATTCTGTCCGCAAATAAGGTTTCATCCTGAGAACTGGGGTTTGGACTTGACTATAAACATGGTGGAGAGGGGGGATGTGCTCACAGCACCCCATGTAAAGGTATAAGTGTGTGTGTGTGTGTGTGTATGTGTGTGTATGTGTGTCAGACAGACAGACAGACAGACTCGAAGAGTGATGGTGGCAGACTAGATGGAAACTGCAGAGAGAATAAGAGAAACAGTGCTAAATGTTCCCTAATCAGAATCCAATCAGAGGCTCTTCCTGTCATCCCCACCTCTGAGAATTCGGTCTCTACAAATGATGTGAAAGTGAGACTTGCTAGCCACAGTTGTACCTTCTACACCAGAACCTTAAAGTCAGGACTTAAGTGTTTTCAGATACCCAATGTTTTCATCCAGAGAAGCCAGCCCAGGTCTGGGGTCCCCTGTCAGCCTAGGCCCCATTTAACCAGTACCTCCCTTTTAACCCTCTCTGAAGGAAGGCCAGCGGCCACCTCTTTGATCAGTGTAACCTTGGAGCAGAGGAATGATTTATCTGCGTCCTGGATGAGGAAATTGCAAACGGCTATTTATGAAAAAGAACAGACACGTCGCAATTCTGATCCGGCATCTCTGGATGTGGAAGGGCAGAGATGAGGAAATGTGGAGGAGGCTGGATAAGAAAACTGGACCCTGGGGTTGGAGGAGTGTCGGGGATCCTGAGAGAGAGGTTCTAGGGAATGAGAACATGTCTGCCCTTCCATAGATGCGGGGTCAGAAATGGGAGAAAAGTTGACACCCAAGTAGAAGCCTCTGTGAGATGGTGACCATGGGACAAAGGATGGTTCCTTCTTTTGGGCTATGGCTTTTGTTCAGGTCTGATCTGAGCCCTAACCCTGTCACAGCACATGTACCACGTGTCACTGCAGATTAAGTTAGCTCACTTTCTGAACCTCAGTTTATTCCTCTGGATAATGGACATAATACCAAATTTCCACGAGCATTGTTGGGAACTGATGGGGCATAGATAGGCAGTTAATGCTCCACCATTTAGATTGCAGGTCCTGCCCCTCACCTTGGAGCAGTTACGTTGAATGATGAAGGAGGCTTTGGGGCCAGACCACCCAGCTTGGCATCCCAGCTCTGTCCCACTGACCCAGTAGTCTGGGATGAGTCACTTCAGTGCTCTGAACCTCTGTGATCTGGAAAAGGTTTCTGCTTCATGGAATTGTCTTGTTGGACTCAAGGCAGGCAAGGAAAGAGAGTTGAGCCAAGCCTTTCCCATCAGAGAAGTTGATTAAATTTTGGTCCTTAACACAATGTCCTATGCCCCACTTCTTAGTGGTCTTGACACTCTTCCCAGACATGGCTAGGCCCTTAAAAACCTATTTCCTAGGGCCAGAGCAATAGTACAAAACAGGTAAGGCGGAGCCAGAGAGATAGCATGGAGGTAGGGCATTTGCCTTACATGTAGAAGGACGGTGGTTCGAATCCCAGCATCCCATATGGTCCCCTAAGCCTGCCAGGAGTGATTTATGAGTGTAGAGCGAGGAGTAACCCCTGAGCGCTGCTGGGTGTGACCCAAAAACAACAAAACAAAACAAAACAAAAAAAACAGATAAGGCATTTGCACTGCACACAGCCAGCTTTGGTTTGATCCCCAGCATCCCATGTGGTTCCCTGAACCTGCCAGGAGTAATTTCTGAGTGCAAAGCCAGGAGTAAATCCTGAGCACTGCTGAGTGTGGCCCAAAACCACCACCACTCACTCACAAAAAGATTCCCTATTCTTGGACACTCTGACAACACACTCTCTTTAAAATGGTCGGGAGTGAGTTTGGGCAGAGCAATAGCACAGTAGGGAAGGCATTTGCCTCGCTTGCAGCCGACCTAGGTTCGATCTCCAGAATCCCATATGATGCCCCAAGCCTGTCAGGAATGAATTCTGAGCATAGGGCCAGGATTAACCCCTGATGCCACTAGGTGTGGCCCCCCCCAAAAAGGGGGGGGGGGAGTAGATAGGAAGGGAGCTGTAGTAGCTGGAGTGATAGTACAGAGGGGAGGGCACTTAACTTGCCTGTAGCCAACCCAGGATCACTCTCTAGCAGCCCATATGGTCCCCAATCCCACCAGGAGTGAGCCCTGAGTACCTCCAGGTGTGGCCAATAAAAGAGTCCAGAGGGACTTGCATTTCTACTGATTTGAAATTTTCTTTGGGACCATTGGAAAGTGCCTCAGAAGGGGACAGAGTATCTGTTCTCAGGGGATGTACCCCTTTGTCCTTGGACGCTGGGGTAGATGGCTGACCCGCATCTCAGTCCCATAGGACCAAATTCCAGCATCAGCCGCAAAGTTCATCCCAGTAAATGTTTTGTGGCCTCTCAGCTATTTGGGGTTCTACTGAATTAGCATTTGGGATTGAATTAGTGTTCATTTCCCTTAATATGATATAAAATATAATCACATTAGTGACTTTTATGGCGCAGGGGATTATACATTTGGAACACGTACCCGCCTCAAGCAAGTTAAAAAAAAAAGAAAGAGAAAAAAGCCAACAATAATAAGACAGCCACCCCGGCCCAGAAGCCCTCACTTTCCCAGCTGGGCTCCAGCAACCTGGATTGAACATTCTCTGCTCTCTCTGCCTCTTGGTCCCCGCAGAGAGAGAATTTTCATTCCACCGCCCTGATTTGTGAAGCATTGAATTTTAGACCTTAATAGACGTTCCAAATGAATGTTTCTTTAATCCCGGGACAGAAACGTAGGCTGTGGTTGAGATGTAATTAATAGCACTAATTACTCTGCTCTCCCTCCGTTTCCTTTTCCTCCTGCTGTCTTTCCTGTTTCCCAAGCAGCCTGGTGGGGGCACCAGAAATGCTCGCCTTTTGCTTCCCCCCTCCCCCCGGGGTCCCTCGATGAAGAAATCAGCCCTTGAGCCCAGAGCTCACCAATCCTTACCCCAATTCTCTGTGAGAAACTTGTCCCTCCACCTCCTACTGGTTGCTCCAGTTCCAGAGACCCTGGGCTTTGCAGCCTCATGAAGCTGAAAAAGCTAAGGAAGCCGAAGTTCATGGCTGGGCTTTTATGTGCATTGTTTTCCTCTGTGGTACAGCTTTGATCCATCACTCTCAACATGGATGAACTACGGGGCCCGGAGATATAGCACAGCGGCGTTTGCCTTGTAAGCAGCCGATCCAGGACCAAAGGTGGTTGGTTCAAATCCCCGTGTCCCATATGGTCCCCCGTGCCTGCCAGGAGCTATTTCTGAGCAGACAGCCAGGAGTCACCCCTGAGCACTGCCGGGTGTGGCCCAAAAACCAAAAAAAAAAAAAAAAAAAAATGGATGAACTACACCCTGCAACTCCCACCTAAGCTCCCTGGGTCCCTGCTAGCACACACCCCATCCTCATCCCTAATCTCAGCCTCACTGAGTCACTTTCTGCCGCAGAGGGCAGAAGACTGAAGTGTTTTCTGCATATAGTGCATGAAATTTAGCTGGTCCAGCATGTAAAAGAATTCTCATTTCCAATTAAATGGAGGTGTGTGGAAGAGGCCTGACCAGGCTTTGCATGCAAAACCCAGGCTGTCCAGGTTCGATCCCCAGCATCCCATATGGCCCCCCCAAGCCTACCAGGAGTAACTTCTGAGTGTAGAGCCAGGAGTGTGGCCCAAAAACTAAAAAACAAAAAGGATTCTCTCTTCCCACAGTGGGCCATGGAAGAAAGACTCGGTGTACAGACATTCAATGCCATGGGCACTGCTCCGGGCTCTGAACCTGGCAACTCACATCTATTCCCTTGCAGAGTCCACACTCTAGTCAGAGTGTGTGTGGGGGCGGGCAAGTAGATACCAACAAGACCAGCTTGTGCCAGGCTGCAGGAGGAGAAATTCACTCCTGTTCTCGCTGCATTGAGGGCTCTAAAAGATGATGGGGGCCAGAGCGGTGGCACAGCGGTAGGGCGTATGCCTTGCACGCGCTAACCTAGGACGGACCTCAGTTCGATCCCCCAGCATCCCATATGGTCCCCCAAGCCAGGAGTGATTTCTGAGCGCATAACAAGGAGTAACCTCAGAGCATCACTGGGTGTGGCCCAAAAAGAAAAGAAAAAAGATGGTAGCCTTAGGGGTGAGAATCTAGCTCGGTGGGCAGGAGCACATTCTTGCATATAGGAGCCTCAAATTCTACCCTCACATTACATGGTCTTCCTGGTGCTGCCATGGCCCCCACGCCCATCACTGAGCCTAGAGCAGTGCCCGAAGACCTCTGGGTATGTTTCAAAATAAAAAGGAGAGAGTAGCTTTTCTTAGGTGGCAGGGAAGTAGCTTAGAGGGCTGGAGTACATGCTTTGTATGCATGAGGCTCTGAATTCAAACCCCTGCACCCCCTTGAGACCTATGCAGACTATCATGGGGAGTGGCCCTGGAGGAGCCCTGAACTCTGCTGGGGAGGGCCCTATGGAAAATAATTAAATTGAAAAAAATTAAAGATTGCAACTTAAAAAAAATTTTTTTATTGTGAAAGGAGGTGGGAGACGCTAGAAAGAAAATAGGTTCAAGGTTATTTTGCAGACGTGTGAACTAGACACAGTGGAGGGTGGAGCATGAAGAGTTGGTTTTATTGGGGCTCTTGCAGAATCGAACCCTGATGGGTTGGGTCCCCCTGATGGGCAGGGTGTGCTGTACACTCTAGGTGACCCGTCAGTGATGTCAACCAAGCAACCGGCAGTGCCCCGTGCTAAGTGTTCCAAACCTCTGCCATTGTAAACTGGTTTCAGCTGGTGGGAGGGCTTGAAGAAGATGCAGCTTCCGGTGTTCAAGGCTTTTGAGTGCTTCATCCTGCTAAAAAATCTCCTAGAAAGTTGTGGCTTGAGCTGCAGATCTAGATGTTCCAGGCAGACATCTGAGGAGGATGCATGCCAGCCAGTTCTGGAGACATTGAGATGCTTCCTCTTCTCAATCAGAGATTGTCCAGGGATCAGCAAGGCAGGCGGGGACCATGGGAAGACTGCTGTCCTCCCATGGGCCTGTGTGCAGGGCCTATCCAGAGAGACGCCCTCAAGAAGGTTCAAGAGCTAGGCAGAGGGCCCAGAGAGATAGCACAGCGGTGTTTGCCTTCCAAGCAGCTGATCCAGGACCTAAGGTGGTTGGTTCAAATCCTGGTGTCCCATATAGTCCCCCGTGCTTGCCAGGAGTAACCCCTGAGCACTGCTGGGTGTGGCCCAAAACATCAAAAAAAAAAAAAAAGAGCTAGGCAGAGAGCCATTCGTGGATCGGGTTAATAAAAAACTGTTTTCAATTATGTCAGGTGAAAGTAGAAGATCAGAAACCATCCCCACTTCTCCTCACCCTGCATATAGGCAAGACCTGGAGGGGTTGGGATGGAGACAAGAGAATTAGTCGAGTATGAACCACTGGCAGTGCCTCCGGTTTCTTCTGTTGTCAATGTTTTTTTCTGCAAACATCTCCTGGTTGAAAGGTTGGCTGTGATCAGATTCTTGGAACAAGACTTGTGTGGTTGGACTGGGCAGAAAGACAGCCTAGAGTTAAGAGGAAAGATGAGTGAGGATGGGCAAGAGGCATCCCAAATTTTTTATTTTTCATGTTTGATTTGGGGACCACTCCCTGCAGTACTCAGGGCTTACTCCTGGCTCTGCACTTAGGAATCATTCCTGGAAGTGCTCAGAGGACTATATGGGATTCTGGGATCCAAAAACAGGTTGGCCACATGCAAACAAGTACCCTACCTACTGTGCTATTATTAATAGAACCCCCGACACCCCAAATCTACAAATCTTACTATGATCAAGTCTGAGAGTTTGGGCTGGGAAATGCCTCAAGAGACAATGTCCCTACCTTGTGTGGATGAGGCCCTAGCTAGCCCTTCATCCTGGTACTATGAGCAGCTTTGGCTATGGCCTTGGTGTGGTTCCCAAAATCTCAATGACTTATTTTTAAATCCTTTAGTATAAGAGAAGTTCTGCTAGTGTGACCCCAAGTAGGGTTCTGTGTGAGGTAAAACCTTTTGTCTGCTGGGGCCAAGAGTGTCACACATGCAGTGGAACTCTTGCCCAAACTTGACCCTGAATGAGGGCTGTGATTTGCCCTTCCTGGTCCCTACTGAGAAGTAACAAGAGCAGGCAGAGTGATGGTACAGTGGGGAGGGCGCTTGTCCAGGCCCCATCCATCCTTGGCACCATGTATGGTCCCCTGAGCCCAGCATGAGTGATTCTGAGCTCGGAGCCAGCATTTGGCCCGGAACACTGCCGGGTGTGGCCCTCCCCCCAAACCAAACAGTAATAATAGTAATATCAACAATAAACAAGTGGTTTTTTAGCAGCAATAATGACAACAGCAACACCAAACATGGTTTGAGAATAGGCTTTGATTATAGATTAGTCTGTTCAGCTTCCAGCAAGCATGTAGAAAAAGGCCCTTCCCCTTCCCCGCTCCCCAGAATAACTCAGGGCAGTGTCTGTGACACTTGAAGGAGAAAGGCAGGAACTTGTATTCCTGAGTGCAGATCCTCCTTTCAGGGGAGCTGTGGGGAGAAGGGTGGGAAGGACTGAGGGTTCTCACCATCCCAAGCTTTCCGGGCCATGTGCTGCACGTTCCATTGGCAGGGATCCTCTGTTGGAAGGGGGTGCTGGCCTTCTGCCCCTGGCTACTAGCTCTTGGCTGCCTTGTGAGGCCATTTGGAGGCAGCAGGAATTATTGGACAATCTTGCCCCGGATCGCTGCACTGGGCTGGGGGCTCTGCCAGTCTCCAATAGGCTGGCACAGAGGGCCCAGGGTTGGGGGCGGAACTGTCGCTGAGATGCCCATACATGGCTTCTCTGCCCATCTTCCTCTCATCTGTCTCTGCAGCCCCTCACACCCCTTGGAACCAGAAAAATGGAAAGTGGTTTGGCCTGAGACCAGCGACATCCCCGACTTCCCAGTCCCCTCCAACAATCCTCCATCCTTTCTGCTCTTCTGAAACTTGGGGCCTTTCGTTTTTCCAGCTTCCAGCTTCTGGTTCCTTGATCTAAGATCCTTGGCTCTAAGATCTCTAGTGATAGGACCCTCTTATCCCTCTCACTCTGTGTCCCCCATAGATGGCTTTCTGAGTTTTCCTGGGGCCAGCTTTGGAACTTGCTGGAAACTGGAGTTGGATATGACGCTTTGTGAGCATGGCCCAATGTGGGAAGAGGAATGGCCGACCTTCCTCTCCCCCCGGCTCAGGAAAGGAAACTGAGGCACATGGTGTTGTAATTACATGCCAGGAGCCTGGCACCAACTCAGTGTCAACCCCTTCCCCAGCCTTGCCAGCTCCTGTTACCCCCCACCTCTCTGTGTCCCCACACTTCCTCAGTGGCTGAACCTGAGGGGCACTGTCCTCGCTTGCCTTGGGACACCCCATTAGTGAGAGACCCAGAAAACACCAGCTCCCTCTTTCCTCCCACCTCACCTCTCAACCCTCACTGCCTCCTGCCTCACCCTCTCTTCCATGTAGACCAGAGGCAGAAGTTGCTAATGGGTTATTTGGAAACAGGAGAGACACCCCAAGTTGGTTCCTGCCAGTGAACCTGACTCTTGCTTAGTTCTGCTCCCCTAGAACCACCGATTGTCTCAAAGTGTGTCCCCACCCATTCCCCCAGCTGAAACTCCAGAGTGGAGGCAAGCTGGCTCGTGTTAGCTGTTTTTCCTCCACCTGCTTCATCTGTGGAAGGGACTAGAGTCGTAGTTGTTTCCACTAATGTGACGGGAAAGTCGCTAATCCGAGAAGACACTCGCGTTGCAGTGGGGCAAACAAATATTAATGTGATTCGATGGCAAGTGGCTAATAAGAAACTCAGTCGCTAATAGGACATGATGGAACCATGGGAGGAATTCGGGCCAAGGGGCCTGGATCTTTCTGGAATGTTCATTTGTGGGTGGAGGAAGGGCAGAAAGTCAGGGGGAATCCAGATGGCAGCCAAAGCTCAAATTCCCCTATCTGGGTTCAGTAACAGCCCCCGAAAGTCTGTGTTCCTGCAGCCCCAGGAGCTCAGACTATGGTCATATTTGAAAATGGGATCTTGGGTGGCCAGAGAGATAGCACAGCAGTAGGGTGTTTGCCTTGCACATGGCCAACACCAAATGGAGCCTGGTTCGATTCCCGGCATCCCATATGGTCCCTCCAGCCTGCCAGAAACAATTTCTGAGTGCAGAGCCAGGAGTAACCCCTGAGCACTGCCAGGTATAACCTCTTAAAAAGGGGGGATCTTGGAGGGTTTGAGCCATACTCAGTTTGACCGTGTCCCCTTCCTTGACCCTGTGACACCCTGTGACATAACCTAGACAACTGAAGGGCCATCAGGGTGCTGTTCAGCCATACTTCAAGGTGGTGCAAGAGCTTCCAAGACTCAGCAAAAATGATGGAGGTGGGAATCACCCCCAGAGCTAGGGGATGAGGCTCAGTCCCCTACTGGCCTCTCCCAAACAGCAAATGAGATTGTGTCTCCCTCATTTTAAAGCCCCCCCATGAGTAGTGCCTTGTGGATCACCCCCCTTTCCCATGGCACCACAGGATGAAGATGAAGAGTAGGTTGGATGGTGCTCCTTTAACACAAAGACACAGATCAGCCATCCACAGCCCCCAGGATGGGGGGGTCTCTGCCCCCACTCCACCCCCATTTTGTTCTTTGTTTCTGAGGAAGCTGCCGCTGCCTCAGTCACCGGGCGGTTGGCATATGGGCTCCGCAGCCAGCTTTGCGGCACGTTAATATGTGATTAAGGGGCCTTAAAACACCCATTAGTCCCCCTCTGGTATCTAATAGCACTTTTGGATTTAGAGCAGAATATTATTTACTCATTAGCTGATAATAGGCCCGAGCACAGGCTGTGTGGGGGGCCAGGGTAGGCCAAGAGCTCCGCGTGGAACACTGTAGCATCCACATGGCCAGTGTCTTACGAGGGCAAAGGTTGATACAGACCCTCCAGGCCTCTGAGCATCACCTGAGCACCACCTGCTCAGGTCACAGGAGACCCCTGCAGAGGATGGGGGGTAGAATTTGGGGGTAGTCTCTCAATGTATGAAGGTTCCACTAAGAGTGTCCCCCTATGCCTCCTGGGAGATGGTTAATGATAGCTGCCAACAGTGTCATCGGGCTTCATGACTTGCCCGGGACCCTCCACTCAAAGAGGCTGAAGTGGTACAGGCTGGGTTCTTCTGCTGACGAGGCCAGTTCCTTCTTAAACACTGACAGGAAGAGGAAGTTGGAAAGACACAAATAGCTGGATCCTTTCTCTTTCTGTCTGGGTCCTTGGCCATTGGTGGGGCCTACGGGAAGATCTGATGGGAGGGTGGGAGGAATGCTATCTAGAAAACAGAAGGCAGCCTTTGTAAGGATGAGAGTTAGGGAGACCAGGCCGGGAGGTTTGGGGAGAATCCTGGGCCTCAGAGTGAGGTGGGAAGAGGCAGAGAGAGGCAGGGAGAACCCATAGCTCTTACCCAGCAAATAGCATTGGCAAGAATGATGCTGGGGATCCATCTTGAGTCTGATTCTGGGGTGGGCTCAGGGCAGTGAAGGTGGGAGCAGCCCCAGTCATGGACAGGATGGAGGGTGAGGGAATTATCTTGACTTTGAACCGTGCACACACAGACCAGTTTTTTTTATTTTTTTGATATTTGGTTTGTGGAATGTGGGGGAAGCAGAGAAAAGTCTGGCTCCAAAGTCAGCAGTACGTGTGTGTTTTGGAAAGGGTAATGCTGAAAGCCGTGCCTTGCTGCCCGGAGTCCCCTCAGCCTTGTCTTGTAGGCCTGGGACAGAAACTAGGGGCCCTTCTGTGTGGGCAAAGCAGCCTTCTCTCAGGCAGGGGCTGGAATTTTCTGGCTTCCTGGGACATGTGGACAAATCTCAGCTCTGAGCAGAGACCAGGTAGCACTTTGTCTTCAGAACTTGAGCCCTTGTTTATCATGAAGGCACATGAGGTCTGGGGAGGGAAACTCTGGGGCCCCCTTAATGGATGATTCAAGCATGTGGCCCTGGTAAGCCTCCAGAAATTGGGACCTGGACACCAGGCCTCATCCATCCTTGGCCACAAAATAGGATTTGGGACATCTCCAGAAAGAGAAGAAGGCAAAGACAAGCCCGGGGTGCCTTGCTCAGGATGGCATTGCCCTGCCCCAGCCAGAGAGATTCAGATAAATGAGCCACTTTCTGTGGGCAAACACTCTGAGTTGGTGTGTCTGTGCATATGTCTGTGTGTGTGTTTAATAAAACTCCCCATGAGCCAGATATCAATTTCTGTCAGAGAGACATAGAACATCTGAACCAGAACTAAATAAAAATAAACATTAAACAATTATTGGAATTTAGGTTTATTTAAAAAATCAGCAGGGTTGAAGGAACAAGCCACCCATTAGCAAGGCAGAACTATTGGGCCTTTTAACAACCCGCTGGTTCTTGGCTGCCAGAGAGATTTGGGTCGCTCAAGCCGTGGAGACTCCGGATCCTATTGATTAAAGATGATGCAGTAACAGGCCAATTATATTGTGGTGGCTGCATGCAGCGCTGTCCGACACTGGCTTCAGATTTGTCTTCGTGTTGGGGGGCTCTGGGAAACGGGGGTGCAGCCCCGCCTCTCCCACTCCTCCATCATGATCTCTACAACGGCTGGAGGTTCCCTGTCCCAGAGTCCTGCATTTTTCTCCTTCCCTCTTCCCTTCATGGCCATCCATAGTTCCTGAGGACCCTGCGCCTTGTCAGCCAAATCAATGCAAATAACCGGTGAGCATTTCTCGACTTTTCAGTAAATAATTGATCTTCCCAGAACTGATAGCGTTTGGAAAACGTAAGGAAGGAAGCAGCCGCAAGCCAGATGTCTGCGTTAAGAGAATATAATTGCTGTGAGTTATAGAAAAGGAAATGAAATGATTTGCCCCTCCAGCTTGAGCTCCAGGATGCCCCAAAATGCCACGCAGCAGTCCCAGCCTGCAGCTTTGTACAGAGCAGCCAGATAGATCTGACCCGATGCAGGATCTTCCCAGTTGATGGTGGAAGGTTTCCTGCTGGCAGTTGTTGGACTGTGGGTCTTCCTTCCTGTGCATGGAGAAGAGAAGCTTGTCTCGTCTTCTTGGGATGAATTGGGCTTAGTTGCCAAGCTGGTTGGCTGCAATAGGAGATGAAGCAATGAATGCAATAGAGAAATGTCCTTTCCTTCCTCCCTGCTGCTCTGGCTTCTTTCCCCTTTGATTTCATGGGAATTTCCATGCACTGCTGTGATTGGCTGCTGGCTCAGCCCAGGGCAGCCCCAGGGCACCTCCTTTATGCACATTGGTCCTTGCCTTTGGGGCACCCTAATTTGTCCCTCCCTGGATTTATTCCTTTGCTTCTCCTGCACAGTTCCTGGGAACCCCTCTCCCCTGCCTGCCCTCACCCTCTCACTGGGGTGTGATCCAGTGTTCTGGCACTGCCCTCACAAAGCTTCTAGTCTAGCCGAGATGCCTCAAGAAGCCTCAAGATAGTTGTAAGCCACAGTCACATAGTGATGAGGGAGCAGAGAGGGAAGAAAGGTCCTCAACAGCAAGAACCTGACCTTGTTTGGGGTGTGCTGGTTTTGGGGTGCAGGGTCGATGCTGCAGCTAGCGGAAGGCTAGGGGTAAGTGGTTCTCAGCTTGGAACTTGGAACCCCAGCAGAACTGGTTAACGGGGTAGCCAGACGCAGGAGATGGCATTAAAGGTTAATCGCATACTTTTATATGTGGGAGTCCTGGGTTTGATCTCTGGCTTCAGAGGGAACCCTGAGGACCACTGGGAGTGACACCTGAACACCACCAGGTGTCACCACCAAGCCAAACCCACACCAGGACTTGGGCCCCATTCTTCAGCATCTAATCTGCTGATACTGGAAGGTGCTTTCCTAACAACCTCCTCCCAGGGTGCACTGAGGCTGCTAGTTCAAGGAACACACTTTGGGGACTACTAAACTAAACAGAGGACTGGAGAAGACATCTAGGTAATAGAAGCTACACATGTAGAGTGTAGACTGACTGGAGCATGAGCAGGGTCAGTGGCAGGAGCAAAGTGAAGGAGACACGAAGGATGCTCTGGGGTAGGTCCTGACTGCTGAGGGGGGCCAGTGATGTTCTACCTGAATCTAGATGTGGAGCCAGAGAAAAATGTCAGCATCCTGGGTGTGTCATGCAGAGTTGTCCCTGCTGAGAGGGGCTCATGAGGGCAGGAGCTGCTGAGAAATGCCGGAAGGAGTGGGCAGAAGCTGGATGGACCTGCAAAAAGGGTTCAAGTCCAGGAGCCCTCTTTCCCAAAGACTTGCTCATCAGTCCCCAGAGCCCATTTCTTCCTTGAAGAAGTCCTAAGTGGAAGGATTTATTCTTTCAAGGCAGACGTGATGTCTGGAGAGGCAGCAAATGCCCTATAGTCATTGCTGGCTGGTCCCAAGCCCCTGATAGTCTTCTCAGAGACAGTTCATCTGTCATCTACTTCATCTGGTGCTCGGAGGAGGAGCTGAGCCTCCACCGCCGAAACTTCACAGGGCCCACAAGGGGTCTCTAGGAGGGTGTGGCCAGCCTCTCCCCGAATCTCAGAGCCAGCACCCCACAATAATGGTCAGAGAGTTGCCTTTATTTTCCTGTGGTTCAACCAAGGATGAAGTGGAGAGGGAAAGGACTGTAGCATTTCCAGAAAATTCTGCCACAGTGTGAAAATTCTAGAGGAGTTGTGACTTAGTCTAAATTGTCTCTGAAAGCAGTCTCTCTCTCTCTCTCTCTCTCTCTCTCTCTCTCTCTCTCTCTCTCTCTCTCTCTCTCTCTCTCAGACACACTCACACGCTGATGAGGGGGCTGCACAGGGATGCAGCATCTTAGAATCAGTCTATAATGCAATCAATTTTGTATATCCCTGGTGAAACAGCAACATTTATTTAACGTCTTTTATAGAGCAGCTGAGTTTTATCACAAATCACATTCCATTTCTATTCAGCTGGGACTCCTTGAAGGCTAAAATGCACTTACTTTTCTCGGAGGAAATTTACCAATTCCTCAATAAAGACCCATTTGCCTCTGTATGTAAAATTGACACATTTATTGAATATTAAACATTTAAGGGTCCCACTACCACCATCCCCATTGTCCCACAACCCCCACTGCACCTTTTCCACCAAACTTCGCAGTCACTAGCCTGAGCACTGATTCCCTCAAAGTGGTGAGAAATGGGCCAACACTTAAGATTCGAGATCTCTCCACTACAGGAAGGAAAACCATTCGGTAGCATTATAAATTCACTGGTTCTTATTGCATCCTGCCCTATTCAGGCTTTCAGGGTTCCCTGCGGCAGGCTGGGCCGCCCTGCTCACCCAGGGGCAGAAGATGGGTTTCAAGCAAATTTTTCATCTATATTCTGTATTGTTTGGAGAAGGCACTGCCTGTCTCCCCACGATAAAGTGAGCTAATTATCAGGAGGGCCTGTTAATAAAGTGAGTTTCCCTTTATCCCCGTGCCTAGATAGTCTGTTCAAAGGACACTAGGACATGCTAACTTTTCCCACAGTTGCAGTGTTTTGTGAAAACAGTAACAGTCATGGTGACAACCTTTGGAGTATGGGTGTGTGTGTGTGTTTTTGTTTTGTTTTGTTTTGTTTTTTTTGGCCATACCTGGTGACCCTCGGGGGTTACTCCTGGCTATGCACTCAGAAATCGCTCTTGGCTTGGGGGCCCTATGGAACGCCAGGGGATCGAACCGCAGTCCGTCCTAGGCTAGCACAGGCAAGGCAGACAGAAGCCTTACCGCTTGCATTACTGCTACAACCCCTGGGGTGTGTTTTGTGTCCTTGACGTGAGATAGAGCTGAACTTGGGGAACTTGGGACTCTGATGCTGGGTCAAGGCTCTTAAGTTGCAGGTGATGCTTGGTAGCAGGGAGCTGGGCCCTAAGAAGAAGAGGCCATTGGGGAACTACTTCCTGGTGAGCTTCCTCAGGATGACTTGGGTTCCTGTCTTCCCCTTTCTTGGCTCTGGGACTAGATTTTTCACTTCTTTAAAATGAGGAGAGGACAGTGAGTGGGAGATAAAGGCAGTTGTTTGGAACTAGTGAGGATTACCCTCACCAGGCTCTATCCAGCATCAGGCCTGAACAGGACAGGAGAGGTCTCTGTTGGAGACACCAGTTGATGTGGGGACGCTCGGGGACAGAGGACTGACTGGATGGCTAAAGCCTACTGACAGTGACCCCCAGTCTCACACTCATGGGCCTATGGCTTCTCCCCCTGAACCTCCATCCTCAGGGGTAAATGCCCCCTGGCCTGCCCCTGAGTTTCTCAACTTAAAGCAAGTCAGCGTGTTAGACTAGAGGTCCTCTGTCATCTGGGAACAGTGGGGTGAGGGGCATTGGATATTCCAAGGTGGGGTGATGGTGCATTGTGTATTCTAACGTGCCCAGTGACCTTCCAAGGCTCTGATGGCCAACCTCTAGCTCCTCTTCCCCTGTTAAAATAATCCACATGTCTTTACACATTGTCCATTGTCCCCAAGGGGCAGAATCACCCCCTGCTGAGAAACACTAGAGTGTGGACCCTCCCAGCTCTGGTCCCTTCAGCCACCTGTGACGCCTCCTTTGAGAGATTTTCTCACCTTTGGGGGGGTGTTTTGGGTTTTTGGATCACACCCGGCGGCGCTCAGGGGTCACTCCTGGCTTTATGCTCAGAAATAGCTCCTGGCAGACAGGTTCGGGGGACCATATGGGATGCTGGGATTGGAACCACCGTCCTTCTGCACGCAAGGCAAACACCTTACCTCCATGCTATCTCTCCGGCCCCAGATTTTCTCACTTTTGACTTCTGTCTCTGCTACATTTCTGCCTCCCTGTAATTTATGCCCCCAAAAGGGTTTTGGTGCTCCATGGGCATGCACAGAGCTAGGGTGTGTGTGTGTGTGTGTGTGTGTGTGTGTGTGTGTGTGTGTGTGTCTTACATGTAACTGACCCAGGTACAACCCCTGGCACTGCATATGGTCCCCCGAGCCTGTCAGGAGTAACCCCTGAGCACAGTAGGGTTTTGTACAAAAAACAAAGTGGGGAAAAATCCAGTCTCTTTGTCATTCTGTAGTTGAAGCCCCTCCCCAAAAGACAGGCACCTGTCAGACTAGAAAATGGCTGGGGTGTCCTTGGTGGAGCTAAGTTTTGAGAACAGGAGTGATGGGGTCTGAATTCTTCTCCTGACTTTCTGCCACGGGCAGAGCAAATGCTTTCTCGGAGCAAAGGTTGTGTTGACGCCGGGTGTGGTCCAACATTCCAGCTTCGCCACCAACCAGGCTCCAATGACTTCACTTCTCAGTTTCCTCATCATAGAGTTGGAAGCAGCAGTAGGCTTGGCTGGAAAAACAATGCATGTGGCTGGTCCCAATTTGATCCCAGGCACAGCTTGAAGTGTCCCTGGAGCAGAGAACCAAGAATAGCCTCAGAGCTTCTCCCGATGAGGCCCAACCTCTTCCCCAACAAAGCAACAACCTCAAAGGGGATACCCAGTGCAAGAATCAACCCAAGCAGGGTGCCAGGCTTTGAGCAACCAACCAGGGAGTAAGTTACCTCTGTCGTTTATGTTGCAAATAGGAGACACACATCCAAGTGAAAGAGAGTGGCTCAAGGTCAAAAGCGGGGGCGGGCTGAACATCAGATCTGGCTGCTTTCCCTGCACCCCGCACCGCCCCCCACCCAAACACCCTGGGACTCCTGCAAAGCAACGTGCTTGCTCGATGCGTGCAGAGGAAGAGATTAGAACATGATCCATTTTATGTGATTCTCACCCCATTAACAGCCCGCGGTTTTGCCAGAACACCCTCTTCACTTTCATTTGAAAAACCAGTCGGTGTCATAAATCTCGCCCCGAAATCTCGGCAGCACATCTTGGCTGGAGTGTATGATAAATCTAATATACTGTGGCCATTCTGCGTGCGAGGGACCCGGGCTGGGCCCTGGGGGCGGTGCCAGCCCACCCCGTCTCGGCGCTGATTCGCTGTCGCCCTGGCAAGCCCCGCCCCGCTGGTCTTTGGTCTTTGTTGTGGCTTCCTGGCAGGCTGGACATGTGGCCGGACCTGTCCCCAACCTTTCCCTTTCCTTCTCTTTTCTTCTCTCTCCTTTCTTTCTCTTTTCTTTCTTTCTTTCTTTCTTTCTTTCTTTCTTTCTTTCTTTCTTTCTTTCTTTCTTTCTCTCTCTTTCTTCTCTCTCCTTTCTTTTTTCCTTTTCTTTCTTTCTTTCTTTTCTTTTTCTTTCTTTTCTTTCCTTTCTTCTTTCCTTCCTTCCTCCCTTCTTTCCTTCCTGCCCTTTTTCTTTCATTTCTTCCTCCCTTCTTTCCTTCCTGCCCTTTTTCTTTTCTTCCTTCCTTCTTTTATTCTTTCCTTCCTTTCTTTCTTCTTTCTTTCTTTTTTTTTTTTTGAGGGGGTCACACTCAGCAACGCTCAGGGGCTACTCTTGGCTCTATGCTCAGAAATCACCCCCAGCAGGCTCGGGGGACCATATGGATGACGGGATTCAAACCACCGTCCTTATGCATGCAAGGCAAATGCCTTACCGCTGTGCTATCTCTCTGGCCCCCTTTTTTTCTTTCTTACTTTCCTTCCTTCCTTCCCTTTTCCCATCCTCTCTCTTGAGTCTCAGGTAGCTGGGACAGGTGGTTCAGGGCATGGCTTCAGAAACCCTCCTGTCAGAAGTGTCTTCAACCCTAGTGTTCTTCTGCTCCTTCTCATGCCTCACTGTTTCCAGACAATTCTGACCCCTGAAGCCCCACAGTGACCCTGTCCAGATTGAGTGACTGCAGGGGCCTCCCAGTGTCCCTCATGAACAAGCCTTGTCTGCATCCAGCAGCCCCAAAGCAGACCCCAGAGGTCAGGAGCATCATCCCTGCATTAGATGGGGAAACAGAGGCACTGCTTTTTTCCCAGGGGCTTGGTCCTCCCTTCCCTTAAAAAAGGTCTCCCTTTTCTATCAAATTCCATCTCCTCTGGGCTTGTGACTGACGTTTCTCCTGGAGAGAGAAGCTTGATGGACAGATAAGTGTGGAGCCTGGGCCAGGAAACTGTCCTAGGCCTCAAAGCTAACCCTGGCACAGTAGCCTTGGAAAAAGCTACCTTTAGCTGTCAGGCTCTAGAACTTTCTACAGCTCTGCTTTATAGAACAAAGGGCCCTGGAGGTTCTCACACATGAAGCCTCCCCTCCTGGCTCACTTAGCTTCTGTGGCTGAAGGGGTTCATGCTCAGGGGTGAAGGGGGGACCAAGTCTGCACCCCAACCCCAAGGCTCCTCCTTCTCCTCCAATGAGAAGGCCAGTGGGCGAGGCACCGCCATATTTGAGAGGGAAGAAATATGGCCTCGAACCCTTTCTGTAAAAATAGCCTCCCATGCTTCTCCTTTCTGGGTGAGGGAGAGTGCTTAAAATGCTTAGAGGGAATAAACAGCTTTTAATGAAGTTACATTGCCACATAATGGGTATCATAAAATTGCCTTCATACTACAGGGTCCCAGGATGGCATTTATTATCGACTGCGCCGGAATAGTCTTTGCAGAGCTCCGGCAGCTGCAGAGAGAAGAATGCAAAAGTCTCCTTAAATTACCTGATTGAAATAACTGGCGGAATATTCCGTGGGGCCGCCGCGTGCCAGGGAAGCCGCCTTTGGGGTGGTCTGTCAGAGGCGGTTTGCGCATTCTGAAGAACACAGGAGTTTCATTGCAGCAAAACAGATGTTCATCTTGTTTCTCCATCGGCTGTTTGATGAGAAATTTATTGCTCTTCCGCTGGGCAGGAGCCCCTTTCGGCTGTGGAGTCTATTAGGCAGCCAGCAGCTGGCGGGAAGCCAAGGTGAGGCTGTTTTGATGAAACCCATGAAAAAGCCTTGGCTTGGAGGCGCCGGTAATAATGCACTGGCTAGACGGTCCTGATTGGGCGATTGATTGGCCTGATTTGATTTATTGATCAAGACCCTCAAATTTGGCGTCAGAGAAGCTGCCCTAATCTTTAACTGTTGTGAACATCTCTACCTGCTGGAGAATTAGACCCTGATAAGAAATGTATGAAAGGAATCGGGGCTTATCTTAATCACACAGTGGGGCCCCAGCCCTGCCCGCACCAGCCACGGCCCCGGCACACCGCGCCCCATCGCCAGGCAGGCCGGCGCAGATCTATAAATTGATGGAATTCAAAGCCTCCAGCATCGATTACCGTTATAACAAACAGTGGTGCACAGAATGTCTGATTATTTTTAGACAAAGATTCTGTTCTCTCAGCAGCAATTTTGCTGAGGCTGTCACTGTGTCAGATGTCTACTGTTGATTGCAATTAGATGCAATACAAAAAAAAATTAAACTATCTGTATCTTTAGTCCTATTTCCAGTTATTAAATCTCTCTCTTTGTTTGCCGCTTCCTCCTGCTCGCTACAGCTGGATGAAATATTGGGTTGGCAGGAGAAAGCCTTGTAATGCAGCAGGAGTTGCCACAGCACACCGGCTCACTGGGCTAGCTAGGATGGGGCACACGTAATTTGGAAAGGGAGGTGCGTGTTGCGTTGGATGGGGCGCAGGGGGCGTCTGAAGGCCCGTGCATTAGGCGAAGGCTTGATGTAAAAAAATGTTTTAAGACATTGGGGCGGGGGGGGGGGGGGCGGCTTGCAAAGCCTAGCTCCAGAATCTTCCCAGACATCCTGATTTTAGTCTCCTGCTCCCTTGGGGCTGGGTCGGGCTGGGCTGGGTCAGGTTGAACTGGGCTGGGTGCAGTTAGTCCAAGCCACTAAGCTCAAAGCTTGGCGCCACTAGAAATAATTAATTCCTCCAAACAGAGCCCACACTTGGGGCTCCTTCCGCTCTGAATCATACCTGAAGCCCAGGCTCCAGGTAATTGCGGGTCTGAACAAATGAGGCTTCCCCTTGACAGGCGGCATCCTGGCGCTGGGCACAGGCATCCGTCATCCCAGCACTGCTCAGTTGATCTCTCGTCATGGAGCCATTAGTCCCTGCGTCCTTGATGGTGGTACAGCTGTAAACTCGAGACTGTCCGCGGGGCGGCCAAGACGGACAATTCATTACAGGAGGCCCAGGTGACAGTGCCAAGGCCTCCCAAATAATCCTCCCCCCCCCCCCCACACACACACAGCTAATTGTTGGCATTCCCAGAGCAGGTGGGAAAGACATTCACAGCTTTGATTTAGGGGACCACCGATGGGCCCCAAGGAATTGACCGAGGTTAGGGAGGCTGACACTGATCCCCACAGCTCTACAGGTGGAGCCTGAGCTCACAATGGTATGAATGTCCCGTGTCCGGGGAGGGTGCTTCAGGGGGACTGGGCAGGGGGCAGAAAAGGGTTTAGGGTCACTCTCTGGTGACAAACACCTACCCACACATTGCCCCCAGCTTCTGTGTTAAGTGCTGCAGACATGCTTCCTCCAAGCCACTTTCTTCCGTGGGAGCTGGGCCAGAAATGGGGGCTCACAGACCCAGGAGACTTGCCCAAGGTCACCTGGCTAAGACCTGCCAAGGCTGAAGAGCAAGGTCAGGTTGGTTTCTGGAGTCTGGTCTTTGGAGGGGACCACTGCTTGTTAAAAAATGACGAGTAAAAAAAAAAAAAAAAAAAAAAAACGAGTGCCCCAGTTTGAGGATGCCAGGGACCTTCCCCCACTAGACTATTGAGGCAGAGGGATGTGGCAAGTAGGAGCAGCAGTATTGAGTTCTCAGGAAATAAGGCAACCTCATTGGCTCCAAGGCTTAGAGGTCAGGCTAGGCTGTGTGACCTTGGCAAATAGGAGAGCCTCTCTGAGCCTCAGTTTCCCAGTCGGCACACAGGACTGAGGCCCTGACTTTCCTCCTCAGGTGGCCCTGAGCCCCTATGCGGGAGCTGCACCCTGCTGTAGGGGGGGCAGGATTCATAGCATCTGGGGACACCCAGCACCCCAGGTGGCCTTTGTGACTAAGCTGAGGAGGGCGGCAGCCGTGTGCCTCTCTGAACACTGCAGCACTCCCATGCGCTATTGCCCTTTCTGTCACATCTGCACCCCTGGGGCTGCACATGCCGTGGCTGAGGCTGCAGCTAATAATCAGGGGTCGGGCAGGCACCAGCTTAGGCTCAGCACTGCCTCCTGCTGCTGTGCACTCTGGGACAAGTAAGTCACCCTCACTGTGTGTGGGAGACAGGGACAGCGCTATGGGGCACTCACAGCTTGAGGATTTAGGGGGGCTGCCATGCGGGGCAGGGTGTGTCTGCTGGAACAAGGGGCCTCTGTCTCCTTTTTTGGCTCCTCCATTGCTCTTGACCACCCAAGGCTACTGTTGGCAAAAGCCACAACTGAGTCTTTCCTTAAGTTTGTTAGATTTTATTTTATTTATTATTTTTTTTTGGTGGGGGGATGTTGGGTCACACCCAGCAGCGCTCAGAGGTTACTCCTGGCTCTGTGCTCAGAAATCACTCCTGGCAGTTTCGGAGGACCATATGGAATGCTGGGGATCAAACCCAGGTCCGCCCTGGGTCTGCCATATGCAAGGCAAATGCCCTACTTCCGTGCTATCGCTCCTGCCTCCTATTTGTCAGATTTTTCATAGCAGTTCTCTAACTGCCCCCAAGTGGCCAAAGACCAGCGGGGAGGTCTGCTTGCTCTTATGAACCCCAAATGGAAGACTCCTGGGTGGATCTCAATCCACTGCACTCCCCCTTTTTTGTGGGGAGAGGGCTATACCGACAGTGCTCAGGGATCACTCCTGGCAGGCTCGTGGGACCATATAGGATGTAGGGGTTCAAGCCCAGGTCAGCCACATGCAAGACAAGAGCCCTCTTCTTTTGCTATCGCTCTGGCCCCTACATTATGTTTTTTGTTTGTTTTTGGGTCACATCCAGTGGCACTCAGAGGTTCCTCCTGGCTCTGCACTCAGAAATCGCTCCTGGCAGGCTCGAGGGACCATATGAAATGCTGGGAATCGAACCACTCTCCGTCCTGAATTGGCTGCTTGCAAGGCAAATGCCCTATTGCTGTGTTATCTCCCTGGCCCCATGGCCCCTACACTTTTCTTCATCATCCACAGCTCTTTCCCCATCCTCCACAGTGAATTTTAGGCTGTGCTCAAAAGAGGGGACAGACTACATAGGCAACATAGAGCTTGAGTCACAGGTGTTGGGTCCAAGCCCAGATCATCCACACCTCTCTGTCTGCATCTGTCCTGACAGAATCAGACTTGCATGTGGCCTGTGGCCCTCTTGCCCTCACCTGCCATAGGGCCTGGTTCTTCCAGAGACTTGATGAAGGGACTGCCCTTGTCATGGACGGCTTCGAGGGGGCTCCCCACACCCCCTCACCCCCTACAAGTGGAGGCAACTTTGCTAAAGATACACCCAGCATCTCCCCTGTCACACTTGTCATGGCCCATCTCTGTGGAAAGTGCTAACTCGACAGCAAAGCCATTCCCAGAGCTGAATGGGGGAGACTCTAAAAGCCAGACTCACTAGGGGGTCAGGACCCCAAGACTCTTTATTGGCCACTACCTGGTCACATTGCCCCCACCTTACATGATAAAGTTGCCCTTAATTCAGGTCAGAAAATGCCCAGAGCCCTGGCTCACACCCCCCCACCCTAAAAGTCAGACATCCTCACTGAGGGGCTGAAGCGATAGTACAGTAGAGAGGGTGCCTGCCTTGCATATGGCAGACCTGAATTTAATCTCCTCAAACAGTGCTAGGAGTAATTCCTGAATGCAGAGCCAGAAGTAACCCCTGAGCATTGCTGAATATGGCCCCAAACACACACACACACACACACACACACACACACACACAAACACACACACACAAACACACACGAACAAAACATTTCCACTCACATTTTAAACATAACCTTTTCTGCCTCACTTTCTCCTGGCCCTCAAGGACATATTTTCTAAACCATGGGTGGGCCCACAACACGGTGACATTGCCATTAAAACTGATGACAAGTGGGTCTCGGGAGGTGCTCAGGAATGCATGAGACCCCCTTTGCCTTCTCCCTGCAGCAAGTATGTATTGAGCGCCGACTGCATGCACTTTTCCGAGTAGTGATTCTGTCTCCATAAACTGCTGATCAGAAGCATCTACACTGTGAGAAATGGAGGGGAAATGAAGGAGAGGGGTGGGGAAGCCATGAAGGACAGCTCTGTCCCTTCTTCCTGTGCATGTCAGGGGCTGTCACAGACCAGCACCGGCAGAAGATGAGACACGCCCCACCCATGTAGGGGAGGGGGAGAAGGAGCGTGTGAGCTGGAGAAGCGGCCAGAACTGCTCAAAGATGCATCTGCGCCATGAGGACCAACAGGGAGCTAAAGAGAACCACAGTAGCACCCCATGTTTCCCAGTGAATCAGGAAGGTCTGAGAGCAGCCAGTGGGGGAGAGGATCAGGTCACCAGTGCAAAGGCCTAGGGTAGCTGCATGCTTGGCTGAGGAGTGTTGGCAGGCTGAACCCCTGGTGCATGGAGCCCTGGGCGTGGAGAGTCAGGGCAGGTTCATCCTGGGAGTACTGGGGTCTGATCAGGTTTTTGAGGGGCATCTTGGAGCTGGGGCAAGTCTGGTTGTGGGAGAAAGGGTTCACGGTGCTTCATTAGCATTTAAAAATGGGGTTTGGGGGCCGGAGAGATAGCACAACGGTGTTTGCCTTGCAAGCAGCTAATCCAGGACCAAAGGTGGTTGGTTCGAATCCCGGTGTCCCATATGGTCCTCCGTGCCTGCCAGGAGCTATTTCTGAGCAGACAGCCAGGAGTAACCCCTGAGGACCGCCAGGTGTGGCCCCACCCAAAAAATATATATATAAAATTAAAAAAATAAATAAAAATGGGGTTTGGTGTCAGTGGCAGTGAGCAAGCAGATTTCTGGTATGTGGGACCCCAAACAGAACAGCATTCTGAGAAGTGCACAATCCAGAAAGTTGATGACCCTGAGCACCTAGGTTGGGGCATCCCAGTGGCCCCCGGGTGACTCCCTGTGCTCCCCTCCAGATGAAGTTGTGCTCCTGCCTGAACTCTTGTTCTGCCCATGTTGGTGCTGCCGCTGGAATTGCATGTAGGAGGGGTGCTCCTCAGCATTACTGCTCTCGATCATTGTGGCATCGTGAGCTTGCTGAACACTGACCGGCTGGTGCCACCCACTTATGCACCCGTCCTGCCCTGTTCCGTGAGGGACCGAATGCAGGGTTATTGCTCCCTCTGTCAATGGGCGTTTGGGTAAGTTCCAGCATGGACTGTGATGCACAGTGCTCTTCTGAGCCCTCAGATTGGAGCCACAGACCCTGCCGTACCCACCATCACCTAGACAGCTGGTGACAGCCGGGCAGGCCCTGGGCCTCTGCACCTGTTTCAAGTCCTCTAAGCACCACCTCGAGGTAGCTGGCTGACAGACTTGGACTCTTGGGGTAAATCGTCTCTCTGAAGGGGCTTGCTGGGCCCTGGGGGGATCTGTGCAAGTTCTAGGGAGGTATCTGCTTCCCCTTCAGGTCCAGAGGGGCCATTCCCCCTCATCACTGTGTATACTTGGTTTTATCTGTGGCTTACTGCAGCCAATCCAGAGCACACACAAGTTCTTCAGTTGGATGCTCTCTTTCCCTCTCTTGCTCCCTCTCACTCTCGCTCGCTGTCTCGCCAATTGATCCAGTGGACTGCAACAGGTTCTTCTGTTCTGGGTTCTGTTCTGGGTTCTCCCTCTGTCCCCCATCTTCCCTCTGGTCTATGCCCCATCTTGTGCCTGTATTTCTCTTGTTCTTTTCATTCATGCCCATCCAGACTCCCCCACTTAGTATGTCATGGCTGATCTCGACTGTCCCCAGGAGGACTGTGTCCTCGGCTTTATGATCATTCACATATTCAACTTCCTCCCAGCACCTGCACACTGCCCCCCATGTGACCCACCAACTCACACCAAAGTGTCTACTTAGCCCTAAGTTTCCTTTGCCAGGAGAGGGAGAGCACCCTGACAAGGCCTGGCAAGACCCACAGAGTCCAGGTCCTCAAAGCCTCCTGGCAGGGCAGCTGATCTCAGGAGGATGGAGACAGGAGGGTGGTTACCCCAGCCCAACACCCCTGCCCATGCACAGAATCACAGCAGCACCCCTAGGCTCTCTCCTTATTTGCACCCACTCCTGAGCCCTCCTCTGAGCTGAGGGGCCAGCCCAACCCTGGCTGTTTGTGGGTCCTCTCCCTTCCATACACCTTTGACCCCCAGAGACATGTACTAGAAAAGGACCACATCATCTTGTTACCCACCACACCCCCACTTGGGTCTCCCCAAAGGAGATCTTAATTGGTACAGGTTATGCCAATCCTTGGAACTCCCTCAAATCTCAGGGCTCTTCAGAGCAAAATTATTGCTATAATAATTCCAGGCTTTTCCTCCTTTTTTTTGGGGGGGGGGGGTTGGTTTTGGTTTTTGGGCCACATCTGGCAGCACTCAGGTTAATCCTGGCTCCGCACTCAGACATTGTTCCTGGCAGGCTTGGGGGACCATATAGGATGCCAGGAATCAAACCTGGGTCCTTTCCAGGTAGGCCTCATGCAAGGCAAATATTTTACTGCTGTGCCACCTCTCCGGCCTCTGTTCTTTCCTCTTTGACACCGTCCTGCTACCGTACATGATGGCACATAGAGTCAGCCTGCTTATCTTGTCTTGTGACTTAAATCTATCTCAATTTCTAACAAAGTTCATTTTTTTAGAGTTGTATGCCTTTATTTTTTTAATTAATTGGTTTTATTTAAGCACCAGGGTTACAAAATTGTTCATTGTTAGGTTTCAGTCAACAAGTCGACAGTGTATACTATTCTTCCATATTAGTTGATGTAACACATAGGACTTTGAAGTCCTCAGTGGTCTTAAGTATATAAAAGTGTCCCCAGAGAAAAAAGTCAAAAACTTTATTGAAAAAAAAAAAGAAGAACTAAGGGCTGGGGTGTATAGAGCACACGCATGCCTTGCATATGTAAGACTCTGAGTTCGATCCCAGACATTGCAAAAAGAAAAAGAAAAAAGAAAAAAAAACAGACAAACAACAATGAATGACTGAAAGAAAGTGAAGGAAGGAGGTGTAGGGAGGTGTAAGGAGCTTGATGGTGGCTTGTCTTTTTGGTGGTAGCTGAAGGGACAGAATGAATTGGGGAATCGGGATCTAGAATCAGGGATGAGAGGGTTAAGACCATCACCAGGCCCTGAGGCCATGTCTTTTTTTTTTTTTTTGGGCCACACCCAGTGGTGCTCAGGGGTTACTCCTGGCTGTCTGCTCAGAAATAGCTCCTGGCAGGCACAGGGGACCATATGGGACACCGGGATTCGAACCAACCACCTTTGGTCCTGGATCGGCTGTTTGCAAGGCAAACGCCTCAGTGCTATCTCTCCAGGCCCCTGAGGCCATGTCTTAACACCCTTTGTCCTGGCAAAGACAGACATCCAGCACCACCACCGACTGACTGTTAGTAGGTGTTTTCTACAGCAGAACAATTTAAAATAATGAGAACTTTACGAGATGTCTTTAAACATGCTGGTAACTGACATAAGAAAACACTTGTGAAGTGTAATCAGTTATTAGCAGCTGATCAATTATCCTCATGGATAGCTGGGGGGTGGGGGAGAAGCAATAATAAGCCCCTTGATTAACTAATTTGAATATCTTTGGAGAACAAATTTTGAAATTTCTTTCTATTTTCTCTGGGTGCTATTGTAACGACCACATCTGCTGGGTGCAGGCGGAGGGAATGGTAATGAGAGCCCTTGTTCTGGCCTGGCAGGAAGAAACTGGAGGTGTGGGGGGGATTCAGGGGCTTCATGATGGCAAGGGCAGAGCTGAGGGTCAGCCCCCTAGTCAGCTCTTCCCACCTCTGGGGGTGTTTGGGGTGGGGAAAAACAGCAGGCATAGACTGACAGACTGGGGTTCCCTTTCTGTCTGGCTGACAGCAAGCACACGGTCTTCTGCCCTAAGAAGCTACAGGCCTGTGAGGCTGAAGGAAACAGCCAATGCTAGAAACTTTCCCTTCTGAAGCCTGTTCTGAGCTTTGGCTCCTTCTCAAACCCCTGGACAGTCTTGAATAGGATAGCACAGACAGGGGGTACCTGGCCTGCCCTCGCCAACTCGGCTATCTCAAAGCTGGAACCCAGCCCACCAGCTCTGCTCAGTGGCCTTGGGCCAATGACCTGGCCTGTCTGTCCTCACAGCAGCCTCAGGAGTTGTCTGGCGTACAGAGCCAGGCCCAGCCCAAGCGCACAGAAGCGATCTGGCTGCTTCACTCCATCCCCGGTAATTAACGGGCCAGCCCGGAGTTTGCAAACTGGCAGGCCAGGGTCCAAATCCGCCAGTAAATCTGTTTTGTTTGGCACAGACTGTATTGTTAAATTCTTTTCTGCATCTGTTGCCAACAATTAAAACGGGAGGTTTTTCAGATTAAACATCTAAATTTGGGCTTTGCTGTCGGACCAGACCCTCTGACCCTGCTGAGCCCACAAGCCTGTCTGGCATCACTTAGCCGGGGTGGCCAGACCCACCCTCTTTGTCAGGGACATTGTCTGCTGCTCACTCGCTCACTGGCTCTTAATATCCCAGTCACTTCTCAGGCCCTGAGTTCTGCGGGGAACAAGCCAATGCTTAGCATACATCTGAATGAATGGGGTCCCCCAGGAGAAGGTGATTTACTGAACCCCTTTTTATTATCATTTAATTTTTGGTTCTGTGAGTTTATTTGGAACAGTGTGGTGCTCCAGGGATCATATGTGTAAGGGGAACAAGGCCAGCAACTTTCCTGCTGCACCATCTCTCTGCCTCCTGGGGGGGAGGAGCAAGTCTCTTTGGAGGGTACCCCCAAAGCTCCACCCTACCATTGCCACACTCAGCCCCTTGCCCACCCTCGTCCCTTCAGATGACCTCTTTTTCATATATAGTTTGAAACTGTCTAAAAACGGCATCTAAAGCACCTTTAAAATTTCTCCCTCCTCCTCCCGCCCTGCGTCGCGCATTTTTCCCCCTCCCTTGACTGTTCTATCACTTAAAAATGGCTTAACCAATTTGGGTTATTTTTAGGAAAATGCCTGGCATGTTGGCTGACAACCTGTATTCTGAGTTTCAACCTGATATAGAAAAGACAGAGTTTATAAACCCCTGGGGGTGGGAGTGTGGGAAGGGAAGGAAGAATAACACCAAACTTCTCTGGATGGAAACCCTCTGGGGCTGACCCTGTGTGAGGTCACAGTGGAGGGACCCGAGGGACCAGGCATGGGCACTGCCCAAAGGAGCTTTCAGGAACTCCTGAATGGACTTTGTTCCCCTGGCTCCCCCAGGATCCCTGGGAGATTTAGGGGGCAGCTTGACGGGGCCAGGATGCCTGGGAGAGGCAGAGCAGAGATATCAGAGTGGAGCCCCCTTCTCTGTGTGTCTGAGCCTCAAAGGGGCCTTCTCAGAACCTCACTTCTGCCTTCTGGGATATGGGAGAGTGGTAACCACTGGGCAGTGCTGGCTGTGGGAGCTATTGGTGACAGCCAGTGCTTAGACGTTGGTTAGCCGCATGTGGTGGGCCCAGCATGGACTCTGGGAGCAGATGGCAGCCGGCTCTCCTCCTCCTGGGTCTCTTGATTTTTTTTCCTTCGCTCTATTGAGATGTTATTTATATGTGATAAGTTCATCTGCAGTGTGTGTGTGTGTGTGTGTGTGTGTGTGTGTGTGTAAGTTGCTTGTTTTTAGTATGTTTATGGAGCAGTGGAACCACCACCAGAAATTGGTTTCAGAACTTTTTCATCACTCATGAAAGTTGTTTGATGCCTATTGATAGTTGCTCTTTGATCCTCCCTTTTAGCCCCAGTCATCTATAAATCTATTTGTGTCAATAGATTTGCTTTTTCTGGTCATTTCTTACCAATGGAATCATCCAGTGGATGGATGGTGTCAACTTTTTTCCAATTAGCATCATGGTTCCTTTTCTCCTCCTCGTATAAGTTTATTCTTTTTAACAACCAGATATTGTTTCCTTGTGAGAACAGGCCAAGTTTTGTCTGATCCTCTCCTGGTGATGTCTGTCTGGGCATCTTCTATTTCCTGTTACCCATGGGTACTGATGTTCTGAATACCCAGGCATGGATCTTCACCAATGTTGATCTTTAGTTCTCCTTGATGAGATGGAATTGCTAGACTGTGAGAGAAATTTTTGTTTAGCTTGTGAAAGCCAACTCAACTGCTTCCAAAGTGAACTGTACCAAACTTCCACCAAGTTCACACTCATGAAGTTGGTAATCAGTGATTGGGAAGTGCACAGAGAAAGCAGGTCCTGGTAGTTCCATGTTGGCTGTGCTTGTTCTTTTCTCATTGACATTGGGACAGATAATATGGAACCAGCATGTCTTGTTCATGCCCTAAATGGTCATTCCAGTGGCCTCAGTTCACACCAGCATCTAATATATCAAGATCTGAGCTTGCATTTTTGGTTCATGGTTTCTATCAAGATTTTAATAAGAGGTTCAGAGTGGTAGCACAGTGGTAGGGCATTGCACAAGACTGACCCAGGACAGATGCATGATCCCCTGCATCCCATATGGTCCCCTGAGCCAGGAGCCATTTCTAAGTGCAGAGCCAGGAGTAACCCCTGAACACAGCTGGGTGTGGCCCAAGATAAAAAAAAATATTTCAACAAGAAATTCTGGGAGCCTTTGGGGCTTGAGGAGGAGAGTGTTGGGGTTGTCATGGAACTCAGGAGCCATGAATATACATTTTACATATTCTGTAGTAGTGCTATTCATAGAACGTTCTGCCTAATAGGGTAGAACATGAATAATAAGAACCACTAGCATCAGTGGTTATTATTGAGCATTATTTAAATGTGGCTCATGAACTGGTGGAACAGAATATGTAATTGTATTTCAGTTTAGAAGTACTAAATTTAAAGAACTATAGAAATCAAGTGGCTAGCCTCTTGGACTATGAAAGTCTAGAGTGTCTAGAAGGTCAGGTCTTCAGTGAATTTCAGAACTGGTCCTGTCAAAATGTAATCAACTTGGATAAGGTGGGGCTCAGGACTATGAGGCTTTGTGTGCTCAAGATGGTGCCATCTTGTATTGGACCCTGTGTCTCAGGATTAGAATCTGCCTGAAGTTTTGCTGGAGATGTAGGTTAGAGATCACTGGAGGATCAATGAATAAGATTAGGCTCTGGAACCGAGCAGTCCCAGGTTCAAATCCCAGATCTGCTGCTTCTAAGTCTGTGTCTTCTGTAGTCTGTATCCTCATCTGAAAGTAGAGTAGTAATGGCACTGCTGAGGACATCTGTGATATTCAGATGAGTGTGACACCCTGGTGTACTATTTGCCCCTTTGCTCCTGTGTAGAGTCCCAGTTCTGGACTGTTCTCTGAGCTGTTATCACTGCTGGCCTACACTGTGTGAATGCCATGCCCGTTCTTACTCACAAGCCTTCCTAGAAATTATGACACCAGAACATCAGCACCATGAAGATGGTGACTTTGTCTGCTGTGGCAATCTGGATTCCAGTGCTTGGCACTGAGTAGGGGCTCAAATAAATGTGGGATAGGCAGAGGATAGATGGCTGGAGGAATGATTGGTGGCTGGTAGAGGGATGTATGCATGTATGATGGACAATTGGTAAATGGAGGATGAGTGGGGTGGGAGATTGATGGACACATGAATGAATGATGGGTGGAAGAATGATGGGTTGTGTGTGATATATGGATAGATGCATAATGGATGGATAAATGGTGGTTGATGGGTGATTGATGGATGAATGGTGGATGGGTGGGTTAGTGGATGGTGGATTGTGGATGGATAGGTGTGTGGATGAATGCGTGTGTGTATGGGTGGGTGGTGGATGGATGGATGGATGAGATCATGCATCAATGGCTATGTGGATGGATGGTTAGGTAGGTGAAAGGATGGATGGGTGGGTGGATGGATGGAGAGGTGGATGGATAGAGGCAGGTGGGTTAGAGGTTGAATGGATAGATGAAAGGGTGGTTAGATGAATGAATGATGGGTAGGTGAATGAATGAATGAATATGGGCAGATAGATGGGTTGGAGTATAAATGATGGATGGAAGGAAAGATATATGGACAGAGATAGGTGAGAGAATGGATGAATGGATGGATGGGTGGATGGATGGATGGATCAGTGAATGATCAGTGAATGAATAGATACATGGGAGAATGGATGGATAGATGGACAGGTGGGTGAACAAATGATGGATGGATGGAAGGAAAGAAAGTGTATGAGGTGGGTAGATGGTGGGTGAGTGGACAGTGATGGATGATGGATGGATGGTAAGTGGGTGGAGGGATGGAGTGATGGATGGGTGGTGCTTGGATGCTGGAGAGAGAAGAAATGAATAATGACTGTGTGTCATCCCCCTTTCTAAGAGGACAGTGAAGTGTACAGGAAGTAGCTGGACCAGATATTTCCAGCTATAGAGGGGTACACAAGGCCCCTGGCCCCTTCTCAACATTGCCAGAGTGGGGGCACATGATCTTCCTATTTATGCTCCAAGAACTCTGGAGAACAAAGCAGCCATCAAAGCAGGAGGAAGTGATGGGCTGTGGGTCATGTCTGGGGAGATGTCCAGCATGTCTCTCATCTCTCATCTTTCTTTTCTTATCTTTCATCTCTGGGCCCAGCCTCCTCCAGGCCCTAGGGCAGTTTATTTATTTCCTTCTCTCAGAAGTGGGAATGGGGATGGTGCCCCAGAGGTGTAGAAGGCTGGGAGAAGCCAGGGTCAGTCTATCACCTCTCCATCATTCAGACACTTGTGCTGCAAATGTTGGGCTCCACAGATGCTGAGCTCTAGCCATATAACCCAGAACTCTCTGATCTTCTGGCCACATGTGTTCCTATGGGCATGACCGGGTCAGGGAATGGTTGGCTAGTCCGTACATGCAACAAATTTCCCAATAAGACATAGGTGCCACTTCCTAGTGACTGTCACCGGCTGTCAACCCTGCATAAAACTTCACCTGCGAAGCCGGAGCAATAACACAGCAGGGAGGGCATTTGTCTCACATGCTGCTGACCTGGATTCAATCCCCAGTAATGGTCCCCCAAGCCTGCCAGGAGTAATTTCTTAGCTCAGAGGCAGGAGTAGGCCCTGAGTTACCTGAGCCAGGTGTGGGTCAAAAAAATAAATAAAAAAATAAGAAAAGAGTCACATTAGTCCTATACCCACCTGTTTGTTCCCTCACTCCACAGACACTCGAGAGAAGCCAGTGCCCACCTTTCTGGTAGGGAGTCTGCAAATCCCTGGGTGCCTGATGGTACAACCTTGACGATGCCCCAAAAGGGAGTTTGCCGGGAAGCTGTTGGCAGTTCAGACACACACCCAGGCCTTAAGGCGGGGATGTCCAGGCTCTCTCTGACCCCAGTTTGAACTGTTGCCACCCTGTCCAGCCTCTGGAATGCACTGAAGCCAGCTAGTCTGGGATCAGGACCCCACCCTGCGCCCCTGCCCAGATAATTGGCCCCATACATCTTGGCATTTGGAATTTACATACGGCTCGGGCAGTGATGGATGTGCCTTTGGCCCGCTGTCTCTCAGCACTGCTCGGATCCATCTCAGTCGCTGCTGGGCCATTCATCTTGTGCTGTCCCCTTGGTCGTGGCAGGTTAGCTGTGCCCTGCACCCAGGTCACCCTGCTCACCCTCCACTATGGCCCCCTCAGCAGCCAGAGGAAACCTCTGTGCTCTGCTCTGAGCACTCCCCCAAAATACTCTCATCCTTCATGACCTTCCTGGACTGCAAATAGTACAGCTCTGGGTGGCTCCAGGCCACACAGGCAAGGCAGTTTCAACTGAGCAGGCCAAGAAAGACCATAGGAGGTTGGCAGCCATGACCGCAGATGAGCTGTGACAGTGGCCTTGCCCAAAACCTCCGTCAAGCCCTAGTTCCCACCCCTCAACCTGTGTCACATGTGAACCATCCTGTACCCCGTGCCCACTGTCCCTGTACCCTGCATTGGCTACTGTGGCTGGAGTGGGAACAATCTGGAAGACCGAGCCCATTGGAGAGACAGCCCTAGTCATGGCTCCAGGTACTTGGCAGCTGTTGGCCCTGTTCACCACACATCGCCATCTTTCTCTTTTAACAGAGAAGCTGAGTTGGAGGCTGTTGTCTGAGGCCAGGCTGCTAGTGAGATCCCAAGAGACTCTTTTATCATCTGGGGGAGCCCTTACAGGTCCCTTCCTTAAGCCATAAACATTCTCGGAGCATCTACCGTGGGGATCCGAGGGAAAGTTCTAACACCCTCCCAAGAAGGTTCATTTTAGTAAGTGAATCCAGAGGAAACCATGAGTGAGGAGGAAATGGAGGACTAGGGGAACCAGTTGGCTGGAATCACCCCATTCCTGGCCCGAGAAACTCCTCTTGATCCCAGATTCTCCTCCCTCGCAATGCTTTCCTCAGTCACATATCACCTTGCACCATATCCCCCAAACTTTACTCTCATCAGTAAATCTCACAGCTCACTCCTTAGCAAACACACGGATTCCTGAGCCCCCATTTTAAGATGGTTCCACTGAGGCACACTCAGAGGCTCATGGTCCCAGTTCTTCCACTGGCTGAGAAGTTGAAATTTCTCAGAGGATGGGTCTGTGCCGGAAAGAATTGTGCATTTTCTATGGGTGGGGCATCCCCAACCAAGAAACACTGGGGATCTTTACAAGGATGGATTCAGGTTTTAAGAAACTTAACACTGGGGCCAGCATGGTAGCGCTAGAGGTAAGGTTCTGCCTTGCCAGCGCTAGCCTAGGACTGACCACAGTTCGATCCCTCAGCGTCCCATATGGTCCCCCAAGCCAGGAGCGACTTCTGAGTGCATAGCCAGGAGTAACCCCTGAGCATCACCGGGTGTGCCCAAAAACAAAAACAAAAACAAAAACAAAAAAAAGAAAGAAATTTAACACCTTGGGGCTGGAGAGATAGTATGGAGGTAGGGTGTTTGCCTTGCATGCAGAAGGACGGTGGTTTGAATTCCGCCATCTCATATGGTCCCCCTAGCCTGCCAGGAGCGATTCCTGAGCATAGAGCCAGGAGTAACCCCTGAGCGCTGCCGGGTGTGACCCCCCCCCCAAAAAAAAGAAGTTTAACACCTTGCAGCTGGAGCGATACCACAGCAGGGAAGGCACTTGCTTTGCCTGTGGCCAATTGGATTTTGATGCTGATCCCAGTATTCCACGTTCTCCCCCAACCACCACCAGGGGTGACCCTTGAGTAGCACCAGGTGTGGCCCAAAAAACAAAGACCAAAAATTAGCACCATGTGGGGCTGGAGCTGTGGTGCAAGTGGTAGGGCGTTTGCCTTGCACACTCTGACCTAGGATAGGCCACAATTTGATCCCCCAGCATCCCATATGGTCCCCCAAGCCAGGAGCGATTTCTGAGAGCATAGTCAGGAGTAACCCCTGAACATCACTGGGTGTGGCCCAAAAATCAAAAAAAAATTTAACTGATGAAATTGTATAGATAATACAGTGGGCAGGGTGCTTGCCTTGCATGCAGTTGACCCTGGTTCAAGTTCACCATCCCATATTGTCCTCCAAGTACCACCCAAACACCACCAGGAGTGATTTCTGAGCAGAGTCAGGAGTCAGCCCGGGGTATCACTGAATGTGGCCCCAAGCCAAAAACAAAACAAAGCATTGAATCCCCAAATGTCAACTGTTTTCAGAACTTCATGCTGAGAGCCAGACTACAGCAGAAAGAGCACTTGCCTTGTGGTTGGCCAGCCCACGTTTGATCCTCAGCATCCTATATGGTCCTGCAGCACCACCAAGAGTAATTTCTGAGTGCAGAGCCAGGAGTAACCCCTGAGCACCACCAGGTGTGGCCCAAAAACAAAAAGAACTTTGCACTAAGTGCCTTGTTCTTCCAGGAGAGACACTTGTAAGTAGCAGCCTGAATCACCCCCAGCAAGTTGTTTCCCCAGATTTGCTAACTTTCTGGAGCCCCAAAGACACCCCCTCCTCTCCCAGTGCCCCTTCCCCTGGTTTTTCCAATGGAGGATCGCCCTGTGCCGGCCCTGCCCTTTCCTCACCTCTCCAGCACTTGCTTCCAATCTTTCTTTAAAACAAAGACAGACCGTAGGCCTTTGTTTTCATTGTGCTATTATTTCAATGCTGCCGTCTATTTCTGGCACACGAGTCTCTAGTGATTAAAAAAGTTTCCTTTCCAAATGCACTTATTTAGGCTTTAAAAAAAAGGAGAGGGGAGTTTTGTCAGGAAGGTCGAGAAGCAGGAACATTTTTCTGCCATGCTGGGGTCAGATTAGGGGTTCCGTCGCAGGGGTAATCACGCAGAGTGTGCGAGCAAACATTCTCCAACAAGGCCATATGATTACACGGGTGTGGAAGTTCATGGAGCTTAAAATTGAATGTAAAGCTGTGTGTGTGTGTGTGTGTGTGTGTGTGTGTGTGTGTGTGTGTGTGTGTGTGTGTGTGTGTGTGTGTGTAAGTCAACAAGAGTGGTGCTAGCCCCACGAAGACAGACACTAACAGCATTTTGGGCAGAATATTAATACAGCCAGATGCTTGCACAACCTCTGTGGCCTGAGTTTGGGCAGCCATGAGCTGGACATACTCAGCCTCTGAAATCCCAAGTGACCTGGATGCTAGGTGCTAAAATGTCCCAGAACACTGATCACAACCCCCCTCAGACGAGGTGCACCCTCACCCCACAGCCAGTGAGCCTGTGCAGTAAGGAGGCTTGCTTTAGGGCTGTAGATTCATATTCTCCCGGGGGCCCCCTAATTCTTGCTACCTCATGGAAGGTCCCACTATGGTTCAGCACACACTCTCTCTCTCTTACTCTCTCTTTTTCTTACAGTGGCCCAAGCCTCAGCTGCATCCATCATCTGCTTCAAGCTCATTAAAATTATTTCTTTTTAGTTGCAAATGGGCTGTTTATGATGATCATTATTTGAATGGCCTGCGCTGGGCTCCGGGCTGTCTGTCTGCTGCTGATGGCCGGTTAATCAGATGACTCTCCTCCCGCCCAGCAGGCTCAGAGTCTGGGGTTGTGTTAATCACGGCTCCCCCCACCCCTGGGGGAGCCAGGAGCCAGGGTGGGGGTAAGGGGAGACAGGCTGAGTCCAGCTCCAGCATCAAAGCCCAGGACTGCACTGGGCCTGCCAGCAGGTTCTTTACACATTCAGAGCCGACTCCAGATCAGAATTGGTTTACAGATAGGAGGTTCCACACACACACCCCGATTCCTTCCAAAGTAGAAAGTGCTGTGAAATTGTTCATTTTTAATATGTTTGTTTGAAAAGACACTCACCAAGGCTGTCATTGGCCCTCTTGCTTTGTTGATGTTTCTTTTTTCATCTTTCTTTTTTTCCCCAATATATTATTTTTCAGTATGTGAGATTTGAGGGTAACACCCAGAGGTGCTTAGAGCTTACTTCTGGCTTGGTGCTTGGGGGCACTCCTGGGGGAGCTGGGGGGAGGACTCTCTAGCTGATGTCAGGGATCAAGCCAGGGTTGGCCACATGCAAGGCAGGTGCCTTATTACCACTCTAGTATTTCTCTGGTCTCTTTTTCTGTATTTTCTAGATCTATATTTGGGAGAGGGGTTCTTATATTCTCCATTTCTTCCATTGTGTTTAATTTTTGATAGGAACCGATTTTGATTCTCTTCACAATTCTTTTTGTGTATATTCTATGACAGAGAGAATGGGAGAGAGTCCACCTTTGGAAATTATTCTTTTTCACACCACAGTTTCTTCATGTGAAGACTTGGGATAATAAAATATACTTAAGGATCACCTGTCTTCAAGGAAATAAATCCTTTGAATAATGCTAGTCCTTGTTTAGCTATCATCAAATGCTTAAAATATTATTATTGCTTTGGCCAGAGCAATAACGCAGCAGTAGGGCATTTGTCTTGCATGCGACCGACCCAGGACGGACCTGAGATTGATCCCCCACATCCCATATGGTCCCCCAAGCCAGGAGCAATTTCTGAGCACATAGCCAGGAGTAACCCCCGAGTATCACTGGTATGGCCCAAAAATAAAACAAAACAAAAAATTATTATTGCTAAATGAATGTTCTTTGTATACCAGTGTTATTAGCAGTATTTGTTTATCGGAGCATCTCTTTCAGGCTGGAAAGGAGTGAGTACAACCCTCTTTGCTTTTTCAGAGGGTGAACTTTGCAAAGTGTTAGTACTCATTTTGGTCGGGAGAAATGAGATTTTTACTGACCTGTACAATCTAGAATTCTTAGTATCCCTGATCCATTTGTGGGTATGTTAAAAGCTCTCAGTTTGTCTAAATGCAGGATTCCAATCAGCCCACACTTAACTGGGTAGTTGGTGCCATGCTTGGCTCTTAAGGCATGTGGAACTTTCCTGACAAGCTCCCAGGGCATCTCCCGCCATGGGGAAGTGGTACAGTCTGGCCTCTGAAGATTGGGATTTGAAAATGTTGGCTTTATAAGTCTCACTGAATTATTGGAGCTAACTAATCTATTTCTTCACCTGTTTGAACCACTGAACAGCACGTAACTATGTTTGCATCATGTATGTAATGAACTTAGTTGCACGGTACCTTGTTCATGCAATAAAGCCCCCAATAAACGGGGTTCTCGTGTGATTTGACATCCTCATTGGTCACATCGGTGGTGGTGGCAACTTATCAATGAAAAATGGAGCCCAGGTCAGCTATGTGCAAGGCAAGCACTCTTCCTGCTGTCCTGTTCCTCTGGCACCCTGGGTGGTGTTTTAAATGTGTTTGAGACCTCAAGAAGAGTGGTGGGTGTGGGACAAGAAGGAAGCATCTCAGAGGAGAATTTGTTGTCAGATACACCAAGTGGCTTCGGCTTACGCCCTGCACATTATGATAAAAGGCACATCTGTGTCTTTAAGACAGATTCTGAAAATCTGCCCAACTCCAATTCACCGAAACTTTCTCCTCTAGCAAGGGAGATTCTGTGCAGCTGCCTTTACCATCGGCTCTGTTTTTGTCCACCCACCTTTAGTTCGTTCTGATACTGCCAGCACTTCCCTCCCAGGTCAGACTGCATTATGGCTTCCTCGTTGGGATCTCTGGGTTTTTAAAGGATATTAAGCCAGAAGTCTCCTTACTTCTGTCTTCCTGGAAAATGGTCAGAAGCTGTTTTTATTTCTTTCTCCCTGGACCTTCATAATTCCTCGCCTGGCTCACAGTCCCAGGAACTGATTTCAGTACCTCGGAGAGCGGCACACAGCAGCCCCTTTCCTTTATTTATTTATTTATTTATTTATTCTTTTAGTCTCACCAGGCAGTGCTTAGAGGTTACTCCTGACTCTGTGCTCAGGAACTAATCCTTGTGGGGCATAGGGGAACTATATGAGGTGCTGAGGATTGAACTCAAATAGTCTAAATAGAATGCAAGTGCTCTGCCAACTATCACTGGTCTCTCAGGTACATTTGGGGGGGACCTCCCCTCCAGTGGCACTCAGGAGTTACTCCTGGCTCTGCACTCAGGAACCTCAGGAATTACTCCTGGAAGCCCTGGGGTACCATATGGGATGACAGGGATCAAACCCAGGTCGGTTTGGTAAGGCAAACACCTTACCTGCTGTGCTATCATTCTGGCCCCCTCATATACTTTCTTGACCTTTCTCTTCCAGCCTTGTGATTTCTCAAAAAGGTTCTTAATTTCTTCCAAAATAGAAACTCCCCCCAGGACTCCTCCCAAAGTCTTGTTAGGCAGACACTTCCCCAAGTTTGGGGAGAGCTCTTCAGCCCCTGGTGGATATGAGGCTGATGGGGAACTGTACTATGGTACAGAATTCACCAACTCTCGACATGATATAAGACAATTACCGTGCATTTTGTCTCTTAGAGGGAAAAGGATTTGCAGCGGGTTAATAGTACTTTTATTTCATTATCTAATGGTAAAAGTGTTTCATTGTGTGTGTAAGATGAATGCGTATTAGCAGTGACAAATGGGGTCTTTCAACACGGTGCAGGGCCTCCTCATACATATGTTAGATTAAAGAGTTCACCCTAGAAATACACTCTCGCATCTGCGTGTGTGTGTTTTTAATAAATCTGATTGCAGAAATTTATTGCATCACCGGATTTAGGAAATTACGGGCGCTTGATTGCTACAAATATAATCGGGTGATATATACAGAAATGCTCCTCGAGTTATGGTCCAGAAAAAAAAAAAAAGCCCATCTCAGGACGCTAGCGAGGAAGCGGCAGACCACATAAACAGCGTTTCCTGAATTATGCAAATGAAACCCATGACAACCCGGAGTGAAATGTGCCCTCCCATGAAACTGCCACTGTTAGGATGGAGAAGGCAGAGAGTGGGGCCCAGCAGACACCCTCTGCCACTATGTGCCCCACATTTCTCTCTGCCACTATGCCACACATACCTGGTGATATCTGCCTCCTTGCACATAAGTAGCAGAGCACCTTCCCCCCCCCCCACCTTGGTTCTGCATCCCAGAGCCGTGATGAAATATTCCTTAGACTGGAAGTGAACCCTGCATGATTTACGGCGCTGTCCACAAAAGGTCAGCTTGCTTCTTATTGGCACCTTCATTTTTCCAAAATCTACTGAAATTAAAAAGCCATCTCTATCTTAAAAGGCGTATTTATGAACCCTTAAGTGTGAGTAAGTCATAGTTGGAACCGTTCCCGCCCCTGATATATGAAAGCTGTCAACAGCACTTTCTTGCTCCATCCTCTGCCCATACAGTATGCCGCACGGTGCTATTTTGACATGGTTTGGAGATGTTTTCTGTCGTTGCTGACAAGCTTATGCCATCGCTCCTTTGGAAATTTAAGAGGTGGAGCAGGAGAGTAGGGGAGAGAAGAAAAAGTACAACCCCACCCAACTTTATGGGCCATTATTGATCTGGCCTGGCTTCTCACCAGCAAAAGAGCTGCCCTGGATTTTTTTTTTTCGGTTGCATTCCCCCCCACTTTTTTTTTTCATAAATCATTCATTTGTGCCAGGAGTCGATAACTCTGTCTCCCCTCTATGAGTTAAGAAAACTTGTTCAGAATGCTGTTGAGTATTGAGTATGATGATTAAAAAGGAAGAAGAGGGAGGGCAAATCTCTTTTCTTTTCTCTCTCTCTTTCTCTCTCTTTTTCTTTTTTTTTTTTTTCCTTTTTTTATTGTTCCAGAAGGAGCTTAATTCCGTCGCTTCCGAGCTGTCTGCACGGCAGGAAGAAAGTGAGCATTCTCATAAACATTTAATTGAACTCCGCCGGGAATTTAAGAAAAATGTACCTGAGGTACAGTATATTTGCTGTTCTGGAATTAACTCAGTGGGAATGCGAATTTCTCTCTGTTCAAACTATATTTTGAAAACGGTAGACATAAGTGACTAACAAGAAAAGAAGCTAATTAACCACAAAGAAAAATGGCAGCCCCCATGACTTCGGGGCCCCAATACCGCAGAGCTGGTGCCAGTAAGGGCACTAGCGCCCCAAAATCACTTCCCCCACACATGTCTCCAGAACTGAGTCAAGTGGGTGACCTGGATAGCAGAGACCCTCTGCCCAGATTTCTTGGTTTCATTTGCTCTTCTCTGCTCTGGCCCCCAGCTCCTCATCTGACACCACCTCCAACCACCCCACTTATATTTCTGTGTTTCCCTTTTCTTCCCTGGCCTTTTCTTCCCAGCCATCTTAGGGATGTCCAGCCACCCCACTGGGGTAAGAGACTAGAACTGACATGCTTCTGTTCTTTACCAGAGCAAATGTGTGAATTCCTTTCTCTCCTCCAGCAGAACCCCTGTTGCTTCTCAGATTAAAAAAAAAAAAACTACACACACACACACCCCAAAAAATTGGGAAAATGGAGTCAGGTGTGACTTACGCAAGCCAGAAGGGAACAGCCCAGCAGCCTCCAGCTTCTCTGTCTGCTGCTCAGAGAAACTGACCTTGGGTTTCAGCCTAACCTGCTTGGAGGGGTGTAGGCAGGAGGCCAGAGGGAAATGGGAAGGAGGGGGCCTTCCCAAGACAGGGGACCATGTGGGCACGGGAGCACAGGCATCAATCTCCCAGCTCTGAAATTCTTGAGGCCAAATCTTGAAGCTTTGGAACTTCACAGGAAGAGACACAAGCATTTGACTAAAGGTTAGGTTGAGGAAACTCAGAACCCCAATCCTGGCTGTGTAAGCCTCAGGTTCACTCCACCAAACCAAAGCCCAGGCTTGTCCTTGACTGCCTGAGAGGTAATCTTCACTTTCCCGCACAGTGACCCCAGTCAAGACAGGGACCTTTTGCCTGGGGGTGTCAGTACCTGAAGCTTCAGTCTTGTTTGTCCAGACCCTTCCCCAGGCCATGGGGGAGCCCCAAGAATGAGGGGAATCCAGGCCAGGTTTTAGGCCTCCAAGTTCACTTACATAATGTTAATACTGCATAATTATGCAATTATGTAATTAGGAGGAATAAGTTTCCATTCCTATTATAGTCGCACCTCTGAAAACCCTCATTTTTTGGAGCTCGTCTCCTCCCATGGCAGAGCTGTGCCAAGGCTTTATTCCAGAACATCATCTGCTGGGGCTCAGCTCAACCCCCTCAATCATGCCTGTTCTCAGTGGGCCAGCCTTCAGAAATGTGGGTGCTGGCCCGAGCCCCAATACCCCTCTGTGACCACCAATTCTTTAAGTCCCCCATGCTGTGGTTTTGGGAGGTGGTCCTTCATCTATGCCCCTTTTCTGGGCCACCATGAGAAAGACAGTCCTTGGGTGTCAATTTCGGGGGACAGAAGACATGGTTCTGGGGTTTTTCCAGCAGTAAGAGTCCCTAAACCTCACTTCCAATTCTCCTGTAGGGATGTTTTTGTATGTAAAATCTCTCAAGTTTACACCAACTTGCCAACATTTGGAATCTCAGGTTTTAATTACAGAGGGAACATTTTGAATTTTGGGGGACCAGTTAGAGCTCACCACTAACCACCCCGTGACATGTGCTGTGTTCCGGGACACCACACCCTCCACCCTGTGCTTGTGGCCTGCAGCCTATGCATCCTTTCCTCGAGCTCATGTCCACCATGAGGACAGACATGCAGGCCCATGTCCTGAGGCTGCTACGCACATTCATGTGCCAGTGACTCTGACAGGCTTGGGGGACCCTAAACAGTGACAATGGGCTCCCAGGGCCTACAGAGACCTTTTACACTACAGCTGAACCCCATGCTCTTCCAATGGTGACAGCTATGCTGTGTGGCCTGCCCCTTTGCTCCCCACTCTTCTCTGTGGCCCTCCCCAGCCCTTATATATCTCCTTCTCCAGGGGATTCCTGGGGGCTGGGGGAGCATTCAGGGGTCTTGGAGGAGACTGGGATGTCAAGGCTGGGATCCTGGAACATTCTAGAAGGGCCTCCACTTTCCCTACTCATTGAGGTGCCCCTGGATTAATGCCCCGCCCCCCACAGGCTTGGGAAAGGCAGAAAGTCAGTGTACCCAACTAGCCAGGACCCCCCAAGAGAAAGAGCAAAATGCCCTAGAATTTATCAGCTTTTAGCCAGACGCTGCAGGGGTGACCCAACTGAGGCCCCCAAAACTGCATGTTCTGATGAGAACAGAACAGAGGTACCACTTCTAGTGCTTCCAGGAAGAGGTGCCAAGGGGTCCTCAAAAGAGCATTCCCCAGAGGATCAAGGTTGTCAGAAGAGGCCTCTGGATGGCTATAGAAATTAAGGCCATGTTTCTGGCCCTGGACACCCAAAATATCCCATGATGGACCCAAAAAGAACATGCCACAACCCAGGTGGTTTGGGGCACAGCCTCCTCCCTGTCTCCCAGAACCCGCACCCCATGCCTGATGCCCTGACTCCTGACAGGCCAGCAGAGAGGGAGTCAGATGATCTGTGAACCTGCTTCCTATAGTTTGCCATAGGATGGGATGTGCAGGGTATATGAAAGGGGTCTGGAAGAGGGAGCCTATGAGCCGCTGTGGGGTGGACAGAGAGAGGGACAGCATGGACGCATGGTGGGAACCCTTCCCAGCAAGGTGCTGACCTCTCCAATCATCTCTGTTTCAGGAAATCAGAGAGATGGTGGCACCGGTGTTGAAAAGCTTCCAAGCAGAGGTAAGCAACTGACAGAGGCCCCATCTCCTCTCTCATCCCACCTGTAGTGACCTGAGTTGGCCAAGGTATTCTGAACACTTAGGGGAGCCTTTCCTCACCCTCCTAAAAATTCCATCTCCTTCCATCCAGATGAGCTCATGGAGAGACCATGAGGACTGTTCTCTCTTGTGGTTTCTACTGTCCTGGCCCCAAGAGAGCCTTCATGGGACTCTGCCCGGCCTCTCTTCAGCTCCCAGCTCAGCCAGAGGAATATCTGAGCTGTACTAGCCTCCATAGCTCCTAGAAATGCTAGAAGGCTGCTGGAAACACTTCTGGTTCTTTTGAGATGACATTTGCTGTGCTCTGATCTGCTCTTCTTTGCTATGATTGTCAAACATCTGCCTGGCCTCTGAGCACAAATCAGTAGGTTCCCCTTCCTTCCTGCTGCCCACCACCACTTTACCCACCTGGAGCCTTGTGATGCATCTGAACCTTCCCATTTCTCCTCATGGCTTCACCTCCCAACCAGTCTTTGTCCCCATGTTGGGCAGGCAAGGGAGGTCAACAGGAGGACAAGCCCTCTCTCAAATGCCCCTTTCCAGGACACTTCCTGGCTGGTCTTCCCCAGGATCTAGATCTTGGAGGGTTGGCCCTGGTCCAAGCCTGCCCCTGGATGTGTCATTTTGTTGTTGTTGTTGTTGTTGCTGTTGCTTGTTTGTTTGGTGGCCATATCCAGCAATGTCCAAGGGTTACTCCTGGCGCTATAATCAGGTATCATTCCTGGTAGGACACGAGGGACCTTGTGGGATACTAGGGATTGAACCTGGGTCGACTGTGTACAAGGCAAACAATCTACCTGCTGTATTCTCTCTCCGGCTCTGGATGGGCATTTTAAAAATCCACCACCGCAAACCACTTGCTTTGAAATCTGTCATTTTGGAACCACGTTCTGAATAACCACACAGGCCGTGAAATTTAGATCTATAGATAGAAGTGCCGCCGAATTCCTTATTTCTCTTGCCTTCATTTTATTACTGACTTTACAGATATGCTTATTCATGTACGCGACCCTCTGGTTTTGGATGCCTTTGGTTGTAAGGGGCCTGAGCTCCGAGGGAGGGAGAAAATCAACCTGAGGGAGGGCAGACCAGCCAAGTAGGGATTGTATTGAGTGGCCATGGGGTGGGTTTTAATTTTTGTTTGTTTCGTAGGTTGGTTTTATGTGGGAGGCCACACCTGGCTGTACTTGGCTTACTCCTGTCTCTGTGTTCAGGGGGACCATGTGGGATGCCAGAGATACAACCCAGGTGGACCACAAGCAAGACAAGCTCTCTCCTCTCTGTACTATTGTTTCGGCCCAAAAGATTTTTATTTTTTAAAAGGTGGGGGAGGTCTGGGATTTAAAGCAGGAGAGAAGTTCAAGGTCATATCTAGTGCCTAGAATAGCATGAGAGAGGCCAGAACCAGCTCCCTGGTCTTAAATGAGTTCAAAGAAGTAGCGTCAGGCTAACATCCAGGATGTGCTTTTGACAGTAGTGGATGTACAAGGAATCTTGTCATGGGCAGGCAAGGTGGCTTGAAATACTAGAACATGTACTTTGCATGCCAGACCTCCAGATCAGTCCCCAACACTGCTCCTGGTCCTCCCCAAGCACAGCTTAGATATGGCCCACTCCCCCAAAAAGGAGGTTTGGTTATGAGTCCTGCTGTGGTGCCCCCCAAGAGGGTTGGGTCTCTACAGGGCTGGGCTGCAATCTGTCTCTGACCATGGAAATCAGGCTTGCAGTGATCCAAAGAGACCCCAAGTGGAGGCTAGACCCCCCCCACACACACACAATGCTGTCCACTTGAGCAGTGCTGGGTAGGGTTGGTGTGAGGGGCACAGACATTTTGTGCGCCCTCTTGCCCCCTCAAGGATCCAGTCAGTGGGAAGGAGCCATTGTGCCAGGCAGCCGGTTGATGTTCAATAAGTGTTGAGGACACAACCCTCTTGGGGAGCCAGCAGAGAACAGTCATTTCCAAACCCATGCGGCATAGCCACTTTTTCTATAGCTGGGAAGCTCCGAGAACTTCGTTAATTTTTTCTTAAGAGGCCATTCAATCGTCCCTTTAACATGACGAAAAAGATTACATTTGTCTGGCCTTATATTCCCGAAACCCCTGCTTTCCTCATGATCTAGTGGCTAATCCACAGGGCGCCTGCCGCACCCCCCTTCCCACCCACCCCCAACATGCCTGGGGCATCGACGCCGCTACCACAGGAAAGGTGTTAATAAAAAGGATCTTTTCCATCCAGAACAGACTGCGCCTGGCTTCGGCCATTTATAATCCAAATCTGATTTTCATTTTCATTTTTTTAATGAGGGTTCATCCTTTCTGCTGCTTGCCTCACTCTCCATTCACCAGGCTCCGGGCTGGAGCTGCAGGTCCCCAAGTGGGTATTAATCATCTCCCAGGAATATTCCCCCAGGCAAACAACGTCCCAAGTCCCATAAACCAGCCCATAAAAATGCCCTCCTCCCCCCTGCACGGGCTCGCATTGAAATATCGTGTGTTCAAGTTCATTCCTTAATTCCACGGCGGCAGCCCTCTGGCCTCTTCCTTTTCTTTCTATGGCTGGAGAGACACTTGTGCTGTCTGTCTCTCTGTCTGTCTGTCTGTCTGTCTGTCTCTCTCTCTCTCTCTCTGTCTCTCTCTCTCTCTCTCTCTCTCTCTCTCTCTCTCCCCCCCCCATTGGTGAAAGGAGATGTAGAAGAAGTATAATTTCTCTGCTGTGACTCAGGAAGCTTTTTCTCCCTGGCTTGATTGCTAAAAGGCCAGTCTGGATTCCCCAGATTTCCAGACTGGATTTCCTCAGGGGGGGGAAACAGAGACAGCCAGAGAAGGTGGCTTCACTGAGACAGCTTGAAATGGCCAAAGTTTGAAGATCCTGCACACAGAGAAAAGAGCAAGACGAAAGCCCCGCTAATTACAAAAGTTGCTTTATGAAAGATAATTCAAAGCAATAATTTAGCAAACATAATCAAGTCGCACAGATGGGGTTGTTGATGGATGGATTGCAACATGCAATTAGCAGTTCTCGCAGTTACATATCATTAACCCTCCGAGCACAAAAATTATTTTCTCATTATTAGTTGAAAAGGTAAAATTAAGCTGACTAGACAGTAAAGGAACAAACTACAATTAATTACCTTCATTTATTACAGTCATTATTTTAAACTTATTTTTACTAGGAGAGGAAGATGAAAACATCTAAATTAAAAGTTTTGTTATGCCAAATCAGAGGTGAAAACTTTTCCTGAGGAGTGGCAGCCCCAGCCTGAGGGACCCTGCAGAGAGGGGACGGTGCTCAGAGGGGATGATCCTGAAGGGGGATTCTGCAGGAGGACCTAAGGATTTTCCTTTTTAGGCCACAAATGGGACATGGCCAGTGGGTGGCAGGAGAGTCTGGGAGGTCCTTCCGACACTAGGCTCTGACTGAAGTCGTGTCTGAGTGGCCAGACCTCTTGTTTGTCACCACATGGAGAACACTCAGTGCTGCCGTCTCAGCTAAGTGCATGGCTTGTCCCTGGTTCTCACTGTAGGACACACCTGTTCCCATGCAGGTGTGGTTCTGGAAACCAGAATGTTCTCTCCCTGCTGCCCCAGTTAGATGGAACTCTTAGGTCTCAGCGGCTTTCAAGGATGTCCCAGGAACACCCAGACACATTTCCCCCCTGAGATGTGGGGTTGGTGCAGTCCCTAGATAGTCGCTCAGTGGCGGCCACCAGCCTGGTGTGACCTTGCCCCTCCCATGTGAGAGGACTGTGGAGCAGTCAATTTGACCCCCAAGTGATGCCAAGAGTGATCCCTGAGCACAGAGCCAGGAGCAAAACCTGCCAGGTGTGACCCCAAGCCCTCTCCCTCCCCACCTAAAACCTCATTTCCTGCAGCACCATGCTATGGCATCGTCTCCTAGTCTGGAAGCAGAGTGTTGATGGTAGGGCTGGGTGCCCTGAGCAGAACCCAAACACACTGGATGCCTCCTCCTCAGGTCTTGCCATCTCAGCAGCTGTTGGCTAATGTTACAACCGACTCCACCCACGCTCTAGCAGGTGCCAGTCTGGGTCTCAGCCGTGACTCAGGGTAACAGCACCTTGAGCCCTGAATCACGTGGATCTTGCCTGCCACTTGGGTGGAGATACAAGACCCCCCCTGCTGTGGACTGAGGCATTCCAGATCCTTCCCTGCCCACCTCCCCCATGATCTGCCCAGTCCCTGTCCCGTTCTTTGCCCCCCTCTACCTACCACAACCCCCCAGGCCACACCAACAGGGCACAAAAGGAGAGAGCAAAATCCAGGGTGCCCAGTCACCTCCGCTTCTCCCTGAAACTGTGTCCTTGCCCCTGACAGCCACACCCTTGCTGTGGGCCACCCCTGTCTGGAATTCTCAGGGGCATCTCACCGCTCCCTTTCCAGAGAGGGTCTTATATATGCATGCATCTGCCCAATGGGGGCCAGCAGACCCCCAATCCCTGGCCCCTCCCAGGTAGGCTGCTTGGGACAGGGGCACCTCATGACCCCCACATTTTCCAGGTGTTTGTGCTGGAGTCTGGTCACCAGGTCATGGAAGAAGGGACAGAGTTCCCCAAACAGAGCAGGGCTAGATCAACTCCTAACTGGAGAAAGCCAGCTGCTAATCAGATGGCAGAGGAAAGGGGGGAGCCCTCCAGAACCTCAATTCCACCTGGAGTTTTCTGAAACATTGAGAACCCCCTAATTTCCTTCCCAGCACTGATGGACATGAAAGGGTATCAACCCCTAGACAAGACCCTGCAGAGTTGGTTCTGCCACCCAGGTGCCTTTGGGTATCTCTGTTGCAAAACTAAGGGGGGACTCTCACCCCCCACCCATCCCTTCCCTTCCAGAACCCAGCAACCCCTCCAGGCCAACCCCAACCCTTCTGCTGCTTCCCAGAGAGGCCCAGACCCCTTTTCTGCTCCATGTCACCCGCGGGCTCCCTTTGAGCTCCCAAGTTAATTACAGCTTTTACTTTCTCTTCTAGTTTTTGCCTTTTAACATCAATTTGCTCTTTTAGCTTTGATACCATAATTCTCTTATTCCCCGACTACCCTCTCCCTAGTTCCCAGCGCCCTGTGACCGTCCCTTTGTGGCTTGGGGGCTCCGAGGGGCCCATCAAAGTGGGACTGGAGCAGCCGTGAGTGGCACACCAGGCCGGAGAGAGCAGAGAGAAAAGGGGTCTCGTGAGCTGCTCAGGGGGCTGTGGACAGAGGTGGTGAGGCACTTTTCTGAACTCACCCTGCAGAGAGTGGGAGAAGTGCTTCAATTTGGAGGCTCAGACAGAGCTCTCAGGGGTCCTGATTAAAAGCAAAAGTGGACCCTGCAAAGGGTCAGGGCTGCAGGGGGAAGGCCTCTCCCCTCAGCCTGATCCTAGCCAGTGGCAGATAGTAAGTGCTCAGCAAACAGGATATCTCCTGCCTCTGAAATCTGGCAAAAAGGATTCCTGAGCCCACACACTCACGCACGCCCCATTCCCTCCGCCCTCCTGTGATGGCACGGGACTTTGGGTGGTGCAAATCCTCCGTGGCATCTAGACCTGAGACTGGCCCCCCTGGGCAGCACTTGGGACCGGACCCAAAATGAGCCAGAAGTCCTTCTGAATTTAATATCACTTGCCCACCAAAGCACCATCGAACCTGTCATGGCGTATTACAACCAAATTAAGAACCAGAAGCGGCCCTCTTGCATTCAGTATCCGATGCCTTATAAAGTAAATTATTAATGCTTTCTTTCCCCCCAGTTAAGCAGTTATTTGCAGTTGTTCCGGGTATTTCTCATTAGAAATAACATCATCTAAAGAACGATATTGATTGATTTTTTTTAATCTTGGAATCATGGACGTGAACCACATATTTATATGACATTCCCTTTAACTAGAATTCTCATGCTTTATTTTTATATTATTGATCTTTTTGACACGAATTGCTTTTCGGCCTTGTGCGAGCGTTGTAAGCTTTCCGCCTGCAGAGGAATGGGTCGGCGTCTGAGCCTGGCTGGGAAGAGTGATCGCGCTGCCGCGTGGCAGGAACATTCTCAAACATTTAACAACAATTAGTCTGTGCTGACGCCGGTCAGATCTCACGTTTGAGAATTTACAAGCCTTTTAATGCATTGTGGAAGGCCATGTGTGGGGTGCTGAAGCCACGGGGGTGGGGGTGGGGGGACGTTGCCAATTCGGGGCACAGTGACACCCGAGTCTAGTCTCTTGGTGTTTGTGCGTGTGTGCATGTTGGGGTTATACTGCACTTGGCCCCCACTTGGCTCCTGCCCATGGCTGTTCTCCCCTTCTCTCCAGCTCATCCATTGTGCCAAGTCTATAGCTGGGTGCTAGGTGTGAAGGTTTTATTGTTTGGGGGGACCTTTGGGGTTTGTTTTAGGGCCACACCCTGCTGCACTCAGGGGTTACTCCTGGCTCTGTGCTCATGAATCACTTCCTACAGAGTTCAAGGGACCATATGGAATGCTGACGATTGAACCCCATTGGTCACATTGCAAGCAAACTTCTGTACTGTTGTTCTGGCCCCTCAAAGGTGCAAGTTTAAATCATTCCCAGGCTTAAGAGATTTCTGCTTACTCCCCCTGCTCAGCATGGGGACAGGCAGGACAAAACCAATATAGGTGGCTTCTGAGATGGGGCAGAAGTGGCACAAATCTAGGAATTGAACCAACGCACATGGTTCAAATCCCAGCTTTGCCCTTGGGCTGTGGTTTTGGGGTCAGCTTCAGTTTCCCTGGCTGTCAAATGGGGGTGTAACAGCCAAATGGGGGTGTCTATTGAGGCTGTGGGGGGATTCCTGCAAGCCAGTAGCTCCCCTTAAATACAAGATACCTCTATTCCCTGTCTCATTTTTACTCTGCAGCTGACATATTCAGTGCCTGCTCCTTGCCAGGGTGAGTGCCAGGTTTGGGGGACAATGAGAACTTCCCATCAATCTCTCTTCATGTCCTGGCAAGTGTGGGTGCCACGACATGTCCTGACACCACACTTGCCAGGACATCGCTGTCCCAGAGCAGTCAAGTCCAGAGCCTTGCAAAAAAAAACTATTTCTGGAGCCCCCAATGTGCACTGGGCCTGTATGGGATCCTGAGGAGACAGTATGGGGCAAGCAGACCCAGGATTTCTGAGTTCAACTGCAGGGGACATCGCTCCCCAGTTCTTGGACTAGCCCCTGTGCGTGTGGGAGGCAGAAGGCAGACTGCTACTGTGTGACCTGGGACTAATCACTATTCCTTCTTTGTGCCTTGATGTTGTGCATCTGTGAAATGGTACTCACAGAGAAAATGTAGATGCAAAGGCGTGAAAGAATGAGTGACACAGAGGCTAGTGAGCAGCTCTGCAGGCTGAGTGCAGGCTACACAGGCGAAGGGGTCCATGCTCTGTGCTGAGCACTACCAGGAGTGAGCCCAGAGTGAGCACAGATTCAGGAGTGACTCCAAAGCAGCATTGATTGTGCCACCAGCCAGGGAGTCTCCCCAATCCACCCAAGGAAAGGCCTCTGTGCAAAGAAAGCTTGAATCGGCACCCCAGACTACTGTGCTAAACAGTCTCCTTCCAAGTATTAAACAAAGGCTCAGAGTCCAATCCCAGGGGTCCCCTCTGCTGCCTCACCTCTGGGATCATGTCAGAAAGTCTTTCTTACAACTGCATAGTTTTGTTTTTTTTTCATTGTTTACCATCCAGCTGGCAAATTTCCTAACAACTGAGCCATGAGCTTTCACAGGCTTCTGTCCAGGGAGAGAGAGGAGATGCAAATGGCAGGCTCTGGGTCAGGGCTCAGCACAGCCTGCTCTCATAAATAAAGTTTTATTAGCACTCAGCTCTGCTTTCAGTCACACTTGGTCTCGGGCTGCTTTCCCAGCTGAAGGCAGAGTGGAGCAATATCTATGCTCAGATCCTGCAAAAACCCAGTCTCAACCAGCCCTTAGCAGAACCTCTTTGTAGCCTCTTTTTATTTGTTTGTTTGTTTGTTTGTTTGTTTTGTTTTGGCTTTGGGGCCACACCCAGTGACGTTCAGGGTTTACTCCTGGCTCTGCGCTCAGAAATTGTTCCTGGCTCGGGGGACCATATGGGATACCGGGGATCGAACCTAGGTCTGTCCTGAGTCAGCCACATGTAAGGCAAACACTCTACTGTGCTATCGCTCCTGCCCCAAGCCTCTTGTTTAGGTGACCCTGGCAGTGGGCAGGGTTGACTTGTCTCAGTCATTCTTCAACTTACTCAGCAGGAGTAAAGAACACTTGTCCCAGGCCAGACTCTTACAGACCAGACCCTCCTCCTCTCTGACTGTGCTCCCTCAGCAAAAAGAACCCAATTGCAAACCCAGAGGCTGCAAACTTCCCCCACCCAGCACCCTGTGGACAGAAATCAGAACTGGAAGCTCATGTGCAAATGCCCCAATGTGGCCAACAAGGGAGCAATTCCAGTGCTGAAAGGCAGGATGTAGGACCTTACCTGCCCTGCCTTCTACTCCCCATCAATTCAACAGAGCACAGCGCCCTTGCACGGGTCCCTCAGGTACCCCACTCCACCCCAGCTGCCTCCTAAACCTTCAATCACCTCCCCACCCCGCCTGGCCCTGGACACACTTTGCAGCTGCTGAGGGTCCCTTTTATTTCCTCACGGAGGTTTCGAAATGCTGCCCTGTAATGAAATCAGTCCCAGCACACGCACAAAATAATAACAAGTAATTAAAATGCATAAAACCAGAGATTAGTGGGGACCAGCCAAAATGAGGATCAGCCACGTCTGTGTCCCTGAGCCCAGTGGCCGCCCTGCCCTGAGCCCAGGAGACCAAGACACGAAGGTCGGGGACAGAGAGTGGGCCAGAAATGGGGCAGCTTCATTCTTTGGGCACCCACTAGCCCACGCTCAGGGATCATTGTCAGGAGCCAGGGGTGCTATGGAACCTTCCAGAGAATCCTAGAATAGAGGTGCTTGAGTCAAGAGGGAACAGGGACTCAAAGACGCTGCAATGACAGGCAGAGAAGTGGAAATCTGGATTAAGAGCCAGCATCTGGGGCCCGTGTACCTCTCTCCTTCCCTTCCTCCTTCTCTCCTTTTCTCCCTCCCTCGCTCCCTCCCTCCTCCTTCCTCCCCCCACTGGCCTATGGCATGCAGGAGGGGCGCTGCTCCATACAATCATTTGGATATCCAGGCTCCCCACCATGGCATGGAGATCCCCATGAAAAATGGGAACACAAAATGATGACCTGCCATGTCCAGTTTTAGAAGTGGTGGGGATTATAGTCCTCCCTTCCAGGCCCCAGAGAGAACAGGCCAAACACCAGAGTTTGTTAGCACCTGGGTCTGTTCTGCATTGGGCTTTCCCCTTCACTAGTAGAGAGACAGACAGAATCTTGGCTCCAGGTCCTGCCCACAGCAGGATCTAATTCGGATGGGACAGATGGACAGTAAAGGGATTCATGGGGCCTCAAGGCCAGCGGGCAGCAGAGAAGGGAGGATTTTAACACTGGCAGGTGGGGGCTGGAGTGATTAGCCCAGCAGTAGGTGTTTGCCTTACATGCAGACAACCAGGGATGGACCCAGGTTCAATCCTCCATGTCCCATATGGTCCTCCAACCCAGGGGGCGATTTCTGAGTGCATAGCCAGGAGTAACCCCTGAGCGGGTGTGGCACAGCACACCTCAGAAAGGTCTTGGGGACCCCCAATCCAGTGAAACAGATTTCTATAAAAATTTATTAAAAAAAAAAATGAGGCACAAAGATAGCATGGAGGTAAGGCGTTCGCCTTGCATGCAGAAGGACGATGGTTCGAATCCCAGTATCCCATTTGGTCCCCTGAGCCTGCCAGGGATGATTTCTGAGCATAGAGCCAGGAGTAGCCCCTGAGTGCTGCCAGGTGTGATCCAAAAATAAAAAAAATAAAATAAAAGATATAACAAATAATTTAAATTTAAAATGGTATAAAAACATATACTTAGTAAAACTATGTTCCTCTAGGAATAATTTTGTTGGTTTATTTTTATTATTATTTTTGGGTCACACCAGCAGCACTCAGGGGTTACTCCTGGCTCTACGCTCAGAAATTGCTCCTGGCAGGCTCGGGGGATCATATGGGATGTCAAGATTCCAACCACCATCCTTCAGCATGCAAGGCAAACACACTACCTCCGTGCTATCTCTCCAGCCCCTAGGAATAATTTTGGAGAGTCACAATATAAGATAAATTTCAAACAAATTAAAAAGCAGACAACAAGCAGAACCCACAAAAATATAAGTAAAGTAAATATAAAGTATATATATGTATATATACATATATATGTATATATATATGGGTATATATATACATATATATATTCACAATATTGTTCCAGATAAAATTCAGGAGGGTCTGAGCCACCTCTCTGAGGAATGTCATGGGCATTCCCAGAGGAACTGCATTAAATCTGTACAATGCCTTGGTGGGGAGTATTGCCATTTCAACAGTATTAATCCTACCAACCGATGAGCACAGTATATGTCTCCATTTCCTCATATCCTCCCTTATCCCCTGAAGCAGTGTTCTATAGTTTTCTCTATATAGGTCTTTCACCTCTTTAATTTTAAGTTGACTCTAAGGTATTTGAATTTCTGTGGTGTTATTATGAATGTGATTCTGTTCTAAATGTCTATTTCTTCTCTTTCATCATTCATGTGGAAGAAGATCCCCAATTCTGTGTATTAATTTTGTAGTCTGCCACTTCGCCATATGAATCTACTATTTCTAGGGGCATCCTGGTAGAGTCATCAGTACCTTTCATTTATAGTACCATGCCATCTGCAAACAGTGAAAGATTGACTTCCTCATTTCCTGATATCTGGAATGCCCTTGATATCTTTCTCTTGCCCAATTGCTATTACAAGTACTTATAGTATCTTATTGAATAGGTGTGGGGAGAGGGAACAGCCTTGCCTTGTGTCAGACTTTAAAAGAACGACTTTCAGTTTTTTCCCATGAATATAATATTAGCCACGGGCTTGGGGTAAATGGCCCTGACTATATTGAGAAAATTTGTTCCCTCCATTCCTATGCTGTTAAGAGTTTTCATCATGGATGGGTGTTGGGCCCTATCAAATGTTTTCTCTGCATCCATTGATATGATCATGTAGTTGTTAATCTTCCTTGTGTTGATGTGGTATATTATGCGAATTGACTTGTGCCTATTGAACCATCCTTGAATCTCTGGAATGAATCCTTCTTGGTCATGGTGCATGACTTTCTAGATCAGCACTGGGTCCCATTGGCTAGGATTTTGTTAAGGATCCTTGCATTCCTGTTCATCAGGGATATTGGTCTGCAGTTCTCCTTTTTGGTTGTCTGTCTGGTTTTGGTATCAGGGTGATGTTAGCCTCGTAAAAACTATTTGGGAGTGCTTCTGTTTCTTCACTTTCCTGGATAAACCTAAAAAGTATAGGCAGTAGGTCCTCTTTGCAGACTTGAATGAATCCGTTAGTGAATCCATCAGGGCCTACCTAGGCTTTTGTTTTGGGGGACTCTGACCAACACCTTAATTTCCTCAATAGTGATGGGTCTGCTGAGATATACCAGATCATCATGGTTCAACCTTGGAAGGTTATAAGAGTCCAAGAATTTCTCCATCCCTTCCAGGCTCTCATGTTTGGTAGCATAGAGTTTCTCAAAATAGTCTCTAATTACCCTCTGAAAAATTGCAGTATCTGTAGTGATCTGCCCATTCTTATCTCTGATTCAGTTTAACTTTAGGCTTGAAGTTAAACAGCTCTCTACTGGAACAAGTGGGTCTGAGAAGAAATCAAAGAGGAAATAAAAATGTTCATAAGTAGATTTGTCCATATGAACCAAATGAAGGACATGAAGTCAAAACTTAATTCAGCTAAGTAAACATTTAGCACCCAAACAGGAAGGTTCTATATTGAACGCCTGGGTCTGCTAAGATGTAAGTCATTTTGTCTACAATGCTGTCTTTTTTTTTTTTTTTTTTTTTTTTTTTGGTTTTTGGTTTTTGGGCCACACCCGGTAATGCTCAGGGGTTACTCCTGGCTATGCGCTCAGAAGTTGCTCCTGGCTTGGGGGACCATATGGGACACCGGGGGATTGAATCGCGGTCCGTCCAAGGCTAGCGCAAGCAAGGCAGGCGCACCTTACCTTTAGCGCCACCGCCCGGCCCCGTACAATGCTGTCTTGCATGCAGCAGATTGAGGTTCAAATCCTTGGCATCCCATATTTCTGAGTACTGCCAGAAATTATTTCTGCTATAAAACTGACATTATAAAATACTAAATGCAAACACACCATCATTTCATATTTTTAATAGATGACAAAATCACAAAGTGTAATCACCAACAAAAGTTAAGATTATTAGGATAGTTACAAAATAAGAAAGCGGGAGGAAAAAAAAAGTTATCCCACACGCTGTATCTCCCAGCCCAGGTGAACGAGTCTAAACCAGGGTCACACAAGAAATAATCCAGACCAGGCTGAGTGGGGCCAGAGAGATAGCATGGAGGTAGGGTGTTTGTTTTGCATGCAGAAGGACGGTGGTTTGAATCCCGGCATCCCATATGGTCCCCTGAGCCTGCCAAAAGCAATTTCTGAGCGTAGAGAGGAGTAACCCCTGAGCGCTGCTGGGTATGACCCCCCCCCAAACGCACACACACACACACACACAGACCAGACTGAGGGTCAAACATGTGACCTGGCAGTTTTCTACTTGCCCCTGCCCGGCCTTTCTTTTGGATCACACCCAGTGGCGCTCAGAGGTTATTCCTGGCTATGTGCTCAGAAATCGCTTCTAGCTTGGGGGACATATGGGACACCAGGGGTTGAACCCAGGTCTATCCTGGGCCAGCCGCGTGCAAGGCAAACTACCTACTGCTACAATATTACGCCAGCCCCAAATAATACAACTATTTATTTAGGTCTCAAAATTTTCTCAGAAATGCTGTTAGTTTTCTTTTTAGTTGTTTTGGGTTTGGTGTTTTTTTTGTTTTGTTTTTGTTTTATTTTGTTTTGTTTTGTTTTTGTTTTGGGGGGCTACACCCAGTGACACTCAGGGGTTACTTCTGACTATGTGCTCAGAATCGCCCCTGGCTTGGAGGACCATATGGGATGCTGGGGGATCGAACCTTGGTCCATCCTAGGTTAGAGCGTGGAAGGCAGACACCTTACCGATTGCGCCACCGCTCCTGCATGCCAGGCCTTTCTAACCACAGGACTAACTCCACACCAGTGGCAGAAGTGCTGACGTGTTTGCAGCGGACCTCACTCCACACCCCAGCCTCCCCACTCTTCTCTCCAGCCACCTCCCCCCCATGCCCACCGGCAAGGGACACTTTGACAATTTAACCAGTCAATTATAATAATATTTTTCTCTGGGAATGTTTTAAAAGAGAGACAAGGTGGAGGGGGAAAGTTGGCTTGCTAAGGTATAATCATGGCTCAGAGGCCAAGCTGACATTAGTTATTAATTAGGCCATTATGCATTCCACAGTGATAATTGCTTTGCTGCAGTCACCGAGCGTGAAACGGACCCGGCTCCAGCACGCAATCTATCAATCCGGGAACCGCAACCCGGCTGCGTGCTCTCACCTTGAGTGGGGTGGGCGCCGGAGCAGGAAACAAAAAGAAATTAATGATACATCGATTGGCAATAGGCTGCCAGCCCTTCCGGTCCTGCCTGGGGCCATTGGGCTGGTGCTGGGAGGTGTGAAAGCCAAGTTTATCCCTGAACCTACCTTTCCTCTTTAGCCCATGGCTGCTGACGATCCCATTCTCTTTCTCTTTTACCCCCTTTTAAGGAGTGGGGGGCTGTCTCTGTTGGGTTACTGATCGTACCCTAAACAAGAATTGTTCTCTACCCTAGGGTGTGATCTGGTGATAGTATATTGGATTATCCTTTACTTGGTATTCTGCTCCCACCCTAGGGTGGGACCTGATTCTTGTCAATAAAAACAAGGGTCTGAGGAAGGCTGGGACTTATTCTTCAGTCTTCTTCTACTGAGCTGCACTCCATCTTAGGAGCAGAAAGCTTGGGTAATTTAAATTCCTTGCTTGAGCACTGAATTTCCTGAACCTATTCTTATACCTCTTCACTGTGTGAATTATTTCCAGCGGATTTCTACAACTAGAACTGTTCCCCCTGTCCGATTAGGGAATGGAAAATGCCTTTCCTGTCTGGGAACGTGGTGGGAATCAAACCTCAACTCATCTCCTCGAGTACATGACCCTTCATCTCCCCATCTCTCTACCTTGCCTTTTGCTTTTTGCAGTGAATATGGGGAAGGTGGCATGTGTTGCCAGGTATTGCCCATGTTCTCTGCTAGCTTCTACGCCCACTGTCCTTGCTGGGAAGGGAAGAAGCTTCCAGCCCCAATCCTGACTCCCAACCTTCCAAGTTGGAGCAGCCTGGAGTCTGTCAGAGGAATTCCTGGGAGTGCTAGACCTGGTAGTCCCGTCCCCCCGAGTTACCCTGCATGAGGGCCAAGTTGGAAAACATTAATGTGATGGTTATGGAGTGTCCAAGGTGGATGTCAGTTCATTGCCTGGCACCCTAAGCAACAGATATTGGTAGGCTTGCTGAGGTGAATCAGTGATCCGCAGGGTCACAGGGGGTGAGGGGTGCACCTCAAACCATCTCACTCCTCCTGTACTGTCTTCTCCAGCTGTGGTCACACTTTCAGCCTGCCCCAGGCTTAGACTCCTGGCAGCAGTGCTGATCCGGCTGGAGAGTGGCGTGTCTGCACTGGTTCTGCACTGTTCTGGTGCAGATTTAGCAGAAATAGCTAGCTAGGGGTTGGAGCGATAGCACAGTGGTAGGGCATTTGCCTTGCATGCAGCTGACCCAGGATGGACCTGGGTTCGATCCCCGGCATCCCATATTGTCCCCCAAGCCAGGAGCGATTTCTGAGCACATAGCTAGAAGTAACCCTGAGCATCAAAACAAAACAAAACCAAAAGAGAAAAAAGAAACCGCTAGCTACCAGCTCTGCAAGCACATGGCTGTCTGCTCAGTCGCAGGACAGCAGGACACCACATGCCCTCCCCATGCCACCCTGCCAGGCTGGGCACTTTTCCTTCCAGGCCTGTCTGGCTCTGCCATGCCTCGCTGGCCTTTCTCCAGCTTTCACACCTGGCTCAGGAAAGGGTGGTGATGGAAAGTGTCACTGCAACAGCAGCTCCACCCGTATCTGAGCAGCCCCAGGGAGGTCCCCTAGCCGGAGCAGTCACTTGACATCCCCGTGGTGTGGCCTGACTGTTTCCTGTCTCCCTCCTCGCCAGGCTCAGGTACTCAGTTCTAGACATGGCGCTCTCTGCCCAGTACCAAACAAATGCCTCCCTCTGGTCACTTGCAGTCTGATGAGTGACAGGCTTATTGTGGCTGCCTGGGGACACGTAAGTCTCTCCCCCCCCCCCCACCTTCAGCATGTCAGAAAGCCTCAGCCTGTGTCCTCTGATGGTTAACATTCATCATTAATAATGAAAGCGGAAACCAGGAGATTTCATAGCTGTGCAAGGTAATTAAATTACTTACATGAATCTCCTTGCACTTGATTATTTCCACATTCCCCACCCCACACACACGGGCCCTTTCCCCATTTGCTGTCCCTTTGGGACTCCTGCTAGGAGGGCAAAGCTCCAACAGGCACCCCATAACTTGTCATTGAGAAACAGCAAAGAAAGCGACTTCTGCAGTTTCGCAGCCGAGTGCCATCCCTGATTAGGAAGGGACCTGGCCTGCAGTGTCCCTCTCCAAGTCCCTTCAAAGCTTTGTCAACCGCAGGGCTGGAGCAATAGCACTATGGGTAGGATATTTGCCTTTCCTGCGGCTGACCCAGATTCTATCCCTGGCATCCCATATGATCCCCTGAGCCTGCCAAGAGTGATTTCTTTTTGTTTGTTTGTTTGTTTGTTTGTTTGTTTGGGGGTCACACCCATTTGATGCTCAGGGGTTACTCCCTGGCTAAGTGCTCAGAAATTGCCCCTGGCTTGGAAGACCATATGGGACACCGGGGGATCGAACCTCGGTCCTTCCTTGGCTAGCGATTGCAAGGCAGACACCCTATCTCTAGCGCCACCTCTCCGGCCCCCAAGAGTGATTTCTGAGTGTAGAGTCAGGAGTAACCTCTGAACACTACTGATTTGACCCCTTCTTCTCCCCAAAAACATAAAACAAAGACAAAACAAACTTTGTAAAGGTGAAAACAGGGGCCAGAAAACTGCTTTCAGGGGGCCAGAGAGATAGCACAGCAGTAGGCCATTTGCTTTGCATGCGGCCAACCCAGGAGACAGGGTTCGGTTCCTGGCATCCCATATAGTCTCCCGGGCCTGTTAGGGGTGTTTTCTGAGTGTAGAGCCAGGAGTAACACTGAGCACTACCGGGTATGACCCAAAAACCCAAAAAAAATACTGCTTCCATCCATTTGATGCTGTCTGTGGCCCTGCAGAGAGAAGGGGAATAAGTGGAAACCAGAACCCCAGCTTTGCTCTGAGTCTGGCATAGAGTCTGGAGTCACAGTTGAGTAAAGGAGACGCCTGCCCCCACCACCTTCTCTTCCCGTCCAGGTCCCTGTGGTTTCCAAAGGTTGGGGAAACTGGCCCTCTGGAGTGGCCCTGCCCGGCACTGTGAGGCAAGGCTGAGGCACTGCTCTTGTGTCACTGAAACCGATCTGGATGGTAGGATGGGCCCCTCCCTTAGCCATGTCTACACCTTTGCCCAGACGTTCAGGGATTCTCCTGAATTTTCATGTCCAAAGTTCGTGATATGTCAAAAATCCCCTTTATTTCTTTCCATTGTTTCCAAAAAAAAAAACAAATTTAGACTTCAACAAAACTAAATGGGGTCTGGGATGGCCTCTTTGTTCATCTTCTCCCCAACTTTGCCAGTCACCCACCCACTCAGCCTCCTGAGGTGTTGCACCTTCTCCTGGAAGCCCTCATCCAACCTGGGCCCCAACGGGACAAACTTGAGCCTGTTCACCTTATTCTGAGCCTGTGAGGGGCCCCACATCTGCCTTGAGCACTGTGAGAGAGTCAGCATTGATTAGGCACTGTCTACGGGGCTATGTGCAAAGCAGTTCTGTGTGTTTCACCTAAAACCGTTAACCTTCATGTGTGGAAACAGATGCAGAGGAAACAGCTGGCCAAGGGTGACAGGTGGACAGGAGGGGTTGGGGCAGCTGCAGGTGACAGGACAAGATACCTCCACGGGGAAGCTGTGGGAAACTGAGTCACAATGGACAGTGGATGTGGTTCCCAAGCCCACCCCAGTCCTGCATAAACCTGGTGGCAGCAGGGGCCTCATACCCTGAATCCACCTGTGCCTGCCAAGCATCCTGCAGGGCATCTGCAGAGGACGAGGCTGCCTTTAAAAGCAGGTGGAGGAGCTGGAGAGATAGCACAGTAGTAGGGCATTTGCCTTGCATGCGGCCGATCCATGATCCAGGACAGATGGTGGTTCAAATCCCGGCATTCTGTATGGTCATCCCCCCCACCCCAGCCTGCCAGAACAGAGCCAGGAGTAACCCCTGAGCACCACTGATGTGATCCAAGAGCCCAATAAATAAATAAATAAATAAATAAATAAATAAATAAATAAATAAAAATAAATAAAAGCACATGGAAGGGAGGTGGCCTGGGCATTCAGGCATCCACCTTCTAATGGACAGATGCTGCCACTTTCAGGTCCTCCTTCAGGAAGGGCATTTGGGAGAATTCCCTGAGACCAGGCAGACTGCAGTCACTTCCCCTCCAAGACCAGGAGGACAGAGTCTGGGCTGGCTTCATCTCCCACCGCTTTGCATTTCAGCAGGTGCTAGCACAGAGCCTCTGCACCCAAGTGACTGGACCCCAGCCATCTTGTTCCAGAAGCTTCCATTCCCCCTCCCGGGTGGTTTCCACTTATGACATGTTCCCAGCCCATTGCATGGGAACTTCCAAAAAGTTCCTGGCCTGGCCCCACTCCATCGCTTACTGGCTCACATGCTCTGCTGCAAAAAGGCTCCTTTGCCTCTCTGTCCAGGCAGTGTCCATGGAGACTCCGAGGCACAGAAGCCTGGGCGGTCTCCCTCTTCTTTCTCACCAATCCTCAGCCCCTTGTCAGTTCCCTGTGGCAGACGCCATGCCCACAGCTGCCCCTCCTCATGCCTTTTGGGCAGCTGGCACTCGCATTACAGTGTGAAAGTGGAGGATAAGATGGTCCAGTGACGGGTCCTGATGAAGGGTTTCAGGTCTCAGTTTTGCGGTGCTTTCTGGAATCTATAGCCTTTATTACGCACCAGCTGCATGCAGTCCCATGCTCTCTTCTTTCTCTTTTTATTTTTAACTGTTGATTGATTGATTAGTTTCTGGTCCCCACCTGGTGGCACTCGAGGATTACTCCTAGCTCTGCACTCAGAAATCAAAATTGGCAGGCTCGGGGACCATATGGGATGCCGAGAATCGAACCGGGTCCCTCCTAGATTGACCACATGTAAGGCGAACGCCCCACCGCTGTGCTATATCTCTGACCCCACTCTTCTTTCTCATTGGCACCCAATTTCCCATTCTTCCGGCTGCCCTGGCTCTCTCTCCGCTCTGCCTACCAGGGAAGTTCCTGGGAAGGCCAGTTACTACTTAGGTGCCCTGTGGCCTTTTCAGACCTACACAAGACTGGCTGTGATGCTCCACATTTGGGATAGGGGGATAGAGAGTATGGAAAAATATTTGCCAGCCACGTGGAGATGCCTGGCAGCACAGAGCAAGAGTCTGCAAATTTAGGGAGACTTTCTGCATTTTACATCTGCAGAATCTATGTTGGAACCAGCCCAAGTGAGGACAAGGAGATGCCTGTGAGGTCTAGCCGCAGTCCACACCTGTCCTAGTGGGTAAGCGCCTGAAGGAGCTGAGGCCTCAGGCTGTGCCTCTGGGCAGTTGCTCGGACTCAGTTGTCAGGAGAAACCCTAGGCCCAGGGCAGTCAGATCCTCCAATTTCTAAAAAGCCACCAGCCATTTGGAACTCTGGTGTTTAAAATGCTGGCTCAGTCTGTATGCCCATATTTCATGCTCACCGTGCTTTGTGGAGTCTGATTTACATACGACAAAATGCACAGAGCTTAAATGTATAACTTGATGAATTTTGATGCTCAAATATTTTTGAAACACTGATGGGGCCAAGAAAATATACCCATGGTATGTAGCTGGCACAGGGCACGGCCGTGTTGACCCCTTGTCTGATGCAGCCTGGGACATCCACTCTGGGGGTGGGGGACAGGCTTGGGGAGGGGTAACCCTGGACTCGCTCAGCAGGGAGCATGAGCTGGAGTAGGGCCAGCTGTGAGTCCTGGTTCTGCCACCTTTGCTGTATGATTTTGGGCAAGTCATTCCACCTCTCTCTGATTCTGGATTCCCCCTAGAAAATGAGGATGGTCCTGCTTCGGTCACTGAGTGAGTTTGTGTGAGAAATGCTTAGAGCGGTTTTGGTTTCAACAGAAGTGCCAGTCAGCTTCCTCTCACAGTGACCTCTCAAAGTGACCTCCCACAACCTGTCGCCTTAGTGAGATACGTGTTCCCAGTGGCTAAGCCAGGTGTCTCCACCATCACAGAATCGTCCAGAACAAGATCGCTGCCTTTTCAGTCTTTTGTTTTTGTTTGTTTCCTTGTTTGTTGGGGGGGTCACACCTAGCATCGCTCTTGGCAGGCACGGAAGATCTTATGGGATGCCAGGATTCGAACCACTGTCCTGTTCTGGATTGCCTGCATGCAAAGCAAAAAATGCCTTACAGCTGTGCTATCTCTCCAGCCCCGCCTTTTTTTGTTTTTTAAACATTCTATTTACTTTATTGGGGGATGGGGGGTTGAGCCACGCCTGGCTAATCTTAGGGATTCCTTCGGCTATGCACAGGGGACCAGGTATGGTGCCAGAGATTGGACCAAGGCTGGTCGTGTGCAAGGAAAGGGTCTTAACCCCTGCACATCCTCTCTGTCTCTCTCTGTATCTCTTGTTTTATTTTGGTTTTTAGGCCACACCTGCTGATGCTCAGGGAGTATGCCTGGCTCTGGGCTCAGGAATCACTCCTGACAGGCACTCTGGGACCATACAGGATGCCGGGAATTGAACCCAGGTCTAAGCCATGCAATAAAGTGCCCTCCCCGCTGTCCTATGTCTGCCTTAAGTCAAGAATCCCACTAAGTCCTCACTGTCACTGCAAAGAAAAAAGTCTGAGCTGGAACTTAAGACCCCCATATGGGATGGGAGGGAGGAAGAGCCCTTCCGTTCTCTCCCACTGAGGTGAGAGAGGGGACATTTTTCCATTTTAGGTGTGAGTGAGGCTGAGTGTTCTGATTTCCTCCCAGTGTGGAGGCTGCTCTCACATTGAGGGTAGGAGGCAGAGGCTGTGCACAGATATGAACCCCCAGTTCGTAGCCACACAGTTGGCCCTGAAGCCAGACACCCCGTCTCATACCCGGCCCTAGCCGTCCTGTATGGCACAGAGTGCTGCTGGCTGCCTCTCTGAGCCCTCCCTGCTTCTGTGTAATTCCTGTGAGCATTTTGGGGGTACAATATTTGTCCTTTTCGAGCCCTAGATTAAAATGGTCCTTGGCCCGGAGAGATAGCACAGTGGCGTTTGCCTTGCAAGCAGCCGATCCAGGACCAGAGGTGGTTGGTTCGAATCCCGGTGTCCCATATGGTCCCCCGTGCCTGCCAGGAGCTATTTCTGAGCAGACAGCCAGGAGTCACCCCTGAGCACTGCTGGGTGTGGCCCAAAAACCAAAAAAAAAAAAAAAAATGGTCCTAATCATGTGAGCCAAGAAAGTGGAACAGCTGGAGAAATGGTCCTGGCTTCAGCGGCGGCTCCGTGGAAGCTGATGGCAGGTGGGGCTAGATTGGTGGCATCTCCTGTTGTCTCTGCCTTTCCTGCCTAAATTCTGCTGCACTTGGGGGCCCTGGCACCTCCTCGCCAGCCAAAGAGGAAAATTGACCAGAGACACTTCCAAAGCCCGTGACAATGACTTTGAATTATCCAGGTCTGTTTACTGGTCACACCCCAGGCAGGACAGGAAACTTCACTTTGGTCTTGCCCTCCAAGAGAGAGTTGTGGTCACTTTTCAGTTCATTATAGTAACCTATTTTGATTTTTTTTTTAATCAGAATTTATGTGCAAGCCACCAAAGCAAGCCTTTGGGTTTTGGGTGTGTGTGTGTGTGTGTGTGTGTGTGTGTGTGTGTGTGTGTGTGTGTGTGTGTGTGTGTGTGTGTGTGTGTGTGTGTGTGTGTGTCTGCGTGTGTTTTATGCCGGAAGCCTTCGGAAGAGAAGTGAAATTGTGTATTCGCTGCTAAAAAAAGCTCCGGCTTATACAATTTTAACAATAGAAAAATGATCTTTGTGCCTTGGTGCATGGATGCTTAAAGGAAAACAGGCAGCCCGCTCAGGTGGCTGGCGAATTACAAATGAGCGGTTCGCCTTTGTTTTGAGTGACAAGCAATTTAAATGCAGTCTTATGTGGAAGCCTGGAAAATTCTTTTTCCCCCCAGAAGAGAGAGAGAAAGAATGAAGGGAGGTGTTGAGGGAGAAAAGGGGGGAGAAGAGGGAAAAGCTTCCTTTCGAACTGAGTGACGCTCTTTAGTTGCCACCGCGCGGAGGTGAGAAGTTTGAACTCTGTTTGATAATTATAAAATCAGTAGTTTGTGATTGGACGTAATTGATGATTATACTGTTGCTAATGGCAGGCCTGCCAGCCCTCGCTTCTGGGACATTTCATTTTTTGCACCACTGCCGAGGTCTGGGGGAGGCTGACAGGAATGCACTGGGGGGTCGTATTATGTGGGATAGAAAGTGTTCATTAGTGCCGACATTTGAAAACACTTTGCCCTGCGCCTTATTTTTAGCCTGGGAATAATCACAAATATTAGAATAAAATTACAGGCCATGTCGTTTCCACCCCCCCCTCCGCTGCCTTACACTCTCTCAACAGATGACATCCTTCAGAGTCTGGGTGGGTCTTTGACCATTCGTGGCCCACCCACCAAAAATAACACCAGAAGGATGAGGGCCATGAGAGGGAAAGGAAGTATCTGTGAGTCTGTCTGCTCCAAGTAGGGTCAGTGGCCTCATTTCCAGCCACTTCTCTTGACCGGTAGGGAAACTGAGGCTAAGAAGGGCAGCATGGCTCACTGGGCTGAACCGGGGTGTCCTGTCCCCACTGAAGCCCAAACTCAGCCCTGCTGACCTTCAGGCTATCAGGGGTCCTATTGGGACCCTGCCCTGCCTCTGCTCTGCCTCTGCCCCTGCCTGCCATTCTGTCCCTCCTCTCCATCCTCAACTGCCCAGTTTCTCCCCCAAAAAGGCCCTGGGCCTCCCTAGCTCCTTCTCCCCATTTTGCCTGTCCCACTGACTGCCAGGCTTGCTGCCTGATTCCCAGATCCCAGAGCCCAGGGAAGCTTCCCACAGCGTGTCCAGAGTACCTTTGTCTAGGTTTGTTCTCTGAAGAGACCTCTGTGAAAACTCAGGGCAAAAGTAGATTAAGCCTCTTTCCCTGCAGCTCGATTCTGAGCACCCAGTACCCCACAGTCTGCATGTGCCCAGCAGATATGAGGAAGAAGTAGGACGCCCATCCCACATGCACACGGGCCTGTGCTCCATGAGAGGCACCATTTCTCAACACGAGTCAGAGCCCTGGTGAGAGAGGACTTGGTGCAGCCCTGGGAGGCCAGGTTACCTTAATTCCACTCCAGCTAATACCAGGTCTTGGCAGAGTAACGCCAGCCCAGCTCCAGGGTCGGCCAGCTCGGCTCTTCCTGTTTGTAGCAATAAACCCTTATTGGGAGCCAGCCCCAGCCTTGTCCCGCATCCTTTTAAGTGCTGCTGTTTGCCTCATTCACAGCCAGGAACTGTTTTGGAGGCAACTTAGGGGCCTGTGCCCTCTCCCTTCATGTCCGGTGGTGACCCGGTAGGCTCTGCATCATGCCTGTATACATATGTGCATTCATGTGAGGGCATATAAATATGTGTGTGAGTGTGTGAATTTGCATGTGATATGTTTGTAAATGTGATGGAATATGAGTGTATGTGTGTGGTTTGCATGCATATAGTATTGTGTGAATGTATGTGAGTGTTATGCGTGTCCATGTATAGTGTGAGTATATGTGTGAGAATGTATTGTGAGTGTGTGAATATGTTTGTGTATGAGTGTGTGTTGTGTGAGTTTGTGTGTGATCATACGTGTGTGTGTGTGTGTGTGTGTGTGTGTGTGTGTGTGTGACTAGGTGTGTGACTGGCTGCACCATCTTGGTGCTTGTCCTTGCCCCTGTGACCCGGACATGCAGATCCCCATATGCAGACCTGAGGCTGCTGGTCTCCCCGCTGCTTCTGAAATGCCGGCCTCAGAGCAGGTCTCCCCCAAATCTCGCCCCCACAGACCCTGGACTCTGCCTCTGCTCCCCTTGAGCAGGCGGGCGGTGTGAATGCCACGTGCTATTTCTGGGTGCCTGACCTTCCGGGAGTCTGCAGCCGTCCCCTCCTCCTCCTCTTCGCCCAGATGGCCTCAAAGAGCTGCCTGTCGCCGCAGATCTGTCCTTGAGGACACGTCCTCCGGCCCCTCCGCATGTCAGCCAGCACGAAGCTGGGACCTGGCCTGCTCCTAGGGGGGAGATAAATCATTTATATAATGTCCTGCAGCCTCTAGGGGATCCACCGCTGGGGCCTGTCCCTTCCCACCCCTTCTCCCCTCCTGCTCAGTGAGGGGAGCAGAAACCGGTCCAGAGCTGTTTAGTGATGGGCGTCCAGTTTGGACCCTGTCAGAAGTGGCTGAGGCTGGCACCCACCTGCAGAGTCCCCTGCCCTGGAGAAGCCCCGCACTTAAACTTGAACCCTTTGGAACTAGACGCCTTTTCTGGGGGCTGTGAGGTGCTGTTTTGGTAAATACTGACCGCACCGTGGCAATGCTCTGCAAGGCAGGACAGTGAGGGAGTGCTTCCCTGGGCACGGCCAGCGTTCTCACCATGACCTTGCACCATACCCCATAAAACGTTGATCAGTTCTGGGGTTCATTAAAACTTTATTGGCACAGACTGTGCTCCTTGGCCAACATGAGTCTTTTTGTTTGTTTGTTTGTGTTTGTTTTTTGGGCCACACCCAGCGGTGCTCAGGGGTTACTCCTGGCTGTCTGCTCAGAAATAGCTCCTGGCAGGCACGGGGGACCATATGGGACACCGGGATTCGAACCAACCACCTTAGGTCCTGGATCGGCTGCTTGCAAGGCAAACGCCACTGTGCTATCTCTCCAGGCCCCAACACGAGTCTTAAGAGCAGTTTAAGGCTTGCTTGTCACTGGGCTTTTCAAGCGTTAGAAGGAAGCCAGGAATGTCATGTCGATGGCATTTTTCCTGCAGGGGCTTGAACTTATGGCCTGGGTTTGTGAGGCTTGCACTCTCCACCTGCCTCCAGTCCCTGAAGCAAGTTTATTTGACCTAATAAACCCACAAAGTCGCTGTGTTCTACAATATGAGTGAAATATAGCAAATTACGTTTTCCTTCCAGAGACCTAGAGATCCTGTCCTTCACACTTGCAGCGCTTCTGCAGGGAGTGAGGAGTCACATCTGACAGTGCTCTGGGGCTGCTTCTGGCTCTGTTTTGGTTTTTATTTTTTCATTTTGTTTTGTTTTGTGGCCACACCCAGTGGCATTCAGGGGTTACTCCTGGCTCTGCACTCTGAAATCACTCCTGGTAGGCTCAGGGGGCCATATGAGATGCCAGGGATCAAACCCAACTTCATCCCAGGTCATCCACATACAAGGCAAACGTCCTATGACTGTGCTATCACTCCAGCCCCTGTTTTTGTTTTGTTTGTTTGTTTTTTGTAATTTTGATTGGTTGGTTTTTGGACCACACCCGGCAGTGCTCAGGGATTACTCCTGGCTCTGCACTCAGGAATCAATCCTATTGGTGCTTCGGGGGACCATATGCTCTGCCACAGATAGATCCTGGGTCAGCCCCATTGCAAGGCAAAGGGCCCTCCCTGCTATCCTGTCTCTCTGGTCCTGTTCCTAGCTACATGCTCAGGAGTGACCCCTAGCAGTGCCTAGGGGATTCGAATCAAGGTCATGGAGATGCAAGTGCCTTATCTCCTGGTCCCTCTCTCCGGCCTGGCCCATCTGTATCTGGAAGAGGCCACTTTGCTTTGTCTGCACTGCTGACTCCACCAGGCAAAGAACAGTAGCCAGCCCAAATCTGGAAGCACGTGGGGACAGGGCAGTCGGTAATGCAGGGGGAGGACAGAGCCTGGTCTGGCTGTGACTGAAGAGCAGGAGGAGAGGACCCAGGGAAGGAGAGGGGCTCAGTCACCAGTGAAAGGACCAGCTCCTGGATGTGCTTTCACCCCCAGGTTATGCTCTCATTCACATGCTCTTCAGGCAAGGAGCATTTATTGAGCACCTCTGTCCTCTATCTGTCACCTTTTGATGTTTGTTGAAGCTCCTTGACATCTTACAAGACTGGAACATTTTCTCTTTAATCTTCAGTGTAACAAATATTTTCTAGATGCATCTCATGGCTGCCCCCAAGTTGTTGTTGAACATCAGCCTCATCCTTTAATACCAGAATAGCTGTTAATAGCCAGGCACGTGGTGCCAGGGCCTGTGCCACACCCCTAAACCTTCATTTACTCCCAACAGAAGGCCTAAGGGGTAAGGCCTTCTGTTTTTACTCCCAATTGTATGGGGGAGAAAGAATTGGAGAGGGCCACTGACCTACCCAATGTCACATAGCTGGGCAGACAAAATGGGGCTGGGATTTGAACCTGGAGTTTCAAACTCCACACTTAAGACTCATCTCTCCATCCTCACACCCCCTCCATCCGTGTGCCCATGCGGAAAGTGGTGGGATTTGCTTGTGGACCCAAATGCCATGGTTGTCACACATCACTCTCTCTTGTTGTTTCCGAAGGTGGTGGCACTTAATAAGAGAAGCCAGGAGGCCGAGGCTGCTTTCCTGAGTGTGTACAAGCAATTAATTGAAGCCCCAGGTAAGAAACACTCGGGCTCTGGAAATCATGTCCAATAGTCGGCCATCAGGTGGACCCTCTCCGAGTGTACGGGCCACTCTGGGATGAGGCTGGACAAGCCTGGGGCAGTTACACCTCATGTGCTGAGACACCCCTTCTTACGGCCCCTCCATCTTCCTTCTCGCCAGGGACCATGTACCTGGAGTTATCTGCCAGCAGAGGGCGCTGGAGGGAGGCTGGCATCATTTCCCCCAGCATCCTACATGACCTTCACCCTCACAAGTAGTACATATTCTTTTTGTTTGTTTTGTTTTGTTTTATTTTGTCTTGGTTTTGGTTTTGGGGTCACACCGGGCAGCTCTCAGAGGTTACTCCTGGCTCTACGCTCAGAAATCACTCCTGGCAGGCTCGGGGGACCATATGGGATGCCGGGATTTGAACCACCGTTCATCTGAAAGCAAGGCAATGCCCTACTTCCATGCTATCTCTCCAGCCCCTTCACAACTACATATTTTATGATAATTATATATGTGACTTAGGAAAACCACACATGTCATTGGTCACACAGAATGTGAGAAATCATTTCTTGCCCTATTCCCAATGGCCCCTCAGGGTAAAGAACCCAAATGTGTTGGGGCTAAGTGATAGCACAGCGGGGGGAGGGGGGGCACTTGCCTTGTATGCAGCCTACCTGGCTTCCATTCCTGGTATCCCATATGGTCCCCCAAACATCTCCAGGAGGAATCCCTGAGTGCAGAACCAGGAGCAGCTTGTCCTTAAAAAGCCAGGGGAGGGATTAGACAGATAGTATAGTGGGTAAGGTACTTGCCTTGTGCTTGATGAATATAGGTTAAATTAGAGGTAACCCATATGGTCTCATGAGCACTGCCAGGAGTGATGAAAGAAAGAAAGAAAGAAAGAAAGAAAGAAAGAAAGAAAGAAAGAAAGAAAGAAGAAAGAAAGAAAGAAAGAAAGAAAGAAAGAAAGAAAGAAAGAAAGAAAGAAAGAAAGAAAGAAAGAAAGAAAGAAAGAAAGAGAAAGAGAGAGAGGAAGGAAGGAAGGAAGGGAGGAAGGAAGGAAGGAAGGAAGGAAGGAAGGAAGGAAGGAAGGAAGGAAGGAAGGAAGGAAGGAAAGAAGGAAAGAGAGAGAGAGGGAGGGAGGGAGGGAGGGAGGGAGGGAGGGAGGGAGGGAGGGAGGGAGGAAGAAAAATAGAGGAGGGAAGGAAGGAGGGAAGGAAGGAAGGATGGAAGGAAGGGAGGGAGGGAGGAAGGAAGGAAGGAAGGAAGGAAGGAAGGAAGGAAGGAAGGAAGGAAGGAAGGAAGGAAGGAAAGCAGGAAGGAAAGCAGGAAGGAAGGAAGGAAGGAAGGAAGGAAGGAAGGAAGGAAGGAAAGAAGGAAAGAGAGAGAGAGGGAGGGAGGGAGGGAGGGAGGGAGGGAGGGAGGGAGGGAGGGAGGGAGGAAGGGAGGAAGAAAGGAAGGAGGGAAGGAAGGAAGGATGGAAGGAAGGAAGGATGGAAGGAAGGGAGGAAGGAAGGAAGGAAGGAAGGAAGGAAGGAAGGAAGGAAGGAAGGAAGGAAGGAAGGAAGGAAGGAAGGAAGGAAGGAAGGAAGGAAGGAAGGAAGGAAGGAAGGAAGGAAGGAAGGAAGGAAGGAAGGAAGGAAGGAAGGAAGGAAGCCCTTTGAAGTACTACTTGGAACAGAGACATCATTTCTGGGGTCTGCGGTGGAACTCTTCTCTGGATGCAGGGCCAGTGGGGGGGCACAGAGCTTTCCAACAAATGGGTCCTGCTGCCCCCCTCCCCAAAGTCTTGTTCTGCCCCAGTGCTGACTCCACACACCTCGCTGGTAGCAGAGACCGGAGTTGCACATCTCGCTGTCACCAAGCCGGAGGATGCGGGGCTCTGAGTGGTGGAGACGGAGCAGCCGACCGGTCCTTTAGGGCCTCTAATTCATTTCCAAGACATTTAAGAATAACAAAATGTTTTAATGATTTCTTCAGGGAATTAGGAAGACATATTTTTGTTCTCATTAAATTTCTTCCTCAGACACAAGACCCAAATGTCAGATGTGTTTCTGGGGCTCCGAGCTTCACTGCCTGCTGTCCCCCCCCCCACTCCCTCCATATAAATAACGCTCCTGGAAAAGTTGCCAGGATAGGCACTCTCCTGTTTTTATATTTCTTGACAAATTATTTGTCGAAATGCTCCCCCTTTTCCCCCCCGTCCCGCCCGCCACCCAAGTCCTGATTCAACATTTTTGTTTTGAATGAGGGCTGCCAACACAAATCTCTGGCAGAGAATGCTATCTGGCATGATTGCTCAGCAAGTATTTTGATAAGTGTGCAGCCTGGATGTCTGTAATTACGAAAGAAAACCGTAAATCTTTTGGATATTGTTCACACAGATGTGGCGTGAAGTGAGAAAAAAAGCAGTAAAACGTGTTAAAAGCGTAATTAATGTCATTGTTGTGGAGGATGATTTGATTTAAACCTTTCTGACTTTTGTGTCAGTGATGGCTGATTTCTTTATCACTCTCAAAGAGGCTCTAGTTGGACCCGAGTGAGCTGCCGAAAGCTGGTTTTGGTAACTGAGTGATTAGCTCAAAGTGGGGCTCAGGGGTGGGGCCACGGGGCCAGTGAGAGGGTAAGCAGAGGAGAGAGGTGAGGGGCTATCCCCATCTTATTTCTGCCGTCCTTTGGTGCATCACAGTCTAGGCAGATGGTTTCACTCCTGGGACCCCAGCTTGGCCTCAGGCATGTTGGTTTCTGAGCTGTGTGACCTTGGTCAACTGGCTGCACCTCTCTGATGGTTCCACTACCGTCAGAACTGACTTAGCAAGTGCTGGACTGAGGATTTGCTACCCTGGATACTGTCAGCAAGTGCCCCCACCAGAGGCAGAGCTGACAGAGCTGGAGGGACAGGGGTCCACCACAGAGCCCCCAGCACTGGCTGTTGATGTCTCAGGTTCTGCTAGTTTCCAGGGGGGACATAGGTGAATGATTCAGGGAAAGGGAGAGCCTAGCCTGGAGAAATGCTTAGCAACATTTCCATCCTGGTTACTGATTCCACATCTGGGCACATTGGCTGCAGGAAAACACCACCGTATTAGGGGTCCTCAGAGTGATTCCTGGAAGCAGTGAGACACCCTCACTCTACACCCCTTCCTCTCCCCACGAGCATTTCCATCCATCCTCCCCGTGCCCTCTCCCATCTTCATGACTATGGCCTGTGAGTGGGACCGTCTTGGGTGTAGCTGAGCTATGACGTACCCAGATGTGCTCTCGGCCCTACGGTGAGTGCTGGAGCTCAAGACTGAGGAGAAGGAGCTGGGAAGGACAAAGGTTGTGGGCAATTAGAATTATAAACCAAGATTGTCATCTAGGAATAAAAGGATGTTTGTCTCCTCATTGGTATATTTTTGTTGTTGTTGTTGTTTTTAAGTCTTCTGTTTTTTGTTTGCTCCTGTCTTTGCTGATCACTTTTTTTATGCTATATCCATTTATATGTATTCTTTTAGAAATCACCAGTGCATATAACCTTAGCCTGCTTTTTCATGAGTCAGATCATTTTTTTAATTGATTGTTAGATGGTCTTTGTATATTAGGAATATTAATCTTTGTCCAGCTACATGGTTTGTCTTTTCTCCCAGACTTTACCCTTTTTTCTTGGGAGGGAGAGGTGTTGCAAAATATGAAGTTGCTCAGGACTTACTCCTGGCTCAGTGCTCAAAGTTAACTGTTGGTGGAGCTCCGAGGACCTTATGTCACGCTGAGGCCAGAACCAGGGTCAGCTGCAAGCAAGACAAGCAACGTACAGCTGTTTCTGTCTCTTGATTCCCAGAGTTTGTATTTTGCTTCTCAGCTTTGCCTATGTCTAAGATGTGGTATATGGCAAGTGTTCAAATTTTTTTTTTTGGTTTGTTTTTGGGCCACACTCGGTGGTGCTCAGGGGTTACTCCTGGCTCTGTACTCAGAAATCACTTTTGGAAGGCTCAGGGGACCATATGGGATCCCGGGAATCCAACCCAGGTCTGTCCCAGGTCAGCTGTGTGCAAGGCAAGTGCCCTACCACTGTGCTATTGCTCTGGTCCCTCAAATATTTTCTTAAGTAAGGGATCTTGTCAAATCTTCGCTATGGATTTTGTTATTTAAAAAATACTTTTTAGGGGCCGGGAGGGTGGCGCTGGAGGTAAGGTGTCTGCCTTGCAAGCGCTAGCCAAGGAAGGACCTCGGTTCGATCCCCCGGCGTCCCATATGGTCCACCCAAGCCAGGGGCGATTTCTGAGCACATAGCCAGGAGTAACCCCTGAGCGTCAAACGGGTGTGGCCCAAAAACCAAAAAAAAAAAAAATACTTTTTATATCCAGGTTATAGGTTGTTAAATACTTTCTTGGTCTTCAGGTTTTCCAGTTTGCTGTTGTTAGACCATCTGAAGTGTGCCAGGAGGCAGAGTATAAATCTACTTTGTTTTTTGTGCCAAATAACTAGTTCTATCGCCATCTAGTGGATAAGTGGCTTCCATACATGGAAGATGAGGAGAACCCCCTCTTTCCCCTGGATGCACCCTCTTCCCTTCCAGGAGCCAAGTCACAGTGGGAACTGGCAATGCCCTATATGAAGGCTCGGGGGGGGGGGGGCAAAGAGATAGCACAGTGGGTAGGGCACTCACCTGGCACGCAAACAGCCCAGGTTCAAGCGCTGGCATCCAATATGCCCCCCCCCCAAGCACCACCAGGAGTGATCCCTGAGAGTAGAACCAGAAGTAAGTTCTGAGCATTTCCATGTATGTGGCCCAACAAAAAGGGATTAGGGGTTGATGGGCCCATTTTCCTGAAGCCCATAGGGAACTTAAGAAGGCTGCTGCCCACCATCTCCGTTTCCTGTCAGAAGAACCCCTCACATTTGGAGCCAGAAAGACTGTTGGGAAGGCTGTTCTGAATCACATACATGTAGAAGCGTGTGCCCTCCCCTCTGTGTCTCAGGAACAGGAGTTGGGCATGTCTGGTTGCTACAGGTTGGCAGAAGGTTTGTAAGGAGGCGTGAGGATGTGGGCAAAGGATGAGGCCAGAACTCAGTGCCAGTGGCCTCTGCGTAGGATGTCAGGGGCTCAACTACCCTACTTGGGAAGCCATTTCTGGGGTACATTCTGTGTGCCGAGCAGGTGACTAGTCCCTGATTCCCAGAGTTTCCCCTCAGATGCCAACATCCAGCCAAGGTCCCCTGCCACCACTCCGAGAATGCTAAAAAGGCGTTCCTTTTGTTTTGTTTTGTTATTTTGAGGGTCACACCCAGAGGCACTCAGGGGTTACTTCTGGCTCTGTGCTCAGAAATCACTCCTGGCAGGCTTGGGGGACCATATGGGATGCCGGAATTTGAACCACCATCCTTCTGCATGAAAAGCAAATAAATGCCTTACCTCCATGCTATCTCTCCGGCCCCAAGATGTTCCTTTTTTAATAAAATGTAAAGGTTTGGAAAAAACCATTGAAGACTGAGTTCTAAAACTGCACATCGGTCCTGGGTCTTTGTGACTACCAGGAGGGGCGCTGCTAGGGGACTGGCCAAGAGCCTGCTCCTGAACCTGGTGCTTCTATTTGGGGACACTGGGGACATGTAGCAGCGGGCAGGATGCCAGGCTGAAGCATGACCCTCCTGGAGAGAGGTCAGTCCCCCATCCCACCTCATGATTTTCAGGCCCAGGCTCCACCCTGCATGGGTCTCCACCTGGCTGAGTGCAAAGGCCTGCAGTTACCCTAGACTGGAGCAGAGCAGATGCCACCCGTCCCCAGGGTGTTCTGTGTGAGGGACTGTCTCTGCTGCTCCAGCAGGGTCCCTGTGATCACTTGCTCACCTATCCAAGCCTCTGTGTCCCCTGTGAGAAAGGGCTGTGTGTACGTGCATGTAAAAGACACAGTCACACATTCACATAACACTCAAACATGCACACACCTCATTCACACACACACACACACACACACACGAATAGCACGAGTGAGTCGGGCGAGCAGGCAGCTTCCTTGAGGTGCACTTAGAAGTGGCTGCCATTGTTCCTGCCATCATTTCTGCTGCTCTTTATGTTCTCACCACCACCCCCCAATGCAGCAAGGGGGGCTCCCCTCAGCGGTCCCCTCTGTGCCAAGCCTAGAGCCCCCTGGAGTAGGCAGCAAAGAGGAGGGTGCACCAAGGCCTCACACGCAGGGTGCTCACCCATCTGCTCACCCCATGTTCTGTTCCGACTACAGGGCCAGAGTGGATCTCGCTGCCACCCCAGAACCCAGCTGCCCACCCACTCTGCGCCCACAGCCGGAGCCCAGATGGGCGCAGGCTTCTGTCTACGGGGTATTTTGGAGGGCGCACGCCTGCGTCTGCATATATGTGCTCTAAACAGCCTCTCGGACAGCCATTCCGGCTCTCCTAAAAAAAGCTCCAAATGCCACTTTCCTTCAGATGGACACAGTGGGAGGAATGAGACAGCTTTTCTGGGACACCCAGTTCCCTCTCCGGCTCCCTGTAGTCATTTAAAAAAAAAAAAAAAACAAGTGCCACCAGCATCAGCTAGTAGTGGAGCATGGAATTGGGGGGTGGGCTTGTGGAAGGAAGGCCTGGCAGCATTGAAAATGTTCAAAGTCCAGAGCCTGTTCTTTACATGACTCTAATCATACAACTACAATTACATTTGTAATCACGGTGTTTAAATAAAGATAATTAAAAAAAAAAGTCCAGAGCCAGAGTGATAGCTCAGTGGTAGGGCATTTGCCTTGCACGCAGCTGGTCCAGGATGGCCAGTGGTTCAAATCCCGGCATCCCATATGGTCCTCCGAGCCTGCCAGGAGCGATTTCTGAGCGCAGAGCCAGGAGTAACCCCTGAGCCCCACCGGATATGACCCAAAAACAAAACAAACAAACAAAAAATTTCAAAGTCCATCCACAGTTTTCTCTAGGGCCTCAATTCATGGGGACCAAATTGAATTTGTCGTTTCATTTAGCAGCTTGTGCAAATAGCAGGTGTGTGAGCGGGACAACAGGACTGGTTCCCACACATGCCATGTAGCTTCAGGATTTCCTGATCCCAAACATTCACTGGGATCCTATTTCTACCTGCTTCTTCATGCAGGTAGAATGTAAGACCAGGGCCTTTTGATTGATTGTAAGGGTCTGTTTGTCTGGAGTTTTTTGGATATGTTTTCCTGTTTGTTGTTTTGTTTTTGGCTTCTGGAGCAAATCTGTAGGCACCCGGAGCACCTCCTGAGTATCGGGGAGAGAGCGAAAGAGAAAGAGAAGAAACAGGAGAGAGAGATTAAGCAGGCAGCATCTTGTCGATGTTTTATCTCCTCCTCTGGTCTCTACCCTAAGCCCTTCCCCCAATAACTGCTAGACTCTCCTTTTTAAACTTTGGAAGAAGTTGTCAGTTTCAGGGGGTCATGTCTCTATCCAACTTCCATTACAGGGCCGTGTCATCACCCCTTAAAAATACATTGGGTAGGGGCTAGAGAAATAGCATGGAGGTAAGGCGTTTGCCTTTCATGCAGAAGGTCGGTGGTTAGAATTCCAGCATCCCATATGGTCCCCTGGGCCTGCCAGGAGTGATTTCTGAGCATGGAGCCAGGAGTAACCCCTGAGTGCTGCCAGGTGTGACCCCTCCCCCCCACCAAAAAAAAAAAAACATTGACCAGGGCTGGAGTGATAGCACAGCAGTAGGGCGTTTGCCTTGCACATGGCTAACCCAGGACAGACCTTGGTTCGATTCCCGGCATCCCATATGGTCCCCCATGCCTGCCAGGAGTGATTTCTGAGCACAGAGCCAGGAGTAACCCCTGAGCATCGCCAGATGTGACCCTAAAAACAAAAACAAAAAAAATACATTGGCTAGGGACAGGAGCAATGGTGCAGCAGTAAGGTGTTTGCCTTATCCATCGCTGACCTAGGACGAACCGTGGTTCAATCCCCGTTGTCCTATATGGTCCCCCAAGCCAGGAGCAATTTCTGAGTGCAGAGCCAGGAATAACCCCTGAGTGTCACTAGGTGTGGCCCAAACAAACGAACAAAAAATACATTGGCTAATTCCCTTAAATACATCAACACATATCCAGACTTGCTTGGGAACCATCCTGGGCTGGAGGTCAGACCTGAACTGGGTGGACCCCTGTTCTCTAGTCCACTAGGCCCCTGCACACTGTCATGTGTCACCAGCTGAGACAGAAGAGCCCTACAATTATCTGGGCCATTCATAATGGCCAGAAGGTGCCAGGGAGGTCCTAAGCTCTACAGCAATCAAGTCCCACCAAGGACAGAAAATTCGCTATTTTCTGGACCCAGGGAGTGAGGGCACATGGCTGTGTGGAAATGCCCTGGCATTTCCCCCTTGTGGGTCACTATAAGTGGTGCCCTGGGCTCCAACACTAGGACCTAGAGAGATGTGTGTCTGGAAGCAGTAGTCAGTGCAGGAAATAATCCACGAAGTGAAAGGGGGCAAGAATGGATTTAGTAATTCCAACACTCAAGCCTTCCTGAAACCCAGGCTTTTATTAGCAAGAACCAGGCCACACTGTAGGCTAAAGAAGAACACCAAGTAGGGAGGGATCCAGTAATCCCATCACCAGATCACACCCTGAAGTATGAATATTGATTAGGGTAGAACCAGTAACCCAACAGTTCACCTGGCATAGGTGGCAGGCCTGGAGCTCCAGTCCAGGAGGACACATTTTTGTTTGTTTTTTGTTTGGGGTCCACACCCACCAGTGCTCAGGGCTTATTTCTGGCAGTGCTCAGTGACCATATGAAATGCTGGAGATCAAACTCAAGTCAACCCTTGCAAGACAAATGTTCTGCGTGCTACCGCTCCAGCCCTCCAGCAGGAAACTTTTATGCCTCATACACAAGTGATACCTTTCTGCCAGGTAACATGTATAAGAATGAGACTAAATATGCTTTTAAAATATATTTATTAAAATGTTGAGTCACCAAACCAGGGGGAGCAGAGCACAGGCTTTGCATGTGGGAGGGCTGGGTTCAATCCTGCCACCACATGGGCCCCAGCACTGCCAGAAGCAATCCCTGAGCAGAGCACTGAGATGGGAGAAGCCTCCATCCCCCAATAAATGGACGCACATTTGCAAACAAAGGTTGAGATAGTCACCTTTAGGGGTGCAGGCGGGGCAGGTCCTGCTTTTGAATCAGTGAACTACAAAGTTCCCTATGCAAAACAAACTTGGGGAGTATTCTTGCTCCCCATCCTGAGTCTGACCTAATGCTCCAGGCCACTAGGAGCCCTCTCCAGCCCAGTGTATAATGCCACTTGGGTGATTGAGACCTCCCCTATGCCAGATGAATGCCCAGTGCATGTCCCCTGAGACATGCCTCATTGAATGTCTCCTTCACCCATGTGGCCATGAAAGAAGCCAGCTCCCCGTCAGGTATTTCCATCCCAGAATCCCTTTCTGTAGCAGCTCCCCTAGTCTGGGACTGTCCCTGTTCTAAAGAACAGCAGACTAAAGAGCAGTTGTGGTCCCTCTAAGAGTGACAGATGGGGCCCGGAAAGATAGCACAGCGGTGTTTGCCTTGCAAGCAGCCGATCCAGGACCAAAGGTGGTTGGTTCGAATCCCGGTGTCCCATATGGTCCCCGTGCCTGCCAGGAGCTATTTCTGAGCAGACAGCCAGGAGTAACCCCTGAACATCGCTGGGTGTGGCCCAAAAACCAAAAAAAAAAAAAGTATGACAGATGATGTCCAAGAGTTGTGTGAGGGCCACGCATACAGAGAGGCAGGAGAGCTTCAGTCTGACACCCAGTTCCCCCGTGAGTGGGAGAGGCACTGGCCTGGCACCCACTGATCCTGGGAGCAGCCCCTGGGGAGGTGGCTGGCACTAGGACAACTCTCAATGAAGGGTCAGGGCAAGTCCAGGGAGAGAGAATCTGGTGGCACCACCTCAAGTCCCACTGGAGCCTCAGTTTACCCCCAAGTGGGAAAAAGGCCACTTTCCTACTTCCCCAGAGGCAAGCTTCCATGGTGTGTTACAGGAGGTGTTAGGGGGTGTTAGGGGAGCAGTGAGGAAGGAAGAAGTTTGCAAGGGAGTCATTTGGCTGGGAAACTGCAACTAGACAGACAGACCAGACCCCTACAAAGGATGTCCAATCAACTCAGATTGCTCCAGAACCCCAATTTCAGCTGTGGGGGGGGGGGGGAGACATAGCTCATGGCTTTGAGGTCTTGGCTGCAGGGCAGCAGTTGTTAGTTCTGCTCCGATTCTTCCTTGGTTTGCCAAGTGACTGCTGTGCTGTGTCCTCGTGTGGCCTCTTGAGAATTCTCAGGAGTCCAGGGTGACATGTCACACCTTGACTGTGTCAAGTTCTGCTGTTTAGTCCTCCCCTTCATGTGCAGTGTGGCCAGGAGGAACAGTGTGGCCCAGCGCCCGAAAGCATGCATGTCAAATGCATTTGCCCCAGCTCCTCCTCTGCATCCACTGTCCATACACTTGGAACTTGGGAGACTATAGCGGGCTGGCCATTTGACCAGGACCACACAGCAAGCGGGCAGGAAGGCAAGAACACAACACTCAGACTCTGGTCAAGGACCTGATGATAAACTCCCTTAGGCCCTGCATCTGATTGGCTCGCTGTCTGCCTCACGTGACTGGGAGGCGCCATATGTGATTGGTCGCTGACCTCACGTGACTGGGCGGCAGCTAATCTAATTGGCCGCTCTACTTCATGCCCCTGAAAGCTTCAGGGTCGATTAGATATTCTGCTCACGTGACTGGGAGGCGGCTGTGGCTAATTGGAGGCAACGGCATCTGATTGGATGCTCTGCCTCACGTGACTGGAAAGCTACAGCTGATTGGTTGCCTACCTCGTGACTGAGCAGCAGCTACATCTAATTGGCCACTCTACCTCGTGCCCCTGAAAGCAGCGGGATCTGATTAGATGTTCTGCTCACATGGTTGGGAGATGGCTGTGTCTGATTGGGAGGAGACGGCATCTGATTGGCTGCTCTGCCTCACGTGACTGAGAAGCGGCTACATCTGATTGGTTGCCTACCTGAGAGGCAGCTACATCTGATTGGCCGCTCTAATTTGTGACCCTGAGAGTGGGGGGGTCTGATTGGATGTTCGGCTCACGTGACTAGGAGTTGGGTGCCTCTGGAAGCGGCTGCATCTGATTGGCTGCTCTGCCTCACGTGACTGGGAGGCAGCTACATCTGATTGGTCGCTCTACTTAGTATCCAAGAGCGGCAGGGGTCTGATTAGATAGCCTGCCTCACGTGACTGGGAGGCGGCTGCATCTGATTGGCCGCTCTGCCTCACGTGACTGGGAGGCAGCTACCTCTGTTTGGCCACTTTACCTCAAGTGACTTCGTGGCCCGCTGAGAAGGGGCCAGGCTGACCATACTTAGACCGCAGAAGAAATGGCGTCTTGGGTGGAAGTGGGAGGGGCAGTGGGTTTTTGTCACCTCCCCAGGCCTCAGTTTCCCCATCTGTAAAATGGGGACACACGGTCCCTCCTCATGCTGACAGGTTCCAAGCAGTGAGCATGTGCTGGCCATCGGGCGTCGTCTCCTCTGCAATCAACCTGACTTTGAGTCTCCTAGGTCCCCCAGGCCCTGCTTCAAACTGCGGGGTCAAAGGGCAGCCCCTGGCCCACTGGTTCTTAGGCCCATTGAACTCCAGACAAAAACCTCCCTCCACACCATGGAAGCTTCCCCCTGAGGAAGTAGGAAAGTGGCCTTTTTCCCACTTAGGGGGTAAACTGAGGCTCCAGTGGGACTTGAAGTGGTGCCAACTCAACCCACCAGATTCTCCCTCCCTGGACTTGCAGTGCCCTGACCCCACACTGAGAGTTGTCCTAGCACCACCCCAGGGGCTCCTAGCCTCCCCAGGGCCTGCTCCCAGGATTAGTGGGTTCCAGGCCAGTGCCTCTCCCACCTCCCTTGGGGGGCTCTTTCCAGGGCCCTTCTCCAGCCAAGTCCCCTCCCCTGTTGATCCGACTTTCCCAACCCCAATGAGAGCTTGTCGCTCTTTTTTCTTCCTTCCTCCCCAAAACCAGGACACAATAGGAAGCGTTTCCTTGAACTTATTAAAAAATCTAGACTTGTAAATTAATTTGTCCGTGTTGTACAAAGGCAGTGCAGATGGACTCATTAGCATGCACACAACAAATAATTATAGATGAATTTTTAGCTGGCCTGCCTAATGCTCTTGCTGGGTTAATTATGTCAATGTATAATTACATCAGCCCGGGAAGACATAATGGCGGACCCCGCTGAGCGGGCCCTGCCTAATGACGGGGTGTGGGGGTGCTGACAGAGGAAAGATGCCCAGCCTTCCCCACACCTGCCTGCCGTGCACAACCACCCAGCGTCCAAAGCCTCCTACCACCAGGACACAGGCAACATGATAGGGACCCAAGGCCAAGGCCACCTTGTTCCAGCCAGACCTGAAAGCTCCGGGGAGCCAACCCCTTCCTGCTACTTCAGCTGGCAGTTCTTGGGTCAGACTGTGTCGGGCTTCATGTTACGTAGCAGGGGTCCAGTGGAGCAGACTCAGATGCCATCCCTGCCATCCCCCTGCGTGCCTTGTCCTCCTGAGAATTCCTTAGGAAACTTATAAATCAATTGTAATTACAGAGAGTTCAGGAAAGAAAGGGCAGGCAGCTTCAAGAGCTATCTAAGAATTGGCTGGTCAGGGAAGGCATCTTGGAAGAAGTGGCATTTCTGTTGCCATGTGAAAAGTGAGGAATCACTGACCAGCTAAAAGGCATATGATGTGCCTCTACCAAGGCTCTGGGATGGAAGGGTGCATTTAAAGGGCAGCAGCCATGCTCTCTCCATGCAGATCCTGTACCTGTGTTTGAGGCAGCTCGTAACCTTGACGACAGACTGCAGACCCCCAGCCTTGACCACAGTGGGCAGCCCCGGCGGGACCTCCACGCTGTGTGGAAAAGACACCCCGAGCTCCTTGGCCCCAAAGGTATGAACTAAGGGACTGTGGCAGCCCACTATGTATACCCCCCACCCCCAGGCAGTGGCTGATGGTTTGGATTAGGGTAGATCAGATCCACCTGCCCACAGCAAGCCACTTTCTCTCAGGCATCCTGAATCTGTGGGGTGGGATATTGTGAGAGACCTAGTAACTCCGCCCTTAGTCATGTGTGGGTTACCCCCATGTGGGGTTATCCCCAGAGCAAGGGTCCTCAAATTTTTAAACAGGGGGCCCCCCAGACTGTTGGATAGGCCAGACTAAAGTTTAAAAAAAACATGAATAAATTCATATGCACATTGAACACATCTTATTTTGAAGTAAAAAAACAAAATGGGAACAAATATAACATTTAAAATGAAGAGCAAGTCAAGTTAAATCAACAAACTTACCAGTATTTCAATGGAACTATGGGCCAGTTTTTGGCAGGCTGTAGTTTGCGGACCCCTGCCCAAGACTGAGAGAAGGAGTCGGAAGACAGAGAGGGTCAGACAGTATGGCGCACATATGCACACTGTGGGCCCGGGACAAGTCAGCTGCTAAGCAGAACAGGCAGTAGCAGCAAAAACACTTGGTAGGCTGGATAAATGTCCTCAACAGGCCACATGTGGCCCACAGCACATAATTTGAAGACCCCTCCCCTAGAGTGACCTTCACCCCCATCACACCGAGGGATCCAAAACTCAGAGGCCAAAGAAATGGGCATTTCTCCATGACTTAAATTGGAGGTCCACCATACAGCTGCTCCTAGGTAAAGCTCAAAGAGCTGAAAGTAAGATGGAACTCACCCCAGATCATGAGCATCCATGGCCACAATGTCCACAAAAGCCCATGGTGGGTGTGGGCACATGATTGGAAACAAACTATGGCTGCCAAGGAGGGAAAGCATGGTCCACCCCAAGGAGGAAGAAAGTTCCAATCCTTGCTATGAACAGGACAGGAAGCTCTTAGAAGATATGAGTGGAGGCAGCCAGTGCAGAGGACACCCCTGGGCTGAGGGTGCCGTGGTCTGTGCAGACATCACTCACACAAAGATCAGCATTGCCAGCACAGGGTGTCTGCACAGTGATGGTGACAGAGCAAGCATCAAAAATCATACTCTTTAAGACGTCCTATTGCCATAGTAAAATAGGACATGGGGGCAAGCCATATTCAGTTCCTGGTGTTATGTGGTCCCCACTCATTGCTGGCAGAAAATGACTGAATCTCGGAGTATTGGACTTTTACCCCAGTTTACCACTTTTCTCTTCTTCAAACCAAACTACGCAAATTTAACTAGCGAGGCCTGCCTCCCAGTTAGAGGGGGAAATTAGGGAGGCACCTAGACCAATCAGATGCAAGACTACTATGTAGTAGAATAGGTACATAGGGGACCACATATTCTAGCAGCCCTGGGAGTGAGGGAAGAGGATACGGGGGATAGGACAAAAACAGAGGTGTAGGGAGGAAAATTTGGTGATGGGAATCCCCCCAGATGTTATGTAAATATATAACTAAAATATTATTGTCAACAACATGTAAACCACTATGATCAAAATAAAAATTATATTAAAAAAAAAAAGAAAATGACTGAATCTTCTCCCCACCCCAAAAAAAGGCCAAGCCAATGGTAGGCTTAGAGGACTGCTGTGGTAGAGTGTATGTTCCGGCTGAACAGGGTAACAGATGTGTGGTCCGAGCTGGAGGAGAAAGGCCTCATCCTCCATCCCTCCATCAGTCAACCCCATCAAGGGCAGTATTGCAACAGTAGAACTGGACTTGCTTGTTACAGCCACAGCCTAGCAGGCCCCAGCTTGTCCTCCAGCACTAAGGTCAGCTCTGTCTTCTTCCCTGCAGAGCAGAGAGAGGGGACATCTCCCGCGGGAGTCACGCTGACCGAGGGCAGCCGCCTCGCCGGAATTCCCAGCAAAGCCCTCCTGACAGAAACTTTGCTGCAAAGAAATGAGGTGGAGAAACAAAAGTGAGTGTAAGAGGGTAGTGGGCTCAGGGGCTCCTGGCAGTCCATCCAGGTCAGGAACAAGAGCCTTGGACCCTGGTTCTACAGCCCACTGGGCAACCCTGGGAAGATCACCCCACCCCTGTGCTTTAGTTTCCCCATATGGAAAATAGGAATAGTGATGGGGTATTCTGTTGTTCAATGAAACTAAAGCAGAAATATGTTTTTAAATGCTCACAAACAGCTAGATCTCAAGGATTTGGTCATACAGGCTATGAGACAGTAAGTGGGCTATATCGGCCCAATGGCCACAGAAGCACTGCAGTTCTGAGACAGAATTTCTTCCTCAGGTGACTTGGGGAGGCCCGGCCTTGTGGAGCAACTGCCTATTATTTCTTACCAGCCCAGTCCACCTGCCCAGCAACACCGCAGCTCCCATCACAAGGGCCAGGAAACTCCCCTTGATTCCAGGGGTTCATTCGATTTCTCCCTCATTTGCCCGCATCTTCTTCCCATTTTCATTTCACTTGTGGATGGGCTATCAGCAGCAGCCAGGAATGTTCTTGGGACACATTGCTGTGAATAAAACATGCTCCAGTATAGCAGACCTCCCACCTCCCACCACGAACACACATAAAGCTAGGAGCCCTGTTTCTCTGCTCTTGTGACCCTCTCATTACGTTCGAGTAGACTGTGTGAGCACCCCAGGCTCTTGTCACAGAAGGGACAAATGTCCCCTAGGATAGTTATCGTGAGAAATGACAGCGAAGGAACTTGGTGCCGGGAACTGCCCCCAGCACGATTCTGTCAGAAACCTATTTTCAGGTGGGGAGGCTGAGGCCCAGAGAGCTAAGATGATGAGTGTTCCTGTAACCCCCAAAAGTACTGCCAGCCATAGTGTGACCTCCACACACAGGAGGGCAGCCAGGTGCTGGCCATCATGGGCAATGGCCACACAGAGATGGGGCTTCGGGTGCGGAGCTGGGGCCTAGGTCCCCCAAGCGTGAGCCGACTCAGTCTCTCCACAGGGGCCTTCAGGAAGTACAGATCACTTTGGCAGCCAGACTGGGGGAGGCCGAGGAGAAAATCAAGGTCCTACATTCAGGTAAATGCCAGGCCAGAGGCCGGAGAGATAGCATGAAGGTAGGGTGTTTGCCTTGCATGCAGAAGGATGGTGGTTCGAATCCCAGCATCCCATATGGTCCCCAGAGCCTGCCAGGAGCAATTTCTGAACGTAGAGCCAGGAGTAACCCCTGAGCGCAGCAGGGTGTGACCCAAAAAACAACAACAACAAAAATGTCAGACCAACGATGCTGAGGGGGTGAGGATGGGATAGTGCCCAAGGAGCAGAATGGACAGAAGGAGTTTTGGGGGTGGGCTGCTTGTATCAACAGCCCCACATGGAAGAGAGATTTGAGGGCCCAAAACCACTTGCCTGTTAGGAAGTAGATGGAATGTGGAGGGCCTGAGAACCAGCTTTGTCTGTAGTAATGCCCGCACTCTTTTATTTCCTAGAGTAGTAGGCTCAGGTAATAGGGATGTCAGCTCACAGGATTGTCACCGGGGTGGCCTGAGTGTGTTTGACTAACAGAATTCTGCTACCCCACGGAGCCTGGGTCAGGCAGGAAATTCTGCTGCCTGACCTAACCGAGAGCAAAGTCTCCATCACTGCCCAAGCCTCCTTCTGCCTCCAGCCCCCCTGAAAGATGGGTCTCAGCACCTGGCAGGGGGACTCAGTCTGACTTTGTGCTGTTTCCTAGCGCTAAAGGCCACTCAGACAGAGTTGCTGGAACTTCGGCGGAAATACGACGAGGAGGCAGCAAGCAAGTAAGTGAATGCCCAGCTGAGGTCGGGACCTCCCAGAGGAGTGTCCTGCAGACTGGGACCTGACATGAAGAGTTGGCCCAAGAAGCATGCTGGAGAGGGCATGCTGGGCAGTGGGAAGAGATGGCTGAGAGGAGGCCTTGCATGTAGGGAAGCATGCTCAGGCTTTATGTCTCCACACATTCCCCTGTGCAGCGCAGGAGACCCTCTTGGTACTGGCAGTCTGAGCAGGGCAAAGACAAGCAAGCAGATCAGCTCAAGGCCAGCGAGGCCAGCTGGGGGCAGAGGGGAGGTGACCAGGCACCCCAGAAAGGCAGGAGCAGCGTTGCCCCCCTTCCCTGCAGCTTTGCCTCTATCCCCGGGAGACCCTCTGTTGGGATATAGCTATTCTGAGGTGCACCAATGAGGGGTGCCATGCAGACCTTTCTAAGGGCCTCATCTTTCTTGTCTCAGGGCAGATGAAGTCGGCCTGATTATGACCAACCTGGAGAAAGCTAATCAGGTGAGAGAAGATGCAGATATAACATCCGGAATGGGCAGAATGGGGGCACTGAGCCGCTCAAGGGACTGAGTGGGGAATGAGGAGCAGGAAGGGAGTTTCATGCCCACCCACAGCCCAGCTGGGTCCCAGGTCTCCCAGACCAGACCAGACCAAGTGCAGGGCAGTCACGAGACCACCCACATACCTAGGATCTTCTGCCCCTTAGCTACACCCGCCCAGCCCCTACTGGTCCCCATCTTCCTGGTCCTGCTCTAGTCCTCTTGGGGTTCTGGTGAGTCCTTGAACCGATTTGCAGAAATCTCAGCCCTGCATAAAAGGGGCTTCCTGCTACCCACCCCCCACCAGTCCCCAGTGTGTTGCCATCCATGGAGGCAGAGCTCTGATAGGAAGTGAGACACAGACAATTGGGCATTCACCCCCCAGGCTCTGCAGAGTCTCACTGGCTCTGCAGTTTCGCTCAGGCCGAGACCCTCTGGTCACACTGGGGGTGACAGAGGCATCTCCTCAAACCCCTTCATACCTGGGGCCACACATCATGGTGCATAGTATTACTACCCCCACCCGCCAACAGCAAGCCCTGGAGGTCTGAGAGAGTTGCTCGAAGCCATCAGGCCTGCCACGGCCACTTGACCTGCCGTTTGAAGGAGCACATCATAGACACAGGACCCAGAAGCAGGGGCCACCTCTCAGACTGCCCACATGCCCACACATAGGCTGCCTGGGCCCCTGGTTGTACATCCTCAGATCTGCCTAGTTTGTGACACCAAATGTCCTGAACACAAGTCACTCTGCAGCGTGCAATACATTGCTGGAAGTGGAACCGTGGGGTCTGACTTCAGCAGCCACCCAACCCCCTCGAGAGTGTATCCATACTCCCCAGCCAGCATTTCACTGGTGTCTGCAGATGGAAGGATCTCTGCCAATCCAAGAAGCTTTCCAGACATCAGATCCAGAGTGAGCATGAAGGATTGCAGGGAAGAACATCCGAGCCAGCACGTCAGCATGAACACAAATACAGTATCCCCATACACAATTTGCTTCCTTGCTTGCCCATGTTCACTCTCCACTTTGTGGACTGGGGGAGGAAAGGGGACAACAGAGCACCTCGATAGTCCTCACTTGGTGCACTTCAGTTCCCTTCAGGGAACAAGATATTTTGTGCACAGACAAGGACACCCCCCCCACACACACACACACACACAGAGATGCTTCCTGAGACAGTTGTGGGGGGCTGGAGAACAGAGAGTCTGAGTTCTTAGCACTTAGCATGAAAAATCCTTTTGTGGGCGGAAGAGAAGACTTAGCACCTTTGTTTTGTTTGTTTTGTTTTGTTTTGTTTTGTTTTGGGGTCACACGCAGGGGCACTTGGTTATTCCTGGCTCTGTGCTCAGAAGTCGCCCTTGGCAGGCCTAGGACCATATGGGATGCCGGAAATCGAGCCACCATAGGTCCTGGGTTGCCCACGTGCAAGGCAAACACCCTACCGCTGTGCTATCTCTCCGGCCCCTAACCTAGCACCTTTTTATTAGTTTTGGCTTTTGAATTTGGGCCACACCTGGCAGAGCTCAGGACCTACTCCTGGATTTATGCTCAGGAATCACTCCTTAAGGGGACTGTATGGGGTCCCAGGGACTGAACCCAGGTTAGCCACAGCTGTGCTATCACTCTGGTCCCAGAAGACTTCTAATCTTAAATCCAGCTCCCTGCCAGGCGCGCTGCAGAGCCTGCCTCTGCCGCCCTGGAAACCCTCACCCCAGGGAGCTCCGTCTCTCGGGCTCTCGCCAGTTAATGAGTCGTAAGTGGGTTTCCAGGGCTTTTCGTTTAGCCCAGATGCCAAGTTTCCATCAAAGCTGCTCAGAAACATGAAATATTTCCTCCCCAACCCACATATCCCAGACAGAACTGACCTGTCCATATCGTGTCCATATCATGGCAAGGCCTGGCAGAGAACCCTAAGTGTCCATGGGGTCAGGTCACATGCAGTGAATTGATCGTCTCATGGCCCAGGCCCGGGCCCTGGTGGCAGCCAACTTTAGTGTCTCTGCACCTACCTTCACAGCTATTGCTCAGGCACTACAGGCCATCCTGTTGGTGGCAACCTAACTACTGGAACATCGGTGCAGCACCCGATGGACGTTGAAATTTGTCACCTCATTTGCCTTGTGACGAAGCCCTATGGTCCTCCTTTTACAGAGAGGGAGATTGAGATTAGACTGGGAAGACTAATAATATTCCTGTCTGGCTTCATGTCAGCCTGAAGTGGGGGCAGATTACCCCATGAAGACACAAAACGACCTTGTTAATACCTGAATTCTTCCAAGTTGTTCTGGTTTGGTTTCGACTCTGGGCCTATATCTAATGGTGCAACAAGATTCATTACTTGGGGCTTACTCCTGGCAGGACTCAAGTGACCATATGTGATTCCAGGCATTTTTTTCTTAAACACTTTAGGAAACATCAGAGCCATCTGAGCTCTATTTGTTCCGAATTCTGTAGAGCTGTTTCAGCACCTTTCTGCCATCAAGGTGTAACATTATCGCTTTCACTATGGGGAAACTGAGGCCCAGATAGTGAAAACAGCCTGCTTGAGGCACCTGCAGTAATTTGTGGACTGGGAGGCCACATCTGGAGATTACCAAAATGTTCCTGCCTGACAGAAGGGACCCGGAAGTGTGAGAAGAGGGAGCCAGAACCATGGAGTTGGCATCTCCCTCCTGGCCTAGGTGCTGTGAAATGTTCTGATTCCTCCAAGTGCTGAGCACACCATGCACACAGGTTCCATCTTTTGAGCTTGGAAATCAGCTGGGCTCTGCTCTTGAGCTCTGCCCTGCCCTGTGCTCCTTGGCTGGTCTCTATGAGGCCCAGGGCTGGGCTGCCATTAGAAAGGTGGAGATGCCCTTGCTCCCGCAGGCATGCAGGGTCCAGTTCGGCTCCGCCACCTCTGGACCACACTCACCCCCTTTTCCTCCCCAGCGAGCAGAAGCTGCCCAGCGGGAGGTGGAGAGCCTTCGGGAACAGCTGGCCTCCGTCAACAGCTCCATTCGCCTGGCCTGCTGCTCCCCGCAGGGACCCAGTGGGGTAAGGACAGTGGAAGGAAGAGCTGGGAGCAGCCCAGTTGGGGTGTTCAAATAAGCAGGTGATACCTGGATACATGAAGCCGTGCATGTGAGTGCCAGTGCAGCCAGCAGGGTTCATTCCTTGGGCTAGAGGTCCAGACCAGGCAGGTAGGGAGGGTGTTTGGGCAGTAACACTGCCCTGCAGTTTGGGGCTGCCACCAGGGGCCGCTGTTGACCACCAGCCTTGTGGGCTCCCTCCTAGCAGAGCACAGTGGGGTCATGTGCCTAGTCTGAGGGTAGCAGTCCTCTCAGACACTGGATGATCCAAGTCAGCCCTTCCACATAACCCACCTGACTGGAACTGGACCCGCAGTGAAGTCCCCCAGGAAACTGTTGGCCCCGTGCTGCTGTTGCTCTTGTGTCTAGGGCCTGCTGCACACACGTGTATCTGTATGTGCTGTGTTGTATCCATCTGTGTAGCTCCTTGCTACTGTGGATTTCCATGTGTGCACATGCAGCAGACACGTGTGTGCTGTGGTTGGGGAGATCTACCTGTGTTCTTGTCCTGGGGCCAGTGTGCAAGTGTCCAGGTGCCCAGTATCTGCTGACAGACTGACAGACAGGCCAAGAGCACCCGAGGGCGCCTCCCTGAGATTCTGCCAATGGTTCTTAATTAACCCCTGTGGAACCCAGCAAATGCCGGCGCTAATCAGCCTTGGGGAGCTGGGCTGGTTTGGGGGGTGATCTTTCCTGAGCACAACCGTGGCACTCAATGCTAATTAATTTAATGTGTTAATGTCATCCGCTTCCTGTTTGAATTGGCGTTTATCTCCATGGAAGAATAGCCGGGCTTGCTGATGGTGGTGGTTTTCCAGGCAGTTCTCTTTGATTTGTTTGGGACTGACTTTAGGGACCCACACAGACCTCGATCCCTTCACCCAGGAGAAAAGGGTTTAAGGGACATCTGGTTTAGGAACCACGGCCCTTGCCTGTGCTGTTCCCCTGCTGAAAACCCCAGTCAGTCACACTGCTGCTCCCTATAAACAACCTTTTCTGTCCTTCTATTTGTGTGTCTTTGGGGGTCCACCAGGATTGCAAAAAGCTTACTCGTGGCTCTATGCTTAGAAATCACTCCTAGAGGGATTTGGGGACCATATGGGGTACAGGGGATCAAGCCCAGATCAGCCATGTTATGTGCCAAGCAAGCACTCTCCCCCACTGTACTCTCTATTTGGTCCCTTTTTCTGTTCTTTGTAAAGAAATGTTTTTTGTTTTTTGTTTTTTTGGTTTTTGGGTCACACCCGGCAGTGCTCAGGGGTTACTCCTGGCTGTCTGCTCAGAAATAGCTCCTGGCAGGCATGGGGGACCATATGGGACACCGGGATTCGAACCAACCACCTTAGGTTCTGGATAGGCTGCTTGCAAGGCAAACGCCGCTGTGCTATCTCTCCGGGCCCGTAAAGAAATGTTTTGAGGATCAGAGAAATAGTACAAAAGGTTAAGGTGCTTCCCTTGCACAAATTGACCCTAAGTCTGACCCCAGCACTGCATAGCACCACCTCCCCTATGAAATGTTTCGAGTCTAGGATCAGAACATTCTTGAGGGCTAGTATGCACAGGCCTCTGGCCTCTGCAGGCTGAAATTCTGACCAGCCTCAGCAGGGACCAGAGCTCCCAGACCCAATCGCCCCTTAGCATTCCTCATCCTAGTGCTGACTTCCTACAGCCCAGCAGACCCAGCCTGGGGTCCCGCCCTTCCCTGAGTGACACAGACACTCAATCACCTGCTGGCTGCTGCCTCCCACAGACCACGGGGTGGTTCCTCTGATCCACACTCCACATCCTCTCGCAGATGTAGGGATTTCTGGGGTCTCACATGGCCAGACAGGCCTTTGATGGACATGACCCCTTTCGTGCCTACAAGGGAAAAGGGAAGATCTGACCGGCCGAGCAGAAGCTGGGAGGGGAGCTAAACTGCGCTGCGCCCCCCTGGGTTGGAGACGCCAAGGTGGGAGCCCTGCAGCCTCTGCTCAGTGTACCCCTCGGTCCCCAGGACAAGGTGAACTTCGCACTGTGCTCAGGCCCTCGGCTGGAGGCAGCCCTGGCCTCCAAGGACCGCGAGATTGTGCGGCTGCTGAAGGATGCGCAGCACCTGCAGAACTCGCTGCAGGAGCTGGAGGAGGTGTCGGCCAACCAGATCGCAGAGCTGGAGCGGCAGCTCAGTGCTAAGTCCGAGGCCATCGAGGTGGGTGCCGGGGCAAGGCCAGGGCCGCTGACGTGAGGTCCGGCCAGCCTCACCCTCTTTCTGACTCTTCCAGAAGCTGGAAGAGAAGCTCCAGGCACAGTCTGACTATGAAGAAATCAAAACAGAATTGAGGTACGGGGTTGGTTAGGACCCCCAGACCTCAGCTCCCTTTTCAATCTGGGTGTTCTGGGGACCTGACACAGTTCCCCTTTGCTCCACTGTCTCCTCCCATGTACAGGGAAGCCCCAGGGTGGCCTGTAGTAGAAGGTGCCAGGTCCTGGATGGGGGACATTCATTAGACAAGCTCAGGTACCCCTGTGCTGACTCAGCGTGAGACCCCCAGGTCACAACCTGCTGCTTTCACCTCGTGGCAATGTACCCAATGCTATTTGAGGGGCACCCTATTTGGGGGTCCACCACCCCAGGACTTGAACCAGCTCACTCCCTTTTACCCGCAGCATCCTAAAAGCCATGAAGTTGGCCTCCAGCACCTGCACTCTTCCTCCGGTGAGTGACCCCCACCGTCCCCGTGGGGCCCCTGGAGCCTGCCCTGGAGCCTCCCGCCAGCTCCCCGTCTCCTATCCCCAGAGCATGGCCAAGCCCGAGGACTCACTGCTCCTAGCCAAGGAGGCCTTCTTCCCCGCGCAGAAGTTCCTTCTAGAAAAACCCGGGCTTCTGGTCAGCCCAGGTAGGAGAGGATACTCAGCGGGGGAGAGGAGGGGTGTAATGGGACCCCTGCTGTGGGCAGAAGGAGGGAAGGAGAAGTTGAAGGAGAAGATATGTTGGACAGAGTCGCTGCTAGATACCCAGCTCGAGCCCCACGTCAACTCTCCCTATGTCCACAGGCACCCCAGGCCAGACCCCTAGCTCCCCATCCATTCAACTCACAGCCTGTCCCCTCATCCACTATGGGGGCAGGGTACCTCACATGGGAGCACCGAAAAGTGGATTGGGGTACCCGCTGAGGTGCAGGCCAGTCAGAATAGTCTTGGACAGGAGCCCATAGAACCCGTGTCTGGACCCAGTCAGGAAGGGGATTTGGGGTTGGGGAGCAGAAGCACCTGTATGGGGCTTCCTCCTGCTGGGCGTCTATAGCACTGTCCCCTCCCCACCCACCTGTCCCCTCCCTTCTCTGTCTCTCTACTCCTGTGTCTGTCCCTCTCTACCCTCCCGTCTCTCTGAGTCTCTGCCATCTTCCTCCCTCTTTTCCTCCCTCATGTCTCCATGTCCCTGTTCATGCTTCCTCCTCGCCTCCATCTGTTCGTCCATATTCTCCATGCTCTAGAGGAGGACCCTGCAGAGGACGAGCCCGTCAAGGACCCACTCGGCCCGGAGCAGCCCTTTCCGTCCCCCCCACAGCTCCCACCACCACCAGGCCCTGAAGACCCCCTGTCCCCGGGGCAGCCACTGCTGGGCCCAGGCCTGGGACCCGATGGCCCCCGGACTTTCTCACTATCCCCTTTCCCCAGCCTGGGCCCAGGGGAAAGACTGACCGGGGATGCTCTGCTGTCCAAGCACTTGGTGGCCCCAGCCACCTTCAAAGGGGAAGCAGGTGGCCTGCTGGTGTTCCCCCCGGCCTTCTATGGCACCAAGCCCCCCACGGCCCCCACAACTCCCGCGTCTGGCCCCGAGCCCCCTGGAGGCCCCGAGCTTGTGGAGGGCGGCGGGGCAGCCGCTGGCACCGGGGCAGAGGAGGAGCAACTGGACACGGCCGAGATCGCCTTCCAGGTGAAGGAGCAGCTGCTAAAGCACAACATCGGGCAGCGTGTGTTTGGCCACTACGTGCTGGGGCTCTCACAGGGCTCAGTCAGCGAGATTCTGGCGCGGCCCAAGCCGTGGCGCAAGCTCACGGTGAAGGGCAAGGAGCCCTTCATCAAGATGCGCCAGTTCCTGGCCGACGAACAGAATGTGCTGGCACTAAGGACCATCCAGGTGCGGCAGCGAGGTGAGCTGGAATGTCCCTCACAGGGCCTGGAGCACTCTGCCTCGGTTTCCTCTCTAGATACAAAGAAAAGGCTTCCTTGCTCCCTCCTCTCTGGGCGTAGGCCACCCAGGCTGCCAACGCCCTCCTATTACTGCTTAGGTGGACTGCGAAGGCTGGGCCCAGGGGCAGCCCCACAGCAGTGCCTCAGTTTACCTGCCAGCCTGGCCAGGCCTGATCATGTTGTGAAGCCCTTAGGAAGAGCCAGTCCCCGAGGGAATCCCCACATGCCCGGCCTCACCTCATATGCACCGTGTGGCCCCAACTTGGGGAGTTGTGAGAGCCCACACCAGCACTGTCCCTGTAGACATCCTGTGGTTTGTCCCAGAGCCGCTCACTCTAGTCCCCCCCCCAGCACCTTTCCTGGCCCCAAGGCCGATGCCCTCTTCCTCCCCTCAGGCAGCATCACCCCCCGAATTCGCACACCAGAGACTGGCTCGGATGACGCCATCAAGAACATCCTGGAACAGGCCAAGAAGGAGATTGAGTCACAGAAGGGGGGTGAGTGTGACCCCATGACACCACAGACAGAAAGAAGACCATCCTTTGCCATGGCACTGCCTCCTCTGTCGAAGACCTCTTATGTTTCTGGGGGCCCTGGACTTGTCCATAACTGCTTTGTGGGGTCTGCGACAAAGCAGAGCTGTAACCTGACAAGTTCATGGAGGTTCTGAGGTTGGTGCCTGGGACTGAACCTGGGCTGACTGCAAAACACATTCCTTCAGCCCTGTGCTAGGTGAGACACAGCCTTGTGTGGTCCAGAGACCCCATTTTCCTACCGAATCTCCAGGCTGATCAGTTGCAGACTTCTCCCCACACCCACAACTCCCAAAGACCAGGTCCTGTTATGGGGTCTCTGGTTCCTGCATCGCTTGAAGCTCCTCACCCCAGAAACCTTCCACCCAGTAGTACTTTACACCTCACTCAGAAATCACCTCTTGAGTCGATAGTACAGCAGGAATACATTTGCTTTGCATGCAACTGACCCAGGTTTGATCCCCAGCACTCCAGATGGTCCCCTGAGCCCCACCAGGAATGGCCCCTGAATAGTCAGGAGTAAGCCCTGGGTACTTCCAGGTGTACCCCAAAACAAAAAAATCACCTATTCCAGGAAGCCCCCAAATCTTCCAAGCAGATTGGATCCCACCCTTCCCTACACGTAATTACCTCCATGAGTGGTGCTCTGGAGCCCAACTGGCCAGCTGCGAATGTAGGCTCTGCTACTTATGCACTGTGTGACCTGTGCAAGTTACTTAGCATCTTGTTGCCTCAATTTATACCCTTGTGCCTCTCTGTGCCCTTCTTTATACACAATATCTGTGCTTCGTTCTGAGCGTTGCATGAAGATGCGTGAGAGGGAGCTGGAGAGATAGCGTGGAGGTAGGGTGTTTGCCTTGCATGCAGAAGGACGGTGATTTGAATCCCAGCATCCCATATGGTCCCCTGGTTTTCAAACACAGGTTCTATCTGGTTGAACCTTGGAGTCCTTCAAAACTAAGCCTGTAGCTTCCCAAATGGAATGGAACTGTGTACAAAGATGTTGTCCACCTAGGAGACTTCAGGAGCGATTTCTGAGCACAGAGCCAGGAGTAATCCCTGAGTGCTGCCGGGTGTGACCCAAAAGCCAAAAAAATAAAAAGACGGGTGAGATGGTGCCTGGTGAGCTGAGACTAGGGCCTGGCATGCCCAGATGCTCCTGAAAGGCTGCTTGTCCTTCTAGCTGGCTTTTGCATTTTATCTGTTACCAGTGACTCTGTTGGTGTGACCTTCCTGGCCTTCTATCTATCTGTTCAGAGACTCCTTGCAGGGCCAAACTCTGAGTCACACCTTTGTACCCAGCGAAGGTCTCCCACCCTGGCTGGCAGTGCTCTTTAAGGTGGACACCCCCATTTCTCAGTGTCGGCTGCCCCCTAGTGGTGATGCAGGTTGGCGTGGCATTCGGCTTCCTCTCAGCCGAAGGCGCTCCTCACCCTTCCCACCCCACCCCTCCACCTGGCCCCTGAGGCTTGGCGGGGATCAGGGATCGTCCCAGCTACACTTCCCATTGAGGTAACCCTTCAGTCTGTAAGCTCATTCATTTTCTTTTTTGGAGGGCTTGGGGTCTCCCCAGCAGTGTTCCAAGGCCAGTGTCCCTTCCTGGTAATTCTCAGCCTGTGGAGCTAGAGATTCAGTGTGAAAGCTCAGGGCTGCTCAACTCGACAGGCAGGGGGGCCCACTAGGATCCCCCTGCAGGGTTCTGGGCCCCCGTGTGCCAGGGATGATAGGCAGGTGACTGTCACAGGCACGTCTTAGCTCCTGTTTCCTGCAGTCACTGTCTGTGAGACCTGTCATGGTGGGGGTCAGGCTGTGGCCTAGGAACAAACTACTCAGATGAGTAGAATGAGGCCATGAGACCGGGACAGGCCACAGATGCTCTCTGGGCCAGGGGACTCAGCACAAGGCAGCAGCTTCACCCACAGATGTCCCCTCCCCACATCTGTGACTGTCCAGTCCTTGGATGGAAGGATATGCTGAGCATAGGGACAGAGCTTCGGCAGTAGTGCCTCCCCCATTGGAAGCTCCCTCAGATCCAGGATTGGGGGTAGACAGCAGAGGGTACCTGAGATTCTAGAACTTTTCAGGGAGGAGAGCCACTCCTCTGAGGCCACCAACAAGTGAGGGGCAGGCAATGCCCCACAGGCAGGAAGGAGCTGCCCAGACCATCCAGGCACTCACCTCAGGGAGAGGGCAGGACAGAGGCACAGAGCATGCTCACTGAGCCTGCAATCATCCCCTCCATTAGCTTCTAGAACATACTCTTCACACACACCCTCGCACCTAATTCTTCTTCCCTCAGCTACAACCATCCACCAGTCACTCCCAGTCATGAAAGTAGCTAGTTCACTCCATTCTTGTTCTCAGGATGCCCCTCTGTGATGTTGGGCTGGGTGCTTGGTGCCTTTCATGACAGTATCATCTTCCCTCAGAGAAGCTATTGGAATGGCCTGAAGGGCTGCACGGGTCAGAGAGGAATGTCTGTGTGGACCTGGCTTGGCAAAGCTGCTTTGTGCCAGCGGAAGTCCAGGGCTCTAATGCCCCCTTGTGCTCCCTACTTGTGGGGTCCAGAGTAACAGGATTTGGTTTTGGCTTTGGTTTTGGAGGCCACACCCCACGATGCTCAGGGATTTCTTCTAGCTCTGCACTCAAGGGTCATTTCTGGCGGTGTTCAGGGGACAATATGGGGTACCAAGGATTGAGCCCAGATTGGCTACTTACAAGGCAATCACCCTCCCCACTGTCCTATTGCTCCAGCCAAGGAATGGGGTTAAGGCGCTTGCCTTTCACAAATCCAACCCCAGTCCATCCCAGCACCACATGGTTCCCTGAACATCAGAACTGATATCTGAGCACCACTGGGTGTGACCTGAAAGTCCCCACCCCCTAAAGAAGGAAAGGTTTCCCCTAAGATTCAGCTGTTCATGGGGATTTTGAACGTGCTTATTCACAAACCCCATGGAGTGCAGGGTCCTTGGTGACTCGTCGTCAGGGACGAGCCTTTTTCACTCAGCATTTCATTCTTCAAATTGTAGGCAGCTTGGCATGAGGCTTCTTCTTTCACGGCAGTGTAATATTCCATGGCCTGTTCAGGTGCTTCGTGGGTGGACTGTAGGGTCAGCAAGTGTGGGTCAGACTATTGGACCCGAGGAATTCTGATCTCCCTAGACCCTAGCGGACCTTCACATGTGTGTGTATCCCTAGAGGCTCCTGCTCAGTCCCCCGTTGATTCACTGATTCAGGTGGTGGGTGGGTATTACCTCTAGTCTTTGCCCTTTGAACTGTGCCCTGATGCTAGGCCTCAGGCCCCTCTATAAGTTGGATTTCTGGGTCCTACCCTCCTCAGTTTTCATTCTCCACCCTAGGGTGTGGTCTGGTCCTTGCTAATAAAAGCCTGGGTTTCAGGAAAGCTGTATGTCCATTCTTCAGTCTTTCTCCACTAAGCTGTTTCCCTTCTTAGGAGCAGAAGGCTTATGGAGTGAGATTCCTGACTTGAGTGTTGGAATTCCTAAACTTGTTCTTACCCCCTTTTCACTGTGTGGATTATTTCCTGCGATGATGTTTGCTTTCAGAGCCGCATCTCCAAGTCCTAGTTTTGGAGCCTGAGGTTTCCTTCACATCTGTACCCCTCCCCGCAGGTGAGCCCAAGAACCCTGCAGCCCCCTTGAGCTCAGCCAATGGCTCCACCTCCGCCAGCACCTCAGAGGATGCCATCAAGAACATTCTGGAGCAGGCCCGCAGAGAAATGCAGGCTCAGCAGCAGGCCCTGCTGGAGATGGAGGCGGCTCCCCGAGGCCGCTCCGTGCCCCCCTCGCCCCCGGAGCGGCCCACAGTGGCAGCCTCGAGCCAGAATGGAGCGCTGCCACACGTCAAGCAGGAGGACAGTGGTGTGGGGGGCAGTGGGGGCACCAGCAGCAGCGCCACGCAGACGCCCCTCACCGTGCTGTCCCCAGCTGCCTTCGTGCAGAGCATCATCCGGAAGGTCAAGTCGGAGATTGGTGATGCTGGCTACTTCGATCACCACTGGGCCTCGGACCGTGGCCTGCTCAACCGGCCCTACGCCTCTGTGTCCCCTTCGCTCTCCTCCTCCTCCTCTGGCTACTCTGGCCAGCCCAGTAGCCGTGCCTGGGCCCGGGGCGATGAGGCCACAGTCAACACCCCTGAAGACGAAGGGCCCGAGGACGAGCCCCCCCGGGGGGCTGAGCTCAAGGCTGAGGGGGGCGGCCCTGAGGCAGGCGGTGGGCGCCTGGCCTACTACCCAGCCTACGTGCCCCGCTCACTAAAGCCCACTGTGCCCCCGTTGACCCCTGAGCAGTACGAGCTGTACATGTACCGTGAAGTGGACACACTGGAGCTGACCCGACAGGTCAAGGAGAAACTGGCCAAGAATGGGATTTGCCAGAGGATATTTGGGGAGAAGGTAAGGAACTGGGGAGATGCTGGGGGCACCCAGGAGGACCCACCCCAATGTGCATGGTGCCAGGACAGGCCTGGGGCAGCACCTGAGACAAGCCAGCCTGACCCCGAGAAAGGCTTCCAAAATGGTCCCTTCCCTTCCCTGCTCAAGGATCCTCCTTCCTTCCCCTGGAACAGCCACCCTGAAGAAAGTTCAGCTTTTTCTGGCCAGCACAGATCAGCCAAGGGGCAGACCCAGGGGAGAGAGAGTGACCTAGTGGCAACCCAAGAAAGCTTTCCTGGAGGAAGTGGTTTCCGAGGGTCTCAAAGTGCAGGAATATCCAGTGGACATTGCAGGCCCCTGGGAAGTGAGCCAGTCCGGCTGCTGCCATATCTTGCAGAGGAGGGTAGGGGTGTGCAGGTTGCCGGGTCTGCTGACTCCCTCCCACACAGGTACTAGGCCTGTCCCAGGGCAGCGTAAGCGACATGCTATCACGGCCCAAGCCCTGGAGCAAGCTGACGCAGAAGGGGCGCGAGCCCTTCATCCGAATGCAGCTCTGGCTGTCCGATCAGCTGGGCCCGGCTCCCGGCCCGCAGCCTGGTGCCTCCCACGGTGAGTGCTGCCCACCCCTGCCCCATGTCCTTCCTCCACCCAGGAGTTTCTGCGGGATCTCTAGGCAGGGCTGGGTGCCTCGAGGCAGAACAGGAAATGCTAGGCCCACCGTACCCCGCAGACTCACTGCTGGACTCCAGCTGCCTGAGTGGGACCCAGAGCCCATCTGTGCGTGGTCCTGACAGCTTCACAGCTCCCACACGATGGGTCTGAACTTGGCATTAAGACTACTAAGGATACTCGTGCAGGACCCACTCACACCCCAGTCCAGTTTGAGGAAGTTTCAAGCCCCCATACAGCCAGCATGGCTTCAGTTTACCCACTCTCAGTGGGGACCAACTGACAAGACAAACCTAATGTCAAGTTAGCAGAAATGAAGCATCATTTGTCACACCAACAAATCCACAGAGGATGGTTCTCAAAAGTCCAGACCACCAGTAAAACCTGCTATTGGTGGTCACATTAAGGCCGCAGAACCCCACATACAGATGAAAATGGGCACCAGGCCCGCCCACTGTGGGCAGAGAGGGCTGGGCAGTTACTGCTCGCCACATGCTGTTACATACATGGTGGCTCACATTTAAACAGAGTTTAATGAACTCAGTTGTTTTTTGTTGTTGTTCGGCTTTTGGGGGTGCACACCCAGGGGCACTCAGGTTACTCCTGGCTCTGCACTCAGAAATTACTCCTTGGCAGGCTCAGGGGACTGACTTTATGGGATGGGAGGATCAAACCCGAGTTGGTTAAACTCAGGTTTTTTTGTGTTTTTTTGTTTTGTTTTGTTTTGTTTTCGGTTTTTGGGTCACACACCGCAGTGCCCAGGGGTTACTCCTGGCTCTACTTTCAGAAATTACTCCTGGCAGGCACGGGGACCAAATGGGATGCTGGGATTTGAACCACCGTCCTTTTGCATGCAAGGCAAACGTCTTAATTCCATGCTCTCTCTCCAGCTCCCTAAACTCAGTGTTAAACAGGGAGATGGGATGCATGGGTGAGATGTTACAGGGCCAGGTCATGGCCGCTCTTGATACCATGTCTAGGCAGATTGTCGTGACCTCTGTCTCTCTGGACCATAGCCAGTCCTCCCGAGCCCAGACCTTCCCCATCCCCACCACCGAGCCCCCCGGAGCCTGAGAAGAGCTCCCAGGAACCCCTGAGCCTGGCTCTAGAGAGCAGCAAGGAGAACCAGCAGCCAGAGGGGCGCACCAGCTCTGTGCTCGGCGGGAAGATGTGCTCCAGCAACCAAGCTACGGGTGGCATCCAGGAGATCGTGGCCATGTCCCCTGAGCTGGACACGTACTCCATCACCAAGAGGGTCAAGGAGGTCCTCACAGACAACAACCTAGGTATGAGGCAGGGGCACTCGGGTGCACAATGGCCCTGAGACTGAAGGGGGCCGGTCAGTCCTGGGCTCCTAAGCTCAAGAGGGACTCAAAAGGGTACAGGTTAGGCAAGTGTGGTCTCTGCTTCCTGGCTGCCTTCCCGAAGGATGTCCAGAGACCCAGTACCCTGATCCTGGCCCAGGCTGAACTCCAGCTCGGCTAGGGGCTCGGCAGGAACTAGCCACAGGCTCTTGTCTTTGAGGCCCACAAACCTGAATCCCAGGGGCAGTCATGTCCCCTCCCAGAGTCACACAATCGCCTTTTTATGATCTGACATGAAAAGAGGACACAATTGTTACTTACAATCCTGTCCCGGGGCCAAGGAGAGAGCCCAGCCAGCCAGAGTCCCTGCTCTGCATGTAGGAGCCTGGTTCCGACACTCAGCACCATGTATGGGCCCAAGCACTGTTCGAGGAACAGCCCTTGAGCACTGCTGGGGTAGCAATAATGATGTTGATGATGAAATGCTATCTGGGGATATGGCTCAGGCCAAAGTACATACCATGGGAGCGAATGGGAGGCAGCACTGCAAAAATTAATGGAATGCAAAAATAATACCAATCAGTACAGAAAAATAATTTTTTCAAAATAATAACTAGAAAACAGCCTTGGACTAGAGTGATAGTTCAAAGGGCCGGAACTTTGCATGCAGGAACTCTGGGTTCAACCGTGGTGCTGGTCTTCTGGATACCACTAGGAGTGGCAAAAATCAAAAGCCAATCACAGTCATTTTTACATCATGACACATTGGGAACAGCTAAAAGCAAGTCTGTATGAACGTTTTGGGTTTCCTTTTGTCCGTATAATTGGAGTCACATGTAGTGTCCCGGAACTTGCCTTTTGCACATTCTCTCCACTGGGCAGAGAGATAACGCATGCCTTGTACGTGACCCCCAACACCGTGCGACTCCTTGAGCACCGCAGTGCTGCATGTCCAGGCTCCAGCACCAACCCTCAGGCCTGTGACACTGTCTGAGCTTCTCTAGGAGTGGCCCCAAGCCCCTGGACACCATGGAGAAGCCCCTCAGGAAAAGTAGCCATGGCCATTGTCTGGGGGGAAGATCAGGCTTCTTCCTCCCAAGTCATGGATGCCCCTAGTTAGTCTGACCATCTAATGGGTATTTTCCATTTCCAGTGGCCATCCTTCCCGGCCAGCTATCTTAGTTCCTTTTCAGCAAGGATACCCCAAGATAAGGGCCAACCCAGAGGACTGTTGGATCCAGGCCACTGACGTTCCAGATTCAAAGTGCCCAGCAAACTAGAGCTTTTCGGTTATTCCAGGGACCCTTTAAGAGCCTCTAAGTTATGAGGTCATTGGTAGGTGAGGATCAGTGCCCTGGAAGGTCATGTGAGTGCTCCCCCAGGTATGGGCCTCCCCTCTGAGTTACTGAGACACCCCAGTGTCCTGCTCCCCTCACCCTTTCTCAAGCCTGTCTGTCCAGCCAGGGATCACAGGCCGCACCTCTCCCTGTCCCCAGGGCAGCGGCTGTTTGGGGAGAGCATCCTGGGCCTGACGCAGGGCTCTGTGTCCGACCTTCTGTCCCGGCCCAAGCCCTGGCATAAGCTGAGCCTGAAGGGCCGGGAGCCCTTCGTCCGCATGCAGCTGTGGCTCAGTGACCCTCACAACGTGGAGAAGCTAAGGGACATGAAGAAGCTGGAAAAGAAAGGTGAGGCCAATGGGTGCTCAGGTGCATTTACCCAGTCACCCCGAGGCCCCTGGGTTTAGTCACAGCCACCCAGTTACCACAGCTGAGAGTAACTGGAACATAGGTCAAAGACACTGAACCAGGCACGGGACCCACCTTGCACCCACCAACCCTGGTCCCAATCCACAGAACCACTGGGGATCCCTCCATACATGGCTGGGGACCACTTCTGAGCACAGTGCCAAGAGAAAAGCAGAAAAATACACATGCTGGGGGTCGCTTCTGCACCCCTGCACTCTGCCCCCTACATATCTGGCTACTCAAGTCATACATTGCCCCCTCCATGCATCACCCAGAGGCTCTAATTTTGCCCCTCCACCTCACTCCCTCCTGCAGAGACTGCCTTTTGCCTGCTCCCCAAAATCTTGAGAATCAAGCTGTTAGGGGGTGGAGCCAGTGGCAGGCACAGCCTTGCCCAGTAGCGTTCTTTCTGTACACAGTGAGCAGGCACCAGGAGTTTGGGGTGCCATTGAGATGGCTTCACAGAGCTTCACAGTGTCACCCTGGCACCTAGGCTGAAGGTGCTGAAAAACCAGAGTGTGTGTGTGTGTGTGTGTGCGCGCGCGCGTGCGCGCGCGCGCGTGTGTGTGTGTGTGTGTGTGTGTGTGTACTTGAGTTTTGCCTTTCACAGCCATGTGGGCTCGAGCAAATGCCTTCCTTAATAAGTTAACCCTAACCCTGAATAAATTCTTATTTACATAAGGCCTTAATACAGGGCTGGGGCAGCAGACCCACAGGTCCTCAAAGTCACGGGGTCTGACCCTGGTGCAGCATAGGAGATGCATCTGCCTGCATTAAACCATCTGTAGGTTTGAACACTTTGATTACTGGGCTGCTTAGATGAATGTCCTGCTCACCCTCAGCAATCTCACTACGCCCTGGAGTAAAATTCAGAGACATGAGCTCAATGACAGATGCTGAAAGTGGGATGCGGGTGTTTGGTCACAGCACTAGGGCTGGGGGCAGGTGTGGGCCAACCAGCCTCTCAGCAGAGGCATTGGGAGGACGCATGAGCTGGACTGGGCCTAGGCAGGCACGCCTGGTTCTCAGCCCCATCTCCACCCACCCCAGCCTACCTAAAGCGCAGATATGGCCTCTTGAGTACCGGCTCAGACAGTGAGTCTCCAGCCACCCGCTCCGAGTGCCCCAGCCCCTGCCTGCAACCGCAGGACCTGAGCCTCCTGCAAATCAAGAAGCCCCGCGTGGTGCTGGCACCAGAGGAGAAGGAGGCGCTCCGGAAAGCCTACCAACTGGAGCCCTACCCGTCGCAGCAGACCATCGAGCTGCTCTCCTTCCAGCTCAACCTCAAAACCAACACGGTCATCAATTGGTTCCACAACTACAGGTGAGGGGAGCTCCCCTTCCAGAAAATGGAAGATGAAATCACTGGTGTTATGGGGCCAGAGTGATAGAGTGGGGAGGGCACTTGCCTTGAACGTGTCCGACCCAAGTTCAATCTCTGGCATCCCATATGGCCCGAGCAGCACCAGGAATAATTCCTGATCACAGAGCCAGAAGTAAACCGAGTACTTCCAGGTGTGACCCCAAAACAAAACAAACAAACAAACAAAAAAACAGGAGTTGGGATGTAGACCCACAGCAGAACTAGTTGTGTATCTGTTAGTCACCCAGGCTACTTCACCGTTAGACCCCTCAGAGGGGGATCGAAGTGGGAGTTTCCTTATCAGGAAGAGTTCCAGAACATTCCTCCAGCCAGTGTGTGGGAGCCTTGGTGTTCACACGGCCACTGTCATTCTCGTGACTGTACCAGAAGTGTCTGGGACTTCTCCAGGATGGGTGGCTCCTGCATGCTGGGTCCTCCCCCAGATCAGTTTGTGATCACACTCACTGAACACACTGGGAGCCTTGTCAGGCTGGGGTGTGAACTGAGTGGCCGCAGGGCCCTGTTGGGTGAGTCCTCGGGGGCTCTCAGTCTTCTTCCCTCTTCTCCTCCATGGGAACTGGATGTGTCCTTAGTCACTAGCTTGTTCCTGCCTTAGTGCTGCAGTGAGCCGGGCCTGGAGATCCGGTTCAAAAATGGCAAAGCAGATTGCATGCAGGTCAGGGAAAGGCAGTTCAGCACAGGGAATACTGCAGGAGAGGGGCCTGTGTGCTGGTTTTTAGGGCTGAATAGGAGCTGGCACCAAGGAGTAGAAAGAACCACCTCTTCAAAGAGGTGAAGAGCTCAATGTCGGGGCATTTGCTGAGCACCAGCTCAGTGCAGGCTCCAGAGCCCTGCTGAGGTTAGGAGCAAAGGTCAATGTATTTCCTGCTCAGATATTAGCACCGTTCTCTGTGGAGTTTGTCAAAGGGGATAATGGGATATTTTGAGAAAAAAATAAAGAAAGCCTGACAGTCTTTCCTAGGTTAGGATGGACTGTTTGGAGCTCAGGTGTGAGCTGCCCTTCCCCTTCCTTCACTTGGACATCCCCTTTGGAAGCGGTCACCTTGGAACTTCAGACTGAACTGAGCCATGGATCCCAGCAACTTTTCCCTCAAGGGACAGGGTATCCCTGGAAAGCTGTATGGTGAAATGGACCCTCCAGGCTCATCCCCTCATTGCACAGAAGCTAGGGTGGGGAGACACCAGAGTGTGGGCCTGAAACCACCACTGCTTTCGGCTCTGCTCCAGGAGTCTCAGCCCTGGAGCTCACTGTGAAGTAGACATCAGTGGAAGGTGCCTGATACCTTGGTTCTGTTTCCATCCTCTCACGGCATTTCTTCACTCCTGGTGCAATGGGCAGAGGCTGCAGCCTCATTATGGACCCTTGATGCCCCCTGTTCTTGGACAGCAGACCCCTGCTTCCTTCTGACAGCAGGTTCTGGGAGAACGGGGTCCCTGCTGGAATTCAGGATACTCAGGCTGGTGGCACTAGACAAACTTTTCCCCTTGGTGTTTGCGTGTCTGAACTCGGAAAGAAGTGGGTCGAGTCTTGGTTGGGTCTAAGTCCAACTTGGAACTCACCTGACCTGGTTTGTGTGAAGTCCTGGGTTCTGGCCGCACCATGGGAAATAGAATGCAGGCCACGTAATAATTTAAAATAGTCTAGTGGCCGTGGGGGAAGGGGGGGTTCTCAGACAGATGTCAATGCAATGGTCTGCCAATGGTCCTCAAACTACAGCCCGCGGGCCACATATTGTATTTATTCCCATTTTGTTCTTCACCTCTAAATAAGATATATGCAGTGTGCATAGAAATTTGTTCATAATTTTTGTTTTTACTATAATCTGGCCCTCCAACAGTCTGAAGGACAGTGAGCTGGCCCCTGTTTAAAAAGTTTGAGGATGGGGCCAGGCGGTGGCGCTCGAGGTAAGGTGCCTGCCTTACCTGCGCTAGCCTAGGAGACGGACCGCGGTTCGATCCCCCGGCGTCCCATATGGTCCCCCAAGCCAGGAGCGACTTCTGAGCGCATAGCCAGGAGTAACCCCTGAGCGTCACCGGGTGTGGCCCAAAAACCAAAAAAAAAAAAAAAAAAAAAAAGTTTGAGGACCCCTTAGCCCCATACCAGCAGCTCTACCCACATCCACCATAAGCCCGTTGTCAGCACATTGTGTGGACCCAGCTTTTCCCATTGCTTGCTGTCCAGCCTCCTGGATCCATGTGGATTCTGACAGCACACGTCCACCCAGGCTGGCCAGGGTGCTGGTTCTCAGAGCCGACTGCTGAGCTGGAGTTTGTCCTGAGTCCAGGTCCTGCTCCATCTGACACAAATGTGTACTTTGAGGCATCTGGGGCTTCCCTTCATGGGTGTAGAAGTAATGCGCCCCCAGACCTGCAGAGAGGATCCCTTCCCGATGTGCACCCTGAGGAGAGGCTGAGGGCTTCGGGGGCCAGGAAAGGAGGGTCTGCGCAACCAAGCCCCCTTGCTCACCCTCATCTCTGCCCCAGGTCCCGGATGCGCCGGGAGATGCTAGTGGAGGGGACCCCAGACGAACCAGACCCCAGCCACCACCACCCGGATTCGGCCCCAAAAAGCCCCGACTCGGAGCCTGAGGACCTGAAGCCCACGGGAAAGGACCTGGAGCTGCCCGAGGCCCTGGAGGAGCACCATGCACCCCTGGGCCAGGGTGCTCTGACCATCAAGGAGGAGGAGCCAGACAGCCAGCCCCAGAGCTCCCCTGGAGAGGCACCTCCCAACTTGCCCGGTAACAACAGACTCCCCACTGCCGCCTCGGGGCTCCCCCTGGGCGAGACCACCCCAGACCACCCCTTGCTCCCGTGCAACCCAGACCCTCCGGGGTGCCAGTCCACCGCCGAGTCCTCCCACGGCAGCCCCCTGCCACGGAACTCGCCCTCGGAGGCCACCTCGCCAGCCCACGGGACCTCGGTGTCCCCTGCACCCTCCTCAGGCCCTGGCTCCCCCTGTCCGCCCGGTGCACCCTCCACCACAGTGCCGAATGCCAGCCCTGTCGCTGACACGGCCGGGGCCTTGCACCCCAGCGCCAAGGTGAACCCCAGTCTGCAGCGGCGCCATGAGAAGATGGCCAATCTCAACAGCATCATCTACCGGCTGGAGCGGGCGGCCAACAGGGAGGAGGCCTTGGAGTGGGAGTTCTGAGTGCGGGGACAGCCTGGCAGCCTTTTGCCTTCCTTGCTGTGACCAAGGTCCCCAGGTTGTGCTTGAGGGGGTGCAGCCCAGCCAGTGCCACCCACCCACCCACCCACCGCCACTGCCTCTGCAGGGGGCTGAAGGTGGCGCCACATTCTCACCTGAAAACTCCAAACTCTTTTAGAAAAGAAAATGAAATATTTATAGACCTCTTTTAGATATTTTAATAAAGGATCCTTTGGAATCTATTCCCAAGCCGCCACGGTTTTGATATTACAGAGTTATAAAATCAGGATGTTGTCACAACTGTCGCCGAGGGCACGCTGAAGTTGTGTCGTGTTTTATTTTTTGTTTTTTTTTTTTGTTTTTGTTTTTTGCCACTAGATGAGATTAAAAGAAGACAATTGCTCAAAGCCATCACGAAACACTCTAAGATTGACCAAAATTTAGATGACCTTTGAACCGCAGTGTTTTTGTCCCTTCCCCGTGTCAGTCTGTGAGACACAACGCCTCACCCCTGCCCTTCCAGAAACTGCTGGAAAAAGAAAGTCCAAAAGACTCTAAATGAAAACCTTGGTGCCCCGGAGGCCCCCTGCACTACCCCCCCAGGTGTGTGGGTGCAGTGGTCAGGCCCTAGTGACATGGGCAAGCTGCCTGCCTAGAGACCTCTGGGCTATGTTCGTGCAGGACCGGATGTCTTTGATGTGCTTTCCAGGCCTAGGGTGTCAAGGGTGCTCAAGCAGCCCCTTGGGAAGTTCCCCCTCTGGGCCCGTGTAGGTAAGCCCAGGGCCTATCTTCCTCTTCTGGCGTCTAAGGAAGCATTAGTGCTCATCCTGCCAACCTGCTCGATGATCCCCCCACGCCCCCGTCCTGCAGTCTCCTCTCCCACGAAGACCCTGGTGCTGTTTCTGGAAGGTTCCTGCAACCACAAGCCACCTAGGGCGGAGCCATATGGTTCACTTCACCACAGCCTCTCCAGTCGACGTTCTGGGGCCCACCCACCTGCCTTCCATATACGGACTTTTGGGGAGCCAAGACTCGACTCCCCTGACCCCAACTAAAAGGAGCCAGCATTTTCTTTGTCGAAGTTTCCCTGGGGGAGATTCCCAGTTGGGAAGAAATGGACCACCCTGTTGGTTATTGGGGTCTCCCTTTTTTGATTTCCAAACTCCGAAAGTGAAGGCTGAATCGGGCAGCACCCCAGCTGAATCCAAATATCACTGGGTGCCCATGGAACGAACCAAGAGGCATGAGAGGGCTGGCCAAGAGTCAGAGCTGCCAGGAACACTTTAAAACCAGAAGGGCAAAGCCCAATGGCCAGAAGGGGGGGGGGGGCGGCCAAGGCCCACTCCGGAAATCACAACCCTCCCGCCACCGGGCTCCGGCGTCACCAGTGGAAGCGCCAAGCTGCAGGCTGGCCTCACGGCGCCACCGCCTATGCACTGACGGTTTTCCACTGTCTCCATTTTTATCCAGAGCTTGAAGGTATTTTTATATTTTGACATTAGGAAACAGTGACCAATTTTCAGAGTGAGCCAGTCTGGAACACACAAGTCCTCTTAGCCGCTGCCCTGTGGCCGAGACGGCCCGTGGGGTGGGGGGACCAGGGGAAGTGCCACTTTTTACTGTTGAAGCCACGCGACAGGGGCACCCTGGCGTGCACGCGGATGTTGATGAGAACTCTTGGAGGACTCGGCCTGGCCCTGTGGATCGGGGTTCGCATAAAGCACTTAGCCTGGTCTTTTCAACCTGGCAGACCCCCGTGTACTCCTGGCAAAGCCGTGAGCCCCTAATGTGGGCAGAGCCTCGGAAGCCTGCCGTTTCTATGAGATCGATGAACTTTGTTTAAAATTAAAGGGGAAAAGGACACATTCTGTAAATGCGTCACTCAATACAGAATTGTATAATAATGCCTGAGTGTCCCGTCTGCTTTGTCCTGGAGCTGGGAGCACAAACCGGGCCAAGGGGATTTGACCCAGAGATGGGTCGGTCACAGGGGCGCATTTTTGGGAATCTGGGTAGTTGTCCACACCCGTGACACATGAGTTCTCTGGGAGACTGAGAACTACCTGCTGAGACCCTGCTTTGGTCACCTTGACCCCTTTAGGACCTCAGTAGGCCCAGGTGGTCTCCCTTGCTGCACTCAGGCTGGCAGGGGCCTTGCTAGATCTGTGCCAGCTTTGGAAATGTTTCCCTACAGAGACCCCACACACATGAATTCGGGGCAGCCGCCCTCCAGGCAGCTGGTTGCTTGCTGCACTCCTCAATGGATGCAGGAGGATATGAGAGCCTCCCCAGTGATGAGCCTCAGTTTCTTCATTTGTAAAGTGAAGGAGCATAGCAACCAGCTGGGAAGATCACGGATCAAGCAGAGGGGATAAAGCCTGTGAGGTTGGAGTGACATTCCTGGGACACCCCACTGGGGAGTTTCTGGGCTGCAGTCAGTGGGATTTGTCCTGGCCTGACAGGCTGAGAGTCCAGAAGGGACCCCCACCCCTGACCTTACTCACCTGTGGGAGTAATGTCTGGTGAGTAGTTTTCCAGTGGTGGCTCCCAATCACCCGTTTCCCACTCGGCCATGGTGAGAAAGAAGTGATTCATTTCCTGCTGCTCCTTGGGGGCGGCCGAGCACCCGCCAGGGAACAGGACAGTTGGGTGTGAGGGGACAGAGGGAATGGCTGCCTTCTGGCTGCACCCTGGGAACTGTGAGACCCTGGGCCCCAGCTTTCCCAGACAGGAAGGAGTGATCAGAAAAGCATGTCTTCAGGAGGATGTCACTTGGGGTCATGCCCAGGGCTGTCCCTGAGGACCTTAAGTCAGGAGCCAGAAACCCCAGTAGGAGTTGTGCAGAGAAGTTACCCCCAGTGCAGCCCCAGAAGTCCTGGGTGGACGAGGTGGAAAAGCAAGAAGCGAGAGGTGGGGCTGGAGCAATAGCACCCTGGACTTTGGTTCCCGGCATCCTATATGGTCCCCTGAGCCTGCCAAAACCTGGAGTAACCCCTGAGCTCCACCAGGTGTGGCCCAAGACAAACAAACAAACAAAAAAACAAAAAAAGAATCGAGAATTGGGGGACCAGTGGGACCAGGTGAGGACAAGGCCTGGGGGAATGGTACCTCTCTGGTCATGGTTCCTTGAGAAGCCTGAGGGGCTGAAGGCCCCTCTGGTCCTGACAGTGGAGGGCAAGGGACACTATCCTGGGGCTCTCCTCACCCCCACCTGCTCCGGGGAGGGTCAAACTTTGCTTATCTCTTGTGTGGGACCTTCTCCTGCCCCCACAGAGGAAAGTGTGGAAACACTGGATTGATTGGTTTGGGGCCCACACCCAGCAGTGCTCAGGGCTCACTCCTGTCATTGCTAGAGGAACCATAGTGGTGTTGGGAATTAATTAAACCTGAGTCAGCAGTAACCAAGTGTAAATGCCTGGCCCAATGGACTATGTATCCATCTGGGCCTTGCCCAATTTTCACACCAGGAATCAACAACAGCCCAGCAGTAAGGTACTCGGAGCTGCTAGCCCTGCAGGGTGGGGGGTGGACCTCAGTTTGCCCATTATGGAGAGAGCCTCTTGCGGTAAATAACAATAAAGAACCCACTTATTAGCTAAAAAGCAAGACAGGCTGAGAGAAGGCAGGTGAATCATCCCCTGATGGGTTCACCCAGAGACGTTTTCAAGTAGACCCTAAATTTCACAGAAAATCTTTTCCTTAAATATATAAGGGTTAAATATATAAGGGCCTGCATGAGGGTTATAATGTGGCTGTCACAGTTCTGGCCATCAGCTATCACTCACCTCCAGAAAACAATGATGAGCTCTGTGTTGAGTCTCTTTTTAGAAACAAGAAGAGCCATGATCTATGGACCTTCTTTGGGCCTTACCCCTGTTCTAAGGACTTCTCAGAAAATCCCCTTTCGGGGGTTGGAGCGGGTAGTGCACTTGCCTTGCAGCCAACCCAGGTCTATTCACTGGCATCCATTCTGGTCCCCCAAACATACCAGGAGTAACTCCTGAGCATCACCAGATGTGACCCAAAATAAACAAACAAAAATTCCCTTCTAGAAGCATTCAGTATGCCCCCAAACTAGAAAGGGTAAAACTATTTTCATTTTGGGGCCAGAGAGATAGCATAGTGGTAGGGTGTTTGCCTTGCCCGCAGCCAGCCCAGGACAGACCCCAGTTTGATCCCTGGCATTCCATCCCATATGGTCCCCTGAGCCAGCCAGGAATAACCCCTGAGCATGTGACCCAAACCACCACCCACAAAATAGATTATTTTCATTTTTCCTTTGGTTTGTGAGCCATGCCTAGTGGTGCTCAGGGAAGACATCCTGAGAATGTCTGGGGCACCATATGGAATGCTGGGGATTAAACCTGTAACACTCCAAGAATCCCCCATGGCGCCCTCCTGTCAAGGGAAGACATCACAGCGGGTCCCCAGCATGTGCACTCGGTATTTCTCCTTTCCCTGCACTGCTCCCTTTGTGAGGATGGAACCCTGAGCCCCTGGGGCCCCTTTCTGCACCAAGGCCCAGCAGGTGGAGCCCCGCGGGGCAGTCCCCTCACTCCCCCATTCTCTCTGTCCCGTGACCTGCGGTGGCTGTGGTCACAGTCCCCTGGTAGCGCCCTGACTCAGCTATGTGGGGAGCCACTTCCTCGGCCTCCAGGAGAGGGGACGGGGTTACTCAGCGCTTCCCAGATGCCCCCAGGCCCACCCACAGGCCCGGGACATTGGGTGCTAGGCCTAAACCACATTTTCTGGTTTGTTTCTGCCCTACCTGGACTGGCAAATTGGGGAGGGGAATGTGTGAGCTGCACGCTGACTTCACATTAGGGAAACCCATCTGGCTGGGTGGTCTTGGTGGTGACGCTCACATGAGCATCATAGGGGCCCAAGACGGAGCCACACATAGGAGTTCCAAATCCTACCCTGGTCTCCCCCTGAATTCGCTCCCTGTGGCCCTCCCAGTTGTTAGGTCTGGGACCACATTCTCACTTCCCCTCATAAGGCCCCCAAAATGCAACCTTGGACAAGGCCACTCCAATTCTGGGAAGAGCTGCCTTCTTCCAAAGAGTTCCAGAAGCTCCATCCCAGAGCAGGCACTTCCTGGCTCTCACCCTCTAAATCTGTCTGTTCCCAAGAATGAGCTAGAGCCTTCCCAGATCACTCTGGAAGTGAGGTCAGAGAGACAAAGACAGTTTTGCAAGGAGAGGAGAGAGGAGAGAAGAGACAGTGAGAGACAGAGAGAGACCACCACCAGCCTTCACTTACTTGGCCAACTTTTATTTTAGCTTTTACACCCCAGTCAGGGTCACTGTACCGTTAGAGCTTGTAAACCTGCATTGGGACCAGACTAGCCCCACAGCTGCCAGCGCCTGACCAGGATCTGGGCTCCATGCAGACTCCGAGTGTGGACAGTGGGCCAAACCCCACTACTCTGTTCTCAGGCAGGAGTGTCAGGGGTTACAGGCCCAGCAGCCAACAGGAAACAAAAGCAGTTGAAAACCCCAGCTTAGAAAAAAGCGGGGAACACCCAAAATATTACAACTTAAATTAAAACCAAAGCGCCAGTTACACTGAGCCGGCAGTGAGCTGGGCTGCTGACACAGGCCTCTCTTCTTTCCCAGGCCCCCAGAAGGAGCCTCTGGAGCATAAAGGTTGGGGTGAAGTGTCCTCAGGGGTCCCCGTGTGAGGACTGTAAACATGACCCAGCTGGAGGGCGGGGTCGGGGTAGCCCAGCCCCTCAAGATTCTCACTGGGTGAAGAACGGCCACTGTGGTGAGTGGGATCAGAGAAGGGGGTGAGGTCTGGGACCCCTGGGGGGTGCCAGGGTACAGGGAGCTGAGCCAAGACCCCGGAGGGGCTGAAAGGACAAGAGGGGGGCTTCAGCAGAGACTCCCCACCTCTGCCTGGTACCGGGCCCCTACCAGGGCTGGGTGTGCTAGAAGCCAGCTTTCCCTGAGGGAATGTGCTGGAAAGCCAGCTCAGGCCATGGCCAGCTTGGACGAGGTCAGGTGAGTTGAGCTGAGGGATGTGGTGCGGTGTCCGAGCTTGCAGGGACATGGTCGGGAGCCAGAGGTCACTGTGTCACTGGCTGGGACACTCACACCTACACTTCCTAACTGCGACAGACCCTGTAGGCCTGAGGCCTAGGACCAGGTCTTGGATGCAGGTGAGTCCGGCCACATCCTCTCCCTGTTGGTGCCCAGTCCCTAAGCCTTCAGGTTGGCGAGCACTTTCCTCTCAGCTCACAGACCCTCGTTCAGTTCTGGCCACCTGGCCAGGCCCTGTGCGGTTTGGTGTTTGTGGGCACAGCAGGCCAGACTGAGCTCCCAGAAAGCAGCGCCCATTCTCCTGGGCTTCAGGCTGGCGCCTTGGCTGTCTCTCTCCTAAAGCACCGGTCCCCTACAAAGGGGGCGCTGGGGCTGACCCTAAGCCAGCCCCCCCAGTCTCTCACAGCAGGCTGAGCTCCCTTCAGGACTGGGCCTGGCTCTTGTACCACTGGCTGCGCAGGGCTTGCACCTCCCGGCCGTACCACTCGTGCAGCTGGGCGAAAGAGGCGCCCTCGGGGGGCCGGAGTGGGGCTGAGGGTCGCCGGCGGGGTGGCAGGGGAGGGGGCTGGGGCCTGGCTGGGAGCTCTGTGCTCCAGACGGCGCAGCCATTGTCCTTGGCCTTGGCCAGAGGAAGTCGGGTTCTCCGGGGTGGCACGGGAGCCGGGGCAGGGGTGCTGGCCTTCATGGCCGCCAGCTGCTGCTCCAGCTCACGCACCACCACGCGCAGGTAGTGGAAGCTGGCCCGGGACAGCGCCTTCACCCAGCGCTCCATGGCCACCTGGCTCTCGGCCGCCAGCACGTAGGTGCGTGCCCGGGGAGCCGCGAAGCGCACCGCAAAGGCGAACTCGGCCGCTTCCACCAGCTCCACCGTGCAGCCTTCCAAGACGATGACACCCACCGGCTCACGGCTGGCCTCGTCCTCAAAGTAGAAGAGCATGTTGCCCCGCAGCACAAACCAGCGGCGGTTGTAGGTGGCGTGGCGCCCACCTTTCTTGAACAGGAAGCCCTCCGAGTCGACAGGAGTGTCGCACCTGGCGTACGTGGCCAAACTACGCTCATCCAGCTTCATGGTGTCTGCAAGGGAAAAGACAGGGGGCAACAACCCCCCAGGGATAGGACAGATGTGACTCCACGGGACCTGGCCTCCCCCCTCCATCCTCACAGCCTGGTCCTCAACACTCTTTACAGAAAGCCCAGGGGAAGGAGGGGACAAGCACAGCCCCCACCACCGTCCCCCTTCACCATCTCTGATGAGTCAGGCACAGGACCCTCCCCCCCCACCCCCCCACCACCCCCCCCCACTATAGGCAGGGAGGAGCCAGTCCCAGTCCCAGCCACCGAGCTGGCCCAGGGTGCATTGGAGTCCAGGACATAACCAGCCTGTCATCAACTCTTTCAAAAGCGGGGCCAAAGAGCAGGACAACTTGGCAGGGCTGCAAGCTGGTGCCAAGCAAACAAGAGGCACAACTTCCGCCCCGGCATTGCTGTGTGCACCAGACCCTGGGCAGAGGTTGGGGTGGGGCGGGGTCTCTGCTACTGTTGACAGGTACAGCTGAAAGGGACACAGACCAGGACATGTCCCCCTGTCCCAGAGGCACTGCTGCAGGCAGGCATGGCGATTATTTGTGGGCGTGACCTTGCCCAGTGGGCGTGGCCTGGACAGGTGTCACTATACCTACTACCCAGGACAGAGCAGAGTATGACACTGCTGTGATTCTGTCCCCTTGGTCCGAAGATATCTGACAAGGCATCATTGGTCGCGCCATTCCCTGGGCTTCCCAGGGACTCCTTGGAGGACCCCGCCCCACGTGCTCCAGTTCCATCCCCGTAGGATGTCACGTTTGCAAGAGGAGGGAAATAATGTCAAGTCCCCGGAATGCAGTAGGTGCTCAATTACTGTGCCTTCACCTGCTTGGGCAGTATCTTACTTAAGGCCCAGAGGAATGAGGTATGGCTGGTGCCACTCCTGGCAGCAGTTGGTCACAGTGGGGCCCAGCCAGGCAACCTGACCCAGGGTGGAACACAGTCCTCCCTTTCCTCATCCCCTCATCTCACCTGCCTAAGAAGTCCAGAGAGGACTCTTGGAAGAGGCAACAGGAACTATGGAGAGCCTCTAAGGCTCAGGATGACTTCTTTCTGCTTTGCTACCAGAATGGGACCACTCCAGGTACCGACTGAACCCCGCCTGCGCCGCATTTCCAACTCTACAGAATGGCTCATCCATCTCCACACCAAGTGGGTCCCAGCAACGTTTCTCAGGGGACCACCCCATTCTTCTCACCTCCTCTCAGCTCTGCTCTCCGCTTGCTGTGTCCACCAGTCTCACCTTCTGGGGCTGCCTTCACCTCTGCACAGTGGGATGAGAGTCCCCGAGTTAAGGTCACAGTGGCAATAACAGAAACTTTATGGGGGTTACTGAACAGCGGTGGGCAGTGGCCTGGCCTCCCCCCAGGTACCCACTCCTCCAGGCCACCCAGCCCACTCTGCACTGTTCATCTCAGCCCACAGCCCCTCCTACCCTGTTCCTGTCCCCCAGCGCACACCACCCTGTTCCTGATTCCTAAGGCAAGATCCAGATGTCTGCCCAGATCCTCCTTCAATGCGCCACAAAAACCCTGTTCAGGGGCCGGAGCAATAGCACAGCGGCAAGGTGTTTGCCTTGCACGAATCCAACCCGGGACAGACCCAGGTTCAATCCTTAGCATCCCATTTGGTCCCCGAAGCCAGGAGCAATTTCTGAGCGCAGAATGGGTGTGGCCCAAAAAGCCAAAAACAAACAAAACAAAACAAAAACCCTGTTATAGCAGCCCACCCCCACAGGCTCCTCCTTCATTTCACAAGGTGCCCCCCACAAGAAGCCCCTCTAGTCAAGTTCCTGCATCATTACCTGCATTTCCCTGGGTTATTTCTGCCTGCTGGGGCAAGGATCCAAATTCCAGTGGCTGGCACAGTGGTCGGCGCTGAGGTACCACAGAAGGACTTGGGTGCTGCTTCTTACCCCTCTCACAAGCCTGTCCAGAGATTGGGGAGCACATGGAGAGGTTAGGTAGGAACTGGCCCACAGGAGGATGTCCCGGCCAGAAATAATTTCTGCATGCTCAGGCAACCCACCCAAGTGGGCGGTCCTGATCTTGGACAAATGGCTACTTAGCCCCCTCGTGCCCAGCAGCATGCTGGCCGCATTGCCCCAACAGGCCCGAACCATCCAGTCATTGCCTGCATGCACCCTTCCACCGCAGGTGGCTGCTTCTGCAGCCTGGCAAGAAAATAGGGTGCAAGATACAACAGCCTGCAGGAGGGAGGGCTGGGTCCCCCGGGCTTATCTCCCCGCACTCTTTCCTCAGTCTAAGTTCAGAGTCCAGCCTGGGCACTGCTGAATCAACCGCCTGTGACACACAGGAGGAAGCTGGTCCCGGATCCCAGCTCTGGCCTTCAGAGGATAGAAGGACGCTGCAAAAGAGACCAGGGACACGCAGGCCTTAGCGCTCAGCGTCCTTCTGTGTCCAAGGGGCTTTGCAGGGAGGGGTTCCAGGTGTTCAAAGAAGGAAAAACCCTGGGTAAGAATAAGGGGGGGGGCGGCATCGAAACGCTGCTGCCCCTGTAAATCAGTTTTTCACAGTGTCCTGGTAAAATAAATAAAGCAGAACATCCTTCCAATATCCCTCCAGCTGGGTCGGGCCTAAAATCACCCTGAAAAGCTGCTTGGCAGCTGGTGCTCCAGGGAGAAGAAGGGTAAAGGGGTGTCGAGATGGGGTTGTGGGGAGTGGGGGTACAGCTGTCCCTGAAGGCAAATGATTAGCTCCAAGTCTTTGGGGGTGGGTGGACACGACATACAGCTGGCCTGACAGCCCTGGGGAGTGTGAGGAAACTGAAGCACGGACTGGGGAAGGTGGTGTGATTCACTGCCAAGCACGCAGAGATGGGGGGAGCCCCGGGGTGCCCCTGGGGGTGTCCCTGGGGTGGGTGGGTGTCCTCCCTCCCTGGGCCTTTGTGCTCCCGGGTCCTCCCCAGGGCCAGCGATGGGCGGAGTAGGGGGTCCCCAAACCGGGGTCTCTTGGCTCCTTAGAAATAAATAAGATTTATTCGGATCGGCCCGGAGCCCCACCGAACCGAACCGAACCGAACCTCCCCTTGCCAGCCCGGCCTTACCTCGCGGCGCGGCCTAGGGCGGCGGGACGGGCCAAGCGAGGCCGGGGGACGGCCCGGCCATGGCCCCGGGCCCGCTTGGCGACAGACACAGCGACAGCGACACGCACGGCGCTTTGTTCCCCGGGCGGCCCGGCCTGCGGCTCGGAGGGAAGGAGGCGGCAACGCCAGGCCCGGCCCGGCCCGGCCACGACCCGCGGGCGCGCCCCTTTAACCCTTCCCCGGCCGCCGGCCTCGGCCCCGCCCCCGAGCGCCTCCCACTCTGTGACTGGCTCTTGCCGCCGTCCGTCGTCCCGCTGAGCCCGCCTCCCCAGGCCCTTAAAGGGATCGCGACGCATCTTCTCCCGGACCGCTTGGAATTCCCTCCGACTCCACCACCTGCCTGCCTGTCTGCCTGCCTGCCTGCGGGGACCTCATGCGGGCAGATGGCAAGATCTGGACCTGGGAGTGGTATCCGGGGTGCGACGCCCCCTGAAGCTCCTGGCTCGACCTGATTGGCAGGTTGGGCCAATGTGGTTGGTGTCCTCAATTTTGGAAAAGCATGGAAAAAAAAGCTTTGCAGAAAAGTTGTGATTTTTGTTGGCCCAAATCAGACACTAGAAACTGAGCACTGCAGCAGCCATGTATGTCCCAGTGAAAGAAGGGACATTTCTGGAACTGGGCAAAAGGCTTGGGATCAAATCTTCCAAGAACATTTTTAGTCATGGAGGGACTTAGAGCAAGAAAGAGCAAACTTTTTTTTTTTTTTTTTTTTTTTTTTTTGCAGGACAATAGAGAAAGATGCTATCAGCAAGGAGAAATTGCTGCTTTCTGCTTTTTGAGGGTTTTTTTTGGGGGGGGGGCACACCTCAGGGGCTCTGGGCTCAGAAATCGCTCCTGGCAGGCTCCAGGAAACCGTTTGGGATGCTGGGGATAGAACCAGGGTACTTCAGGATCTATCTGCCTGTGGCAGATTTGCAAGGCCAATGCCCTACAGCTTGGCTATCACTCTCGCCCCTGTTGTTTTCTTTTTATCCAGTCCCAAATCACAGTGTTGTCTACCCCTGAAGCTTTCTTTGCTGCTCTTGCTGCTACCTCCTCAACCCCACCCCACCGAGGACTCAGTCCCTCTCCAGTCCTGACCTGAGGGTAGGAGAAAAACAGGCAGGTCAGGCTCTTCTTGGGTTCATTTCATCCCTAATGACCCTGGGGGTGTTTCAGGTCCATCCTGAAGCAGTGAAGTGATTTTTGTGCTGGGAAGGCCAGGGCATGGGTAGAAAGACTGGGAGGGTGATTTTTAGTGGTTAAGGAAGAAGAGAGGCAGGTAGATCTGGGAGGGACATCCTAGGCCAATGAACAGCAAATGCAAGGGCCCTGAGGTGAAGTCCAAGGAATGTTGGAGGCATCAGAAGGCCTGTGGAGTAAACAAGGAGAACAGTAAAAGAGGTCAGGGGCCTAATCAAACCCTTTTATTTGTGCTCAGCTCATTTCCATATTTGGGACTGGTTTAGCTGGGGATTTTCTAGGCTCTAGTGAATCCATGACAATGAAGTGTTACTTGTGTAGTGCTTTGTCTAAGGCATGTTGATCCAAGTCCCCTTTGCTTACCCTATGGTGGTTTCTGCTGGCTGGTGGCAAGCCAGGAATACCCCTTAGAGTAAGTTGAGCTGCTTCCAGAATGACAGTGTTTCAGTAAGGAAGCTACGATAGAAAACTACTATTTAGGGCCGGAGCTATAGCACTGAAGTAGAATGTTTGCCTTGCGCGCTGCCAACTGGGACAGACTCAGGTTAGATTCCCAGCATCCCACATGCTTCCCCCACCCAAAGTCTTCCAGGAACAATTTCTGACCGCAGAGCCAGGGGTAACCTGAGACCATTAGTGTGGCCCTACTACTACTGTTCGTCCTATGCAAATCTGGACAGATTTCCTGAGAATCAAAGCAAAGCAAATGGCAAAGCTCATATGGTTATTGGAAGGACTTTAGGACGAGGAAGAAGTATTTCAAAATACTCATTACAGGAGGGGGCTGGCAGTAGAAGAAGGTAGAGCACCCACCTGGAGTACAGCCTACCTAGCTTCCATGCCCCCCAGGCACTACATGGGGTCCCTCATACACTGCGGGAAATAGTCACTGAGCACAGTGAGGTATGGCTCAAACTCCCATCTTCAACTATAGAAATAAGGTCAGTGTGTATTGGGAACTTAGTGGGTACTGGTGACTTAGGGCATTAAGGAGCCTAGGAAAGAGCTTGCTTTTCCTCAGGGACGAATGGAAAACCAGTGGGCCCAAGTGATAGTACTGTGGGGAGGGCACTTTCCTTGCAAGCTGCTGACTCAGGTTCGAACCCCAGCACCCCAGATGGCCCCCTGACTGATCCCTGAGCACAGAGCCAGGAGTAAGCACCTCTGAGGCCTGCTGGGTGTAGCCCCCAAATAAAGCAAACCCCAAAATAAAAATCATCATTTTAATGAGGAATTTGTTTTTATGCTTAATCATTGTAATGGGGATGCTATATTAAATAACTGAAATTTACTATAAATGTAGAACTTAAATGTTCTCACCAAAAAAAGGTGGGGGTGCTTGCCTTGCACTTGACCAATCTGGGTTTGATCCCTGGTACCCTTGGTCTGCTGAATGCCACGAAGGATTACCCCTGAGTGTAAAGCCAGGAGTAACCCCTGAGAATCATCAGGTGTGGCCCCTGAACACTCTGTCTCTCTCTCTCTCTCTCTCTCTCTCTCTCTATCTCTCTCTGTCTCTCTGTCTCTCTCTTTGTCTCTCTCTCTGTTTCTCCCCCCCCCCACAAGGCCAGGAGATAGCACAGTGGTTAGGGTGCCTACCTAGCATCCATTCAACTTGGGTTCAGTCCCCTGCACCGCCTGGCCCAGAGTCTTGTTGGGTCTAACACTGCCCTTAAGACCCCTGAGCCTCCTGGTGTGGCCCTGGTGGACCCCAGTATCACCGTCTGTACAAGCAGCCACCTGTCCTTGGTCCTTCGTACTGAGCTGGTACAGTTGGCTGAGTTTCCCCAGAGCCCCCAGGCTCCCTCTTAGAAATCCTCCTAAAATTTTTTTAAACAATACAGCTGCCAATCTGTGAAGGAGCAGCATCGCCAGGGCCAAGGGCTGTGCTGGACAGGGATTTCCAGGGTCACCACCAGCATGTAGGTCAAATCCATGACCTTACTTTACATCTGTGCTCTGTCACAGAGTGACCACCCTGCCCCTATGAGATTAAAGCTTAATTCAGGGGCCAGAAAGATAGCACTGTGGTAGGGCATTTGCCTTGCATGGCCGACCTGGCACGGACCCAGTTTGATCCCCGGCATCCCATATAGTCCCCTAAACACGTCAGGACTGATTTTTTAGTGCATAGCCAGGAGTAACCCCTTAGTGTCGTAGGGTATGGCCCATAAAAAAAAATAAAGCTTGGGCCTGGAGAGATAGCACAGCGGCGTTTGCCTTGCAAGCAGCCAATCCAGGACCAAAGGTGGTTGGTTCGAATCCCGGTGTCCCATATGGTGTCCCCCTCCCCCACCCCCACCCCGTGCCTGCCAGGAGCTATTTCTGAGCAGACAGCCAGGAGTAACCCCTGAGCACCGCCAGGTGTGACCCAAAAACCAAAATAAATAAATAAATAAATAAATAAATAAATAAATAAATAAATAAATCTTAATTCAGTCCTCGTCTGTCATATTAAAGTCTAATATCCATCTGCAGCTATGGAGTCATTTGTCTCAATGTGGCCACTTGGGTCAGTTCTTTAATGGGCAAATGCTTCCAATACTCATGTGGGGCACTCCTGTATTGTTTCCTCATCCTTGGGGCTGATAATAGTCTCTGTTTGGGCCAGAGCAACAGTACAGCAGGTCTGACACTTGCCTTGCACACAGCCACCTACATTTGATCCCGGCACACCCATAGGATCCTGAGTCCACCAGGAGTGATCCCCGAGCACAGAGCCAGGAGGAAGCCCTGAGCACCACCGGGCGTGGTCCCAAACACACAAGCAAAATAGTCTTGGGGGTGAGTGGGGCCACCTCTGTGTCCCAGGTTCATGCTGGCGGCTGCACATGGATGCTGTCACCTCGAGCGTCCTGGGGCTGGGTGGGAAGAGGGCAGGAAGACGCCCAGGATTCGGGAAGGGGGAAAAGAGGAATTGGAGAACCAGAACTGGGTCGTGGCTGCCATTACCAAATCCTGATGATTTTTACCTCCAAAACAGTGTCTGGACTCGTCACTTCTCCATCTCGGCCACCACTTCCTTGTCCCAGACCACCTGGGTCAGTTCTGGAAGCTTCGCTCAGGCTTCTGTATCCCTCACTTCGGGCTCCCCCAGGGACCCTGAGAGACCCACTGGGCAGTGTTCAGAGCTGCCCCTGACAGCCCAATGCCCTGCCCTGTCCTGCAGCCTGCCATCTCTTTCCCAGAATGCACCACACCTAGGCCTCTGTTGGTCTGGGTCCTTCTCTGTGAGCCCCGACACACACCCAGACAGACCCCCGCTCAGTGTCCTGGCTTTCTCCCCTTGAACCCATCACTCTTTCAACCCATATCCTCTCCACATTGGGGTTCCCAATGGAGCAAAGGACCAACTGGACACAGGTTTGGCCCTGTGGCAGGACTCAGCTCTCATGCTCACAATGGCTGGGCCCATCTCCCAGGCCTTTTGGCAGGGGGACCCCTAGCAACAGGCTTTTGGGAGGGTCTCAGTACTTGCAGAGGCCCCAGGATTTGAACCTGAGCCTTCATGCCTACTAGGGAGGCATCAGAAGCCATATTCTAGACTTTCGACTGCTCTTGTTTGAGCAGTACTTTATCCCAGGCATTAGGATTACAAACTAAATAGATAGAGAGGGCTGGAGAAATAATGCAGTGGGTAGGTTAGATTCGATCCCTGACAATGTTCGACCCCTAATATGTTCTCCACCAGATGTGACCCCCTGAACACAAGGTGTAGTTCCCCTCACCCCCAAAAGAACAGACAAGTACCTCTGTATTCCCTTGGCCAGCACAAAAACAACGAAGCATTGGAGCCAGAGCACTGGGGCCAGACAGGAACCTAGGGCCAAGACCGAGCAGGGCTAAAGTGGGGAGACGCCTGTGAGCAGCTGTGAATGGGGACCTTCAGGAAGGAGCAAACTCAGGAAAGCACCTGTGAGCAAAGTCTATTCACAAAGTTCAGGCAAGGAAGAGACTGATGGGTGAAGGGAGCTGAGACAGCAGGAAGAGAGAGATGTGGGGAGGGGGGCATGCTATGAGCTTTCCCTCTGGGCTGGAAGAGGAACCCCCTGAGGGCAGCTCCATGGGTGCATCTCTGGCCCCCAGTCTCCTATGACTCTAGGTTTCCCTCTATCTGTACCCAGAGCTCCCCAACCCTTGCTGAGGTCCCCTGAGCATTCAGTGCCCATGGGGATGTGGGGTCCGAGTAGGGAGGAAGAGCCTTCCTTCCACTGCGGCTGCCCCACCCCAGAACTGGGCAAAACTAACCACCCCAAGAAGGAACTGAAATGGTCCTTGGCCACAAACATTGGCCAGACCGGCCTAGAGCGCTGCAGGAGGGAGCGAGAGGAAGGGCGGGAGCACGCCCACTCCCAGGGTCCTCCCTCCTCTGCTGGGTGCTGGGGAGAAGAAGGCCCAGTCCCAGAGTGGACCCACTTGGCTAAATCCCTGGGAGGTGCCAAGAACCTTTAAAGGTCGCCTGGTGCTTGCCCCTCCCTGCTTCTTTCATTATGGGTTCCCCTCTTGTTTTGATTTTTGTTTTATGCCACAGTGCTCAGGGTTCCCTCCTGGTGGTGCTTGGGGGCTGACTATATGGGCTGCTGGGGACTGAACCAAGCCCCCGCCACACTGTACTGTTCTCCAGCCCCTAGCCCTGCTCCCTAGTCATTGTCAGGATTTGTTTGGTTTTTGGATCATACTTGGCTGTGCTCAGGGGTTCCTCCTGACTCTGCACTCAGGAATCACTCCTGGGGCCGGGCGGTGGCGCTGGAGGTAAGGTGCCTGCCTTACCTGCGCTAGCCTAGGAGACGGACCGCGGTTCGATCCCCCGGCGTCCCATATGGTCCCCCAAGCCAGGAGCGACTTCTGAGCGCATAGCCAGGAGTAACCCCTGAGCGTTACCGGGTGTGGCCCAAAAAAAAAAAAAAAAAAGGAATCACTCCTGGCAGCACTCAGGAAACCGTCTGTATGAGTGGATGGATGGATGAATGGATGGATGAATGGATGGATGGATGAATGGATGGATAAATGGATGGATGGATGGATGGATGGATGGATGGATGGATGGATGGATGGTGGATCAAATCTGGGTCAGCCATGTGCAAGGCAAACGCTCTCCCTGATATGCTCTTGCTCTGGTCCCAATTGCAAGGATTTGGGGTATTGCTTTCACCTGAGGCCTCAGATTGAATTCTCAAGCCGAAATTCAGAGAGGGCTGAAGCAATGGCGCAGTGATAGGGTGTTTGCCTTGCATGCAGCCGACCCAGGATGGACTGTGGTTCGATCCCTGGGCATCCCATATGGTCCCCCAAGCCAGGAGTGATTTCTGAGAGCAGAGCCAGGAGTAACCCCTGAGCATCACCGGGTGTGCCCCATAAATAAATAAATAAATAAATAAATAAATAAATAAATAAAATGTTTGTGGTTTTTGGGTCACACCTGGCAGTGCTCAGGGGTTATTCCTGGCTCCATGCTCAGAAATTGCTCCTGGCAGGCACGGGGGACCATATGGGACGCCGGGATTCAAACCGATGACCTTCTGCATGAAAGGCAAATGCCTTACCTCCATGCTATCTCTCCGGTCCCAAAATTAAAAATTTAAAAAACAGGGCCGGAGAGATAGCACAGCGAGGTTTGCCTTGCAAGCAGTCAACTCAAGACCTAAGGTGGTTGGTTCAAGTCCCATATGGTCCCCCATGCCTGCCAGGAGCTATTTCTGAGCAGATAGCCAGGAGTAACCCCTGAGCACCGCCGGGTGTGACCAAAAAAAAAATTAAAAAACAAAACTCAGAGGAGAGTGATCTTCCAAAAACACACAGCAGGGCAGTATCTCCAGGTGCTGCCCTAGAACACCCACACAGTGTCCCTTCCTGGAACAAACCCTAAGAGTGCTATAGACCAGATCAGGGCCTGAGGGAAGGGGGCTGAAGAGCTTGGTACAGGGTCACCCCAGGTTACAAAAGAGAGGGAGACCCTGCATTTGCTCAAAGACACATAAGCAGCCTGGTGTGGTGCTGGGTTAAAGGGCTGAGTGCAGGCTGGGAGCTCCAACCCCGCATTGGGGACCCTTGCAAGTCACTCACCTCTCTCTGCTCGGCTCTCATCATGGTCACACCTAGGAAGTTCAGATCTGTTGGCCTTGGCCGGGCTGGAGCCTATATGAAAGCCCCGTTCCCGGGAAAAGATGTAGAAATAAATACAGGTGACAGTACAGCAGGGTAAGCGTCTGCAGTCCTCGGTATTTCACAGAGGAAGGGGAAAACCCTGAACATTCAAAGAAGGAAGGAAGAGAGAGAGGGAGGGAGAGAGGAAGGGAAGAGGGAGGAAGGGGTGAGGGAGGGAGAGAGGGAGGTAATAAAGAGAAGAAAGAAAGAAAGAAAGAAAGAAAGAAAGAAAGAAAGAAAGAAAGAAAGAAAGAAAGAAAGAAAGAAAGAAAGAAAGAAAGAAAGAAAGAAAGAAAGAAAGAAAGAAAGAAAGAAAGAAAGAAAGAAAGAAAGAAAGAAAGAAAGAAAGAAAGAAAGAAAGAAAGAAAGAAAGAAAGAAAGAAAGAAAGAAAGAAAGAAAGAAAGAAAGAAAGAAAGAAAGAAAGAAAGAAAGAAAGAGAGAGAGAAAGAGAGAGAGAAAAAGAAAGAAAGAAAGAAAGAGAGAGAGAGAGAGAAAGAAAGAAAGAAAGAAAGAAAGAAAGAAAGAGAAAGAAAGAAAGAAAGAAAGAGAAAGAAAGAAAGAAAGAGAAAGAAAGAAAGAAAGAAAGAAAGAAAGAAAGAAAGAAAGAAAGAAAGAAAGAAAGAAAGAAAGAAAGAAAGAAGAGAAAAAGAGAAAAAAGAAAAATAAAAAAAGAAAGAAAATAAGAAGAAAAATAAGAAAAGAAAGCAAAGGGAGATCCAGTTCCTGTCCGGTGGTTGGGGTTTCCGGGGTCAGAACTCAGGCCTCCTGGAACTTCCCTCTCTGACCAGGAAGAACATTCCAAATGCTGTACACAGAGGAGGCAGTGCTGACAGGCTGAGCTCCAGGTCTGAGTCCAGGGGAGCCCAGCCTGCCTCGGGCCCTGGTCCCTAGGACTGTCCTCAGAGGACCCGACTCGGCCGGCCAGTCTGTGCGGTTTAACTTATGCTCGCTACTTCTGCTCAACAGTTCAAATGTCTCTGAGTAATGGAAAAACTTTTTTTTTTATTTAAAAACAACAAAGTCATTATCTGGAAAAATGTGTGTTTGAGAGTAAAGAAAACCCCAATGAAAGATCCTTGGGGAGAAATGTGTAATGGAAAATAGGAAGAAGAAGAGATAGTTCAGTGGGCTTTGCATGTGGGGAACCTGGAGTTGGTAGTCGGCAAGCACCTCATGGTCTCAGCAGCACTGCCCCCATCAATGAAGCAGAGACACCCCAGAACACCCCCCTTCCAACCAAACATCAAGGAAAAGAGGAAGAATAAAAAGATCTGGAGGAAGGGCCGAAGAGATAGCACAGAGGTAGGGCATTTGCCTTGCAAGCAGCCGATCCAGGAAGGACAGTGGTTCGAATTCCGGCTTCCAGATGGTCCCCACTGGCTGCCAGGAGCGATTTCTGAGTGCAGAGCCAGGAGTAACCCCTGAGCGTCACCAATGTAAAAACTCCCCCCCCCCCCCTGAAAATAAAGGTCTGGAGGTCAGAACTGGTTTCAGCCCCAACATGGAATCTAAGTGGCTGTGTGACTACAGGCAAGTCACTTACCGTCTCTGATGCTGAGCTTGGCTGCAAGGCATTCGTGAGCTTTTAGGTCTCACTCTCTATTTTAGGGCTCACTTGCCAGTCAGTCTCCAGGTCTCAGAACAGGGGGAGGGGGCAAATCCAGGCTTTTATACTCTGGGATGTGCCTATCTCCTGTCTCAGGCAGAAGTCCATGAGTGACCCTGGGGTGGGTGCTGGAAAGTACTGTGCCTGCGCACTTTGGCAGGAATTACTCCGTTGTGGCTTCAGCCAGAGAGAATCGATTAATTCACACAACTGGGAAGTCTGAGAGGTATTGCTTTCAGGTATAGCTGCATCCAGGTGCAAAGCTATTTAATCCTGGGACAAGACGACACAGCAGAGCCTGTCTCAGGGAGCATCTTGAACATGTTGCTCTCCTCCCACCCTGCTGGTCTCTTCCGACCATCCCAGCCATGAACATGACTCTGTGTGCGGGAAATAGAAGTGTGGGTCTCAGCGGCTCCTTCTCCGCCCTCAGTTTCCTGCTGGCCCTTAGGAGGTTGCTACATGCCTCTCTCTCCCAGCGCCACTGCACAGCCAGTGGCCCTGAGTCTGACGTCACCTGCCCCAGGTCACACAGCTGGCACATGCAACAGCACCCAGGAGCACCCAGCCAGCTGCCTCAGCTGGGCTCTGGGTCCTGGGAACAGGCGGAGATCGCAGGGCTGGCTAAGGCACCCCAACACAACCCCAGCAGAAGAAGGGAAGTGACTCAGAGGCCTGAGGCTGTGATGACTCGCTTTAGAGCTGGCAGAGGGACCCTGACATCCAGTCCAGGGCTGCACTGCCCCTAAGTTCCCACTCGTGGTCTTGTCCTTTCTGACCCCTCTCTGTGGCCGTGTGCCCCTAAGGGGTCCTTTTCCATTCCCAGGGCCTATGTCCTGCCAGGGGCTTCTCAGGCTCATGCTGAGCTGAGTTTGATCAGCTACCCATCTGGGCCAGGGAACATGTGCCTGCAGACCACGTCTCAAATCCAGGGCTCCCCCAAATGCTGTCTCCCTGGTGGATAATTTCATTCCCTTCTAGGTCTGAAATGTGATTAAACAGATCGGTGGTGCTCAGGGTTTCCTCCTGGCTCTGTACTCAGAGTTTACCCCTGGTGAGGCTCAGGTGACCATATGGGGTTCTGAGGATCAAACCTATGGGCAAGGCAAAAACCCTCCCACTGTGCCATCGCTCCAGCCCTCTTGCTTATTGACATAGTGTAGCTATAACCTTGTGGTTGGTTCCTGTTTTCCATTCTCTAGGGCCTTTAACATTTTGACTCCCCCCCCCCCCAAATAAGGGAGGTATTGAGCTATTCTCTGATACCCGCTCAGTTATTAACCTCTGTATTAACCTGGTCCTTAGAGGCACTGACTGTGGAAGTCATGAAACAGATGACAACAGGGAAAGTTTCAAATGCACAAACACCAAAACTGAATTCAAAGGATCAGTGAGAATTACAGAAGGAAAAGCATTTGATCATTTTCTTCAACCTTTATGGCAGAGATTTCTTTATGGAGAGAGGGCTACACCCAGCAATGCTCAGGACTTACGCCTGGCTTTTCATTCAGGGAATTCCTCCTAGAGGGGCTCAGGGGACCATAGGGGATGCCAGGGATGGAATTTGGGTAGTCTGGTTGCAAGATAAACACCTCCCGTCCACTGAACTATCACTTCAAGCCGATGGCACTTTCCTGCATGAATTATCTTTATTTCCACTACGATCTTTTATTTTAAACTTTATTTATTTACAGATTGATTGATTGGTTTCTGGGCCACACCCAGCAGTGATCAGGGGTTACTCCTGGCTCTACACTCAGAAATCGCCCCTGGCAGGCATGGGGGGGAAACCATATGAGATGCCAGGAATCGAACCAGGTCTCTCCCAGCTCAGCTGCATGCAAGGCAAATGCCCTACAGCTGTGCTATCTCTTTGGCCCCCTCCACTACAATCTTATGATGCATTCATCCCGTATTTCCATTTTACAGATGAGAAAATTGAGGTCAGGAAGCCCAAGTCATGGCCTGGCTTGCCCAGGGAGCCCTGCACTAAGGAACTAGCATTAACCTGAGCCCTCCTTACATGCCTGGCTCTTTGGTGGCCATAGGGGACAGGAGCAGGCATCACACTTGCCAGCTGGCAGAGTATCCAAGCTGAATTTGGAGGAAGTCGAAGGACCCAGAAGTGGCTCCTCTGACGTTCATCCCACTCTGGCCACCAGGTGACGCCAAAGCCTGAGCCGGCCACCCAGGTGCCCTCTGCCTGGGCTCCTGCCAAGCTCCTCACCAACCTCAGAGCAACTCAGTTGTGTCCTCGGTGGAGTCATTAGGGCCTTTAATTACGGGGATTGGAAGTGAATAATGATCTGCATGGCCTCACATCACTGAGTCACTTCCCCGGGGAAGCAGATTCTCAACTGAAGAGAGGGCTGTCACCGGCTCCTGGTGGCAGGGCTGGAGCACTTGGAAGGGAGGCAGGAGGTGATTGGTGGTGGTGGGTGCAGTGGCCCAGCTGAAGAGTCTGGCCAAGGTCAGAAGTGAGGAGGGGTAAATCCTGGAGCAGGAGACCACATTGCTTCTCGCCTCAGTTTCCCTCTCTGGAGGAAATCAACACTCCTCTCCCTGCTCAGTTTGTTCAGAAGATCAAATCGTTTATCTCTGCAACACCCTTTAACTAAAAAGAGCCTGGTGGAGAAAGCCCTAACCATTAATCTGCACTTCCGTTGTTATTCTTGCTTGAGCTTAAGAGGGAATTAAGGCCCCAGGGTTCCCAGTGAGACCTGACAGCCAAAGCAGTTGGCTGGTGTGTGTGTGTGTGTGTGTGTGTGTGTGTGTGTGTGTGTGTGTGTGTGTGTGTTGTGTGGTGTGGTGTATGTGTGATTACGGTGTCATGCCATGAGCCTATCACTCCATCGCCTTGTGTCTCGGATGCCTGGATGGAAAAATGGGGGAACATGACATGCACTGCAAATGCCCCGTGGTATGTGGTGGTGGGAAGTGGTGGGGTGCACACTTCCGGAAATGTGGTGTTCAGATGATCAAAGCCGCATCTTTTTCATCAGCAGAGACAAGGGGGGAAATTTTAGAGTTAAAGACCCTGGGAGGACAGAAAAGGGGAACCAAGGCCATGAAGGAAGCTGGTGTGTGTGTGTGTGTGTGTGTGTGTGTGTGTGTGTGTGTGTGTGTGCGCGCGCGCGTGCGCGCGCGCGTGCGCGCGCGCCCATGGCTCTGCACCTGCTCTCAGCCGATGAAACCCTGGCCCAGGAATCTGGCCAAGATGCTGATGCCCTGGTGAAAAGAGGAAGGACCCCATTACATAATTCTTATCTGGCCCGGGAGGCGCTTTCCTGAATCTCCCCGCCTCCGCCTGGGCCCCCAAAGGGCAGATGGCACAGGCCCAGCCAGAACTGACTTCTGACTTCTGCTCCATGGTGGTCCAATGCTGCGTGACCACCTACCGCCACCCGGTGGCTGGCCGTGGTGGTGCTGGTTCCCCCTGGTTGCAGAAAGTTTGGGTCAGCTTAGCATGCTCTGGGACTTGGGGTCGGGGTTCAGTTTAAGCTTGCAGGGAAGTCATGGCGGGGGTAGGGGCTGTCATCACTGCAGACAGGTCAGTCCCGGGATGGAAGATTCGTGTCAAAGATGGCACGGCACTGGGTGTTGCCGAGACATCTCCCTTCCTTTCTGGCTGTGGGCACGAGGTTTGAGTTCCTCCCCAGATGGGGCCTCTCCCAAAGCTGCAGGCAAGTCCCCGTGTCACAGTGGCAGAGGAAGAGACAGACAGACAGACAGACAGAGGGGGAGAGAGAGAGAGAGAAAGAGAGAGAGAGAGTTCACATATACACAAATAGAGAGAAGCTCACACAACTTCATGTTATCTCTTAATTTCCTAGTTTTTGCTTTTATGTTTCTGTTTTGAAACACCTGGAGGTGCTACAGAAATGACCACTAACAGGGGGAACCATTTGCTGGGGACTGAACCAGGGCCAGCTACATGCAAGGCAAGCACCTTAATTTCTGTGCTAGCAGTTTCTCTGACTTTGTGATTTTCTACTGTGATTTTCCTATTAAGTTCAGCCTCAACTGTGCAAAAGGACACATGACATAAAATGTATGCACCGTTTCTGTTTGTTTGTTTTGGCTTTTGGGTCACACCCGGTGGCATTTAGAGGTTACTCCTGGCTCTGCGCTCAGAAAACATTCCTGGCAGACTCGGGACCATATGGGATGCCGGGATTTGGACCCCCATCTGTCTTGGATCCACTACATGCAAGGCAAATGCCCTACCACTGTGCTAGCTCTCCAGCCCCAATTTTGTTTAATTTTTAAATTAAAAATTATTTAATCTAAAAAATTATTTAATCTTTTTCTAGGGGATTGGGCCACACCTAGTTATGCTCAGGACTTACTCCTGGCTCTGTGCTCAGGATATCACTCTTAGCAGCACTCGGGAGGCCATATGGGGTGCCAGGGATCAAACCCACTATGCCACTTTTACAAGGCAAGTACCCTCCCCACTGTACGAGGTCTGTTTAATCTTAAGACACTGTGGTCAAACCAATAAAAAAAAAAAAGACACTGTGGTCAACAACACTGTCACTGAGAGTTGTGACATCATTCAGGGACAGCACCCATTACCAATTACCCACTCCCTTACACCAAGGTCCCAAAGGACCCTCCTGCCGCCCCCATCTCCACTCTCCAGTTTTGTTGCTTCAGGCCCTTTGTCACTTCTTTAAGTCTCACATATGAGAGATCTTCGCTCATTCCTTTTGACTTCATTTGGCATAATACTCTATTCCTCCCACCCCATGTAGCACAAAGTGCATGCTTTTGTCCTTTCCTTGAGTTTTCCATCACCAATGGCTTCACCATCCATTCACTAGTATGTGCTTGGGCATCAACTTTGTCTCAGTATCTTTTGTTTGTTTGTTTTTGGGCCCTATCTAGCGGTGCTCAGGAGTTACTCCTGGCTTTGCACTCAGAAATCGCTCCTGGCAGGCTCAGGAGACCATAGGGGATGCTGGGGATGGAATCCGGTTCCCTTCAGGTTTGCTGCGTGCAAGGTAAACACCCTACCACTGTGCTATTGCTCCATCCCATCTCCATCTCTTGGTTATTGGACTAAGTGCAGCAATAGTTGTGGGTGATGTTTCAGTCTACCCCAAGCACCTGCTGGCCTGTGATGTTCCCAGATTTTTTTGTGGCTGGTGCCTGCAGTATAGACGGGAATTCCCACCCCTGGAGCTAAACTCCTGATGGTAACCGGTGGGTTCCAAGGTGCACTGGGCATCCGGCTGGGAAGGAGTGAGCCAGTGCAAAGGGGCTTCGGGGTTAGGGCTTGTAAGCAGGGGATAGAGAGAGTGACAACTTCCAGTGGGTATTCTGGGCATAGAAGGTTCTGGGAGGGGAATGAGGGAAGAACACCTATTATTCCAGGGACATGAGGTAGCATTCAGAGCTGTCCACCCAGCTACCATTTCACAAAAGGGGTTCCAAGGCTCAGAAACTGGACTTGGGGCTGGAGCAATGGCATAGCACAGCGTTAGAGCGTTTGCCTTGAACACGGCCAACACAGAACAGACCCTGGTTCGAATCCCGGCATCCCATGTGGTCCATCGAGCCTGCCAGGAGTAACACCTGAGCACTGCCGGGTGCTCAAAAACCAAAATCCCCCCCCCCCCAAAAAAAAAGAAACTGGGCTTGCCTTGCTGGAGGTCATCCCACAATGATGAAAAATCCAGCCTGGAAGACTTCAGCACTTCCTGCCATTTGGCAGTGGGCAGTCAGCCTTTTCCTCTAGACCCTGCCCCCAATTCATGTCCCTCCTGCCTGCAAATGCCTCGGTTCCAGCACTGTCTTGGTGACGTCCAGCCTCTCAGCTAGATGAGATGGCCCAGCAGCATGCAGGGGGAGGCTACTATCCTCACAACCCACTGTGGTGGGTCCCCAGAAGCTGTTATTCAGGAGCAAGTCATAGTAATCAAAATACTGATACAGTTTCAGCAAACATTATTTTACACAGAAAAAGAATGGAGGGAGAATGCCTGAGCTTTGGTGGAACTGAGGGATGGCTGAACCCCTGAGAAAGTCTTCCTCTTGTATGTCCATTTCACTTCCTGTTGGGGGTCAGTCAATGACCCAGCTTCCTGTCGGTTTTTTTGTGATGAGTAGTCCTTCCTGTCAGGGGTCTGGGATTGCTGGCCAGACAGAGTAGCTCTGCAAACCCCCAAATCATGACTTCCTTTGAAAGGTTTTTCAGGGCCAGAAAGATAACTCGACAGGCCGGATGGAGCATGTGCTTTGCTACCCGGAACCCCACATGCCATCATGCTGTGTGAATCCGCCTAGGTTCAAAATGAAAATAAGTGAGGTCTTCCAGATTTCCAGAACTGAGCTTTATATGGTTTTTTGGTACCTCCAGGTTCTCATCATAAAAGAGGGTAATCATAGCAATGTTATTATTAATGATACCAATAATATTATGAATATTAATAATTAATACTTTCAATAACAATAATAATTGAAGGTATCTTAGAACTGGGCAATGGTTACATGTGCTTCCACAGTGAAAGACCCAGAGCAAGGTCCTCTGTCATTGGGCTACTTACTACACACGACTATTCACATGCTGCTTCTTTTACAGGGACCAACCACATTCAGGGTTGCTGGGGCCACGGGTACCATGCCTGGCAGAGCTGAGGTGGCGCATGTTCTGCCAGGGGACACACCTAGGGCTGACACGGGCCAGACTAGAGCTTTGGCTTTATTTACATGTGAATTCAGTAGCAGCCAATAAAGTCACAAGTTCAGTTCCTTGGTGTGTTTAGTCACATTTTGGGAGCCTGGTGTGGCTAGTGGTGACCCTGTGGTCAGGCTCGCAGAGTACTCCATCAATGCTGGGCCAGGGTTGCCGTGGCATGAAGCCGGCCTCAGCGATTTGCCAGGCTGTGGAAGGCTGGAGAGCAGCTTCGAGTCCTGAGCACTTCGAGAGACCTTCCCCTCTCCCTGTGAAGTGTGGCTTGAAAGCCAAAGAATCTCACAATAAACCCCAAAATACCACAGTTAAACCTACCATTAGTCTTAAAGTATTTGTAATGATTATGTTCTTACATGTCTTGCTGTGAATCCTCTGAAGGTGTTATTATTTATTATTAATAATAAATATAATAATATTATTATATTTATATAAAATATTATTGTTTTGTTTTTGTTTGGGGCCCACACCCAGCAGCACTCAGGAGTTATTCCTGAGCTGTGCTCAGAAATCACTTCTGGCAGACTCGGGACCATATGGCATGCCGGGGATCAAACCTGGGTCCATCCCAGGTCTGTCATTTGTAAGGAAAAAGCCCTACTGCTGTGCTATCACTTCAATCCCAGGTGTTATTATTTTATATTTATTACTATCAATCCTGTAACTCTTGAGTTCTATTATTTCGAGTCCTGGCACTGTAAATGATGGCTTTATTCTACTTAGAATTAATCATCTTACAAGCCTTCAAATCTGTTATTAATTTTGTAGCCATTACTAATGTTGTGATCAACCCCTTATGGTTATGACCATATTTTTTAATTAATCCCCGAATAACTGGTGGCGACTATCATTATAGGGAAGACCCGTTATGAATGGTCTTCCTCCCTGTCTTGGTAACCGTGTGCTGGTGTGGTTGTGGCTTACCAGGCTGACAGCTTATGAAGCCCGGCTGTGTTCCTGTCTTCCACGTCAGAAGGACGGGCACAGGGACCTGCCGCTGGTTTCGGAGAATCCAGGGGAACCTCTTTTTTCTCTTGGGGCCCTAAGGCCCTGCGAGGTGGGAGGAGCCCCAGGAGATGAAATCGCAGCTCTCAAATCTAGGGCAAGGCTATGGCCGGGGTGTTCTTTAGCAGCCCTTGGCCTTCCTAAGGAAAACACAAACTACAGCGAATGAGACACCCCCAGTCGCAAGAGCCCAGAAAGAAGACATTGGATGAGGAGGAGATGCATGGCGAGGAGAAGAATTTCAGCGAGAAAGGAAACCACTTCGAGCCTCCAAGAAATCTGGGGCGAGAGAAGGCTTGAACTGTGATTAAAAAGGGGAAGAACCACAAGTCTCCATTCCAGTCAGCAGAAGTGCTGTCTGACTGTGAGAGGGAAAGTGCTTGTGGCTGGCAGACTGCAGCAACCCTCCGACCACCACCGTGGGCAGCTGTGTGACTGCAAGCAAGTAAGTTGCCCTCTCTGGGCTCAGCCTCCCCTAGGCTGCCAAGAGTTCTTTAGGGAGGGATTGGCTTGGTTTCTCTAATGCTTCCTCCCTAGCTCACATCCTTGAATTCTGTATGTGACATAACATGGCACCTCTGGGTGGGTTGCCAACTCTAAATTGTGTCACTCACACCCACAACCCAACGGGTCTTTCTGCCCTCAAATTCCATGGTTTCTTGCTGTCTTCAGGATTCCCAAACTTGCCACCATGACTAGGACATTCATGGGACTCAGAGAGCTTTCTACTTCCGCCCTGACCATCTGTCATGTTAGTCCAGGAGCAAAGGCCTTTGCCACTTTCTTAAGAGCTCACCCCAGGACCTTTGTCCTTGCTGCTCCAGGAGGGCCCTACCCAGGCACCTTATCTGGGCCTGGATCATTTTTGTCCTGGAGGTGGGGTAGGTGGTAGAATTTTTCACAGATTAGCTCCAGAGAGGCCTTCTTTGAATGTGAGGTCTGAGAAAGCACATTCTGTTGCCTTCTGGTCTTTATAACCCATAAGCCTATTTACTTGTTTTTATGCTGTCTTCTGCCTCCCCCATCACACTACCAGCTCCCTGGGGACAGAGCCAGGCCTGTCTTCTGGGTCCTCCATTCCTAGGAGTAGAGCTTGTATTTAGTATTGAATACCCAGTATCCATTGAGTTTGAAATGCCTGGTGTTGAATTGATAGGAGTACTGAATGCGTATGAAATATCCAGTATTTAGTATTTACTTGTGGGACACGTGTGTGAACCAGTTTCTCCAAAGTTCCTGGATTACCTACAGCAGACCAGCCTCCACCCCCTGACTGGTGAGTCTGGAAATCCCCAAAGTCTGGGGAACCTTCCGGGGATCCCTTCCTACAACCACAGCGCTCAAGCCTGGTATTTTCGTGCCCACTGGGTCAGCAGGGCTCCTCCCTGAGCAGAGCTCCATAGGAATTGCTTTAATGCATTATTAATTCAGCCTGTCCTGACACCCAGAAGGAGCAAGAGTAGAGACTGGTTATTTCTTTTTTATGCAAGAGGACACCGAGGTCTAGACGAGTCTAAGTCCTTTGCCCAAGGCTCTGCTCTCTAGGAAGGGGTGCTGTGACCCCTCCGGATGGGAGGCTCAGGAACTTGGCTTCCTGTTGGGGGCAGGCCTGTGGGTGCACAGGCCCCACCTTAGACGGGGGGGGGGGGTTTTAAATCTCTAGGGTCACTCACTCCGCAGAAGGCTCATAAGGAAAGTGAAAGTAGGGACTGGAGCCTGAGCACAGCATTAGGGGGTGAGGGGTGGGAGGAGGGCAGAGCAGGGCATGCAGTGGACTGGGTTCCACCCCCTGCATCCCACATGCCCTGAGCACCACCAGAAGTGATTCCCGGGGGACTCCTGAGCACTGCAGGTGCGGAATAGAATAAGATGCAAATAGAATAAGATGCAGGGTCGGGTGGAGAATAAAAAGAAAAAATGTAAATTGCACAGGAGAGGGGAAAAAGGGGGAATCGGAGGGTCTAGGGCGGAGGGAAGACAGGCTCCTCCTCTGGAGAGCGGGGACCAGCCGGGACAGAGCTGGGGGTGCAGTGGCTGGGAGATACGTCGTCTCAGCAGAGGCCCTCGGAGTCGGGCCGGGCGGGGTGGCAGTCTCCCGGGAGGGCGATGATGAAAGTGGCGGTCGCTGTTGCACGTCGCGGCCCGGTGCGCGCTGATAAGGCGGGGGAGGACGGAGCCTCAGACCACGCCCTCACCCTAGACCACGCCCTCCTGTAAAACCACGCCCCTCCGCGTGGCCCCGCCCCGAGACGCTGAGCCTGCGTCGGCCCCACCCTGGACGGGCGGGGCAATATTAGCCACGCCCCTTGATCGCCCTGCTCCTTCTTTAGGCCGCTCCGTGAGCGAGCTGTGGGTGTGGCTTGGCAAGGCTCCGCCTCTCGCAGGCACGCCGGTGGGGGGAGAGCTGGGCTTGGGGTGGGGCCGGGTGAGGCCCCGCCCCTAGAAGTCTCTCCGACTCACCGAATGTCTTCTCTCTCGGAGCTGTGGGTGTGGCTTGGCAAGGCTCCGCCTCCCGCAGGCCCGCCTGTGGTGGTGGAAGGAAGCGCTGGGCTTTTGGGGGGCGTGGCCAGGTAAGATTCCGCCCCCTAGAAACCTCTCCGACCAATCCGGCTGCTGAGGCTGCTGCTTTTCGTAGCCACGCCCCCTGCTCAGTTAGGTCCTTTAGGCCGCTCGGAGAGTCAACGGGTGGGTGTGGCTTGACAAGGCTCCGCCTCCCGCAGCCCGCCTGTAGTGATGGAAGGAAGCGCTGAGCTTGGGGGTGTGGCCAGGTAAGGTCCCGCCCCATCCGAGCCTCTCGACCAATCCGGCTGCGGAGGCTGCCGCTTTCCGTAGCCACGCCCCCACGTGCTCCTTCAGGTCCTTCTTTAGGCCGCCTCGAGCGCCAACGCGTGGGCGAGCTGTGGGTGGGTGTGGCTCGGCAAAGCCCCGCCTCCCGTGCACGCACGCCTGTGGTGGTGGGAGGAAGCGCTGGGCGTCTTGGGGGCGTGGCCTAGTAAGACCCCGCCCCCAGGAGCCTCTCGACCCACCCGGCGGCGGATCTCCGTGGCCACGCCCCCGCGTCGCCCCGCCCACACCACGCCGCGCCTCGTCCGCCGGGCTGGGCAGGCTGGCTCGCTCGCTCGCGCGGCCGGTTCCGCTTTCCAGAAGGGCGCGCGCGGGGCGGCATGGGCTCGGGCCACCGCGTCCGCCCGCCCGGCCGGCCGCCCGCTCGCTCTGTCGCGGCCCGCGGTGGCGACGGCAGCTTCGGCCGCGGCCCGGGGGCGCCTCGTCTCGCCGCTGCCCCCGCCGAGCGAGCCCCGCGCCGGAAGGCGGCGGAAATGAGGAGGCGCGGCTGGCCGGCTTCCGAGCCCGGGTTTCCTGCCTGAGCGAGCGGCCGAGCGGACGAGCGCCCGTGGGGGCCGGCAGTCGGCGTCCGGCCCGTCCGCCGCGCCCGCGCCCGCGCCCGCGCCCGCGCCCACCGACGCCGTTCCGGGACGGGGCCGCGCGACGCCATGGGCCGGCCGGGCCCGCGGCCCCAAGTGTGTCTCAGGTGAGCCGCGGCCGCTCCGACCGGCCCGGGGTCCGAGGCGCCTCGGGAGCGAAGCCGGCGGGAGGCGAGCCAGGCGGCCCCGGCTCCACGTGCGCGGGGAACCCCGCACCCCCGTCGCCCGGCCCGCAAGCGAGCCAGCGCGCAACTCGGGGCGCCCCGGGGCCACCCCTCCCCCCGGGGCTCCTGCCTCGGCTCCCGGGGAGCTGAGCTGCTGCTGCTGCTGCTGCTGCTGCTGTTCCTGTTCCTCCTCCTCCTCCGGCTCTCCTGCGAGGAGCGGCCACATCCCCGCCCTCCGGCCCTCTGGGCTAGCTTTGGGGGTGCCGGGGCTCCGCATTTGAGGAACCCCCGGGCGCCCGCTCGCGCTCTCCCTGCTTTTTCGGCGTTTCCTCATTCTCCTGTTTCTCTTCCCCATTCTCTCCTTGGTCACGATGATGGTGCGCAGGACGAGGAGGTCACCAACCGCCTGCCTGCCTGCCTGCATCTGGGGCGCCCCTGTCCCTACCTCGTTCTACCCCCTGCTAAGCTAGGCCAGGCCAGGCGGCGTGGGTGGGTAAGTAGGTGGGAGGAAGTGAAATTGGGCTGGAAGAGCGGGGGGGGGTCTTTGCAGCCCCCCAAGGGATGCATGCATGTCTCCTGGGACCCACCTGCTTCCCCCCCCCCCCCAGAACCCAGCCCCTCTCTCCGAGTTACACGGTTTACACTCACTTCAGGCCCCCGGGTCCACCCAACCTGGGTGGTAGTAGGTGCCTGGAGTGGTCAGACCTGGCTGGAGATAGCTGGATCTAAGAGCCCCTCTGGGGGGGCTTCCCTAGGGCCTGGGGGTGCAGTGCAGAGACCTCCAGCTCTCACTGTAGGGAGGAGGAGAGCTTGCAGGGCTTGCCCCGGGCCAGGTTAGGCTAGGCTAGGCTAGGCTGCTGGGGTCAGCGGGTGAGAGGCCGGGCCCGCTGGGGAAGTTGGAAGAAAAAGTCTCGAAGATGATGCTTCTTTGGAGCCTTTTCCCACAGCTCCCCAGCCCCCACCCCCTGCGGGATGGGCTGCCCGGCTGAGCCCAGGGTGAACATTCCTGGAACTTGCTGGGTCCCCTAGGGCCAGCCCTGGGCCACCACCACTGGGGCTGGGCTCCCGGCATGGGCTGATGGTGAGAAGGGGTCGTGGAGCTGAGCCGCGATGATGCCACTGCCCGTGTGCAGCCGGGGACCCACGGGCATGATGCTTTGGAGCCTTAGTCCTCCCTCCACCCCAGTGAACTGCAGGGGGGCTGACTGACCCCCTGGCATCAGTGATGATGGCTCCGGGCCTCGGAATGTTCCTGTCTCTGCACAGCAGGACTTCCTGTGACTCTGAGCTGGAGGGGATGGGGGTGGCCCGCCTCAGTTTCCCCACTGGCCAAAGGGTGCTCTTGGCTCCTTCGGTCACTGGCACCTTGGAAGCAAGGCCCGTCTGGTCTGCCATGGCTGTCAGTGGCTTGTTTACTTTCCTGCTCCACTACCCCTGTCCCCCTGACCCTCCCCCTAAGGCCCGCTTTGGAGCCCCAGATAAATGGAACTTTCTGATCAGACTGGACCCTGGGGAGCCAGCCTGTGAGGCCCAAACCACCCTTGAGTGCATGGAGCTTTCCCGAGGGCAGGTATGGGGCAAGAGGGGGTGACAGGACTGGCAGAGACCCCCATCCGTTCATCCTTTCCTGGGATGAACTGTTAGTGCTGAGGTCTGTGTGTGAATCTTGTGTCCAAGTGCCCAGTGGCTGCCTGCTTTTTGGTGGCCCCTGTCTGAGCTCTTCGAGCCTAGCGGATGACACATTGCTTGGGGTTGTGGGACGGGGTGTGTATGGGACGTGTGTGAGAGCTCCGAGGCCCTGTGTGGAGGCCAGAGGGGACTAAGGCAGATTGACCGTGACTTCTCTGACCTGGATCACCTGGTCCTAACCTCCATGGACAGGTGACAGAGTGACTTAGAGGTGAGGCTGGCAAGTCCAGGCAGGCCTGTACTTGTGCTTGGGGAGGAGGTGGCATTTAATTGCCAGCTTTCCTGGGAAGAAGTGGCCCCTGGGGCCCGGAGCAAGGGTCAGCATCTGTCTGGGTAGGACAGGAAGTGGCTTTCCTCAGGCCCCCGACGTGGAACCAGCTTCTTGTTCCCAGCCAGACCCTGTTTTCAGCTCCCACCTCCCAGAGAAACTGAGGCGGGCAGGCTGCCCAGGGGAAGTGACTCAGCCGGGGTCACTCGCTGAGTCAGGCCTAATTGGACCCAGGAGCCCCGTGTCCCACTCCCGGGCTTCGCAGGGCCCTGATGCTCCTCGGGGACCAGCCTGTCTGTAGACTGCAGCTGGACAGCCACTCCCGTGGGCCCAGACCTGGGGTACCCCGGTAGGGCCAGAACCACCTCCCCCCACCCCCCCCCCCAGCAGGTCCTCCGGCTGCCGCTCCACCCCCACCGGAAACGGCCGAGCAGATGGGCTGCAAGAACTTTCCTCCCACGCCACCCTGTCAGGGGTCGGCCAGGGGGGCTGCTTGCAGGCTTCCTCAGGAGCCAGGCGGGAACCCCTGGGGGCCAGCCCGGATGTGGGCCCCTCCCAGGCCGGCTGGGAGTCTGCCCCTGCCCCCAAGTGTCCCCCAATGCTGGCGGCAACTGACTCACAAGTTCTGATGGGGATGTGGGGCCAGGGCAGACCCAGAAGTGGAGTGGGGCACCCACATGGTAGACTGAGCCTTTCCTGGTACCCCAAAGCTGCCAGGCTACCCTCATGGGGTCTCCCTCTCTGCCAGACCTGTCTTGTGTGAGAGAGTGCAAGCACCCCAGCTTTTGTGGGGAGGTGCTCCCAATGGCTTTTCCTGGTCTTGAAGCCTCAGAGGAAGCGAGAGGACGTTTCCTGTTCTGGTGACTGTCCTGGCACCAGTCACTTGGTCACCCTGCAGTGATACCTAGGGTACTGCTGGGGTCTGACACTCTGGCAGAGCCCTGCTCTGGGGCTCCAGACCTTGGTCCCCCATGTTCCTGGTTTTCCCAGCAGTTTGGTCATAGTGATGGGCATTGGGGTGCCTGAGGATGGTTTGCATGGGCCTTTCCCAAAACTCTGGGCTTCCTCCAGCAGGGAGTCAACATTCCTGGAGTAATCAGCTCTGAAAGTGGGAAGTGCATTCCCCCTTGATGTTAGAAATAAGCCAGAGGCCACCCTGGAGGTGTTGTCTCCCCTGACTTCCTGTCCAGACAGTTGGGTAGGGGGGATGCCTGGGTGACACTGCCTGCTTGTCCTTTTGGTCACCGAAGTTTCCAATATCCTGTATGTTAGGGCAGCTGTCCAGAGCTCTGCACCTGGGCCTTGAAGTCAAAGGTAAATAACGAGCTTTTGCAAGCCCTAGGGTTGACTAGAGAGGCTGGAAGCCATCTTGGGGCATGGGTAAAGCTGGGGCCCAAGACCCACCAGGTACCTCTGAGGCCCCACTGAGTTTGGGGGACCCAGGAAAGGCCAGAACTGAAGCCAGAGCAGGTGGGACAACCCAGATTGAGAGAGGCCCCCTTGGGTGACAGCCTGAGCTCAGTTTGGGAGGCTGTTAGTTCTCAGATGTTCCTGCAAGGGCACCGATGCACCCCTTCCCCAGCACAGCACCGGGGATCCCCCCAGCTCCATGTTTGGGGCCTCTCTAGATGACGGTAGCAGTCCTGTCTGTGCCTGCCTGGCCTTTCTCAGTCAGCCCAGCCTGCTAGGCACTGGCGCTACCCCCACCACCCTTCCTGTGGCCCAGCTGCCTGCCAGCCTGGCAAGGTGACATCCCCTCACAGCCCCCTCCCCCCATGCCCTTGCCTGGCTGCCCCTCCTCTCTGAAGGCCAGAAACTCAGTGAAATCACCACTCGAAGCTGTCTGTCAGCACCCTACCCACACCGCCTCCTTGAGTACAGCAGGCAGGGACACTGAGGCTCAGAGCCCACGCCCCTGTTTGTGGCAGGCTGTGACTGGGTGTGGTCGGGTCTTGGAGCCCCGTGACCTTTCCTGTGGTTACTAAGGGTTGGTCGCCCCCCCCCCCCCAACCATCACTTTAGAGCCAGCTCTGCCCCTCAATGGCCATGGTGCCCTGGATGTGCTGTACCTCAGTGTCCCCTTCTGTTCAGTGGGCTTAGTGCTGGTGAGTGGATAAAAGTCAGTGGTTCCCATAGAGCAGGGCCTAGAGAGCACAGTGGGGTGAGACGAGGCACTGGCCAGTCTCCAGCACCCTATGGGGTCCCCTGAGCACAACTGGGTGTGACCCCCAAACAATATTCCCAAAACCCAGAGAAATATGTGCTATGCTCTGTTTACACCTCACAAATAAGCAGTTATTAAGCTCCTGTTGTATGTGGGGGGCCAGAGAGACCTTTAAGCATGTGGGAGTCGTCTATGAGAGAAGTGTGTGCGCAGGGGACAGTGCGGGTGCAGGCATGGCTCCCGGAAGGTGACTGTACTGTGGGCAGTGGACCGTGAGTGGGACATCAGAGATGACCAATGGCCCCAGGCAGCCACTTTGGGGGTATTTGTGGGAGACCCGGGGACTGGCCTAGGCCTGGTCGAGGAGGGAGCTGGGGTCTGGAATGGGCTTTCTGGGAGCCCCAGTGGGTCAGGACCATGTCTGCCTCATGCTGTGTGTGGACCAGGCAGGCTGCCCACCTGGGTCACCCCGTCCTGCCAGCTAAGCGTGCTGTCCCCTCATAATACAGATCCTACCTAGCAGCCTTTCTGGACCCTCTAAGCCCTCTTGTGAGGTGGGTGCCGTGCTGCACATCATTCTGTGAGGAAACCGGGATCTGGGGGACCTTAGGCACGGGGTGGGAGGTGGGGGGCATGTGTCAGGTGGGGTAGGGGCTGGTTGGTAGCTCACGACTGGGCCTGGCACCCAGCAGGCCCTCCCTGGTATTTGGGGGAAGGAGTCGGGGTAACGTGCTGGTGGATTTGTATCCTGGCTGTGGCACTGTCCTGCTCCTGGGCCTCTGGGCCCAGGTGGGGGAATAGCCACAGGGCCCAGCATAAGCCCGAGATCTAGGGTTCAGCACCCTGGACAGTGGAGGCAGCTGCCCGCCTGCTGAAAGCCCCATCTTGGGGGTGGGGCTGGCAGGTGTGTTCACCCTGAACCCTGGTCCTTTATTCCTATTGGGGAAGTTTATTGGGGTTTGGGGCTGTACCTAGTGGTGTCCAGGGGCTACTTCCAATTCTGTACTTTTTTTTTTTTTTGATTTTTGGGCCACACCAAGTGACGCTTGGGGGTTACTCCTGGCTATGTGCTCAGAAATCGCTCCTGGTTTGGGGGACCATCTGAGACATTGGGGATCAAATCAAGGTCTGTCCTGGGTCAGCCGTGTGCAAGGCAAATGCCCTACTACTGCACCATCGCTTCAGCCCCTTCCGGCAGTGCTGGTGAGGTGTGGGGCCAGATCTCCCTTTTGCCGAGCCTGTACCCCCATTTCTCCCCTGCTCATGCTTATCTCCAGGGCTCTCCTACATGTGGCTGTGGGACAGTGAAGGGGCAGAGCTCAGTCAGGCTTTTCCTAGGCCCCATGAGCTCAGTCCGTCCTCCTGCTAGTATGACGAAGGTTCTGTTACAAACCAGGAAAGGAAGGTCAGAAGAGCTTTGTCTGGGGACCCACAGAGCAGGGAGGCCCCAGACTGCGTCTCAGCTGTTGCTTTTTTTTTTTTTTTTGGTTTTTGGGCCACACCCAGCGGTGCTCAGGGGCTACTCCTGGCTCAGAAATAGCTCCTGGCAGGCACGGGGGACCATATGAGACACCGGGATTCGAACCAACCACCTTTGGTCCTGGATCGGCTGCTTGCAAGGCAAACACCGCTGTGCTATCTTTCCGGGCCCAAGTCGTTGCTTCTTGAGACAAGCCCAAGCCTTCCTGGATTCCTGCCACAGCCCAGAAGATCTCCTTCCTCCTCAGTTTCTGGGTGTACTGGTCCAGGCAGACAGCACCCCATCTCTCTGCATGAGGGGGGCCAGTATGGGGGATGGCCCTGGAGGGCTTCCTGAGAGTCCCATTGATTCCACCCAGCTCCTCAGCCACAAGGTGCACAGGCAGCCAGCAGAGTCCTGAGCAAGTACCTCTGAGTTCTAGAAATAGGCCCTGGGGTGGTACTCCATGCCACCCTCCCCTCTGTGAGGGCTGTGCCACACAGGAGCATATGGGTGCCAGGCCTTCACCAGTGCTAGCATAGCCTCAGTTCAGGCTGTGTCATGAGTGTGAGTGTGTCTGAGTGTCTTGTCTGCATGTATCTGACTTGTATTTGGGTTAGTTGTCCAGCAATCATTCCTGTATGGGTCTATGTGTGTTCATGTATCTGTGTTGGGGGTTAGCTGCCCAGTCTCACTCCTCTGTGGGTCTGTGTCTGTCTGTCTGTGGGTTCTTCTGTTGGGTTAGCTGCCCACCAGTCAACTCTTGTGCCCCGTTGTGTCTTTCAGCCCGGCCACCCCTCACTCTCCACCATGAACGGACCCACCCTGCAGCCCTCATCGGCCTCCCCTGCACCCTCAGCTTCTCCTGTAGCCCCATGCCCTCGGGGCTGGAGCGAGTTCTGCGAGCTACACGCGGTGGCAGCTGCGCGGGAACTGGCCCGTCAGTACTGGCTCTTTGCCCGCGAGCACCCACAGCAGGCACCGCTGCGCGCCGAGCTGGTATCCTTGCAGTTCACTGACCTGTTCCAGCGCTACTTCTGCCGTGAGGTGCGCGAGGCCCGGCCGCCCCGGCCACCAGTGCGCGACTACCGGGAGACCGGCCGCGGGGGACCTCCTGCCAAGGCCGAGGCTCCCCGCAACGACCCAGGCCCGGGCCCTGCCACCACTACCACCGCCGCTGCTCGCGGCCTGCCCAAGGCCCGCAGCTCAGAGGAGCTGGCCCCGCCACGGAACACACCTTGTGCCCTGCAGCACCTGCGTCACAGCCTGCGCCACCTGTTCCGCCGCCGCTCTGCTGGAGAGCTGCCTGCGGGCAATGCTGGGGACACTGAGGCCCCGGGCCGCGCCAGCCTGGCCAGGAAGCTGCTGCCCTGGAGCCTGGCGCGGGAACCACCGGCCGAGGCCCTCAAGGAGGCAGCGCTGCGCTACAGCCTGGCGGACGAGGCATCCATGGACAGTGGCGCTCGCTGGCAGCGGGGGCGCCTGGCACTGCGGCGCACGGGGCCCCCTGACGTCGGCGGTGCTGAGTGTGTATTGGAGCTCTTCGACCCGCCCAAGGTAAGCCAGCGGGCCCGTCTCCTCTGCTTTGCCACTGCTTCCCTGTGTTGGCCAGCTTGATGGTTTCAAGAACCATCTGGGCCGACAAGGGCCACCCTGCTGGTGTTGGGGGCTAGTGGCAGGCCAGCCTCTTAAGATCAATAAAATTCCTGATCTCTACGGGCCATGAGGACCAGATTCCCATCTGGGATTCAGACCTGTGTGGTTCTGTTGAGCCCCTGGCCCCTGCCTCAGCCCACGCTGGCTTCATGTTCATTGTGGGGTTTTCTTGTTTTTGGTTTTTTTTTTAGGGGGTGGGGGGGGTCACACCTGGTGTTGTTCAGGGGTACTTCTGGCTCTGAGCTCAGAAATTGCTCCTGGAGGCTCGGGACTATATGGGATGCCGGGGATTGAATTTGGGTCCTTCCTGGGTCAGCTGTGTGCAAGGCAAATGCACTATCGCTATGCTATCTCTCCAGCCCTAGGCTTTATGTTCGTTGTTTTCTGAGTCAGAAACGGTCTTTGCTGGCAACTACCTTCTTGCCAGCTGAGGAAAGTTCTCAGCCCAGTGGCTCCAGCTGTCCCTCAGGGATGCCAGGCTGATGGCAGGTTTGGGGTGTGATCGTTTGTTCCTGGTTCTAGCAGAAGACCTGGCCTTCTGGGTGGGATGAATATAGGCTCTTGGCCTGTATGTAGTTGAGTGGCTGTTCATAGAGCATCTGTTGTAGACAGACATAGACTTGGGGTGGGGAACCGACATTTGGGGTCCCTGGAAGGAATGAGTCAAATTACTTAGGTATTCGCAGAAGAGGCAGTGGGTCTCTTGTAAAGGATCCAGAGCCCAGTTCGGTGGTGGGGCTGGAGACCTGGTGCAGTCAGTGTGGGCTGCAGTGGTTTTTTATTTTAATTTAAGACATTGAAAAAAAATTTTTTTTTAGTTATTAAAAGGTCAGACCCAGTGGCACTCAGGGGCTTCTCCTGACTCTACACTCAGAAGTTGCTCCTGGCACCATATGGGATGCTGTGATTCGAACCACTGTCTGCCCTGTGTTGGCCATGTGCAAGACTGTTGTGCTGTTGCTCTGGCCCAAAACTTAATTTATTTTATTTTATTTTATTTTATTTTATTTTTTTGGTTTTATGGGCAACACCCGGTGATGCTCAGGGCTTACTCCTGGCTATGCGTTCAGAAATCGCTCCTGGCTTGGGGGACCATATGGGACACCACAGTCTATTCTAGGTTAGTGCATGCAAGGCAAACGCCCTACCTCTGTGCACTGCTCCAGCCCTCCAAAATTTAATTTTGTAAAAGAATTGTGGTTTGGGGTCATATCCAGAGGTGTTTGGGGCTTACTCTTGACCCTGTGCTCTGGAATCACTCTTGGTGGGCTCAAAGGGACCCAATGCCCAGAGTGTTTCCCTGTTCTGTAACATAGGTAGAGGGACCAACTCTGGAGCCTTTCTACATGGGGTGCACACATGTGAACAATGCGCGCGCGCGCGCGCGCGCACACACACACACACACACACACACACACACACACACACACACACACACACACACACACACACACACACACACACACACACACACACACACACACACACACACACACACACCCCTCTCGGATCTGTTCTCTTGAGCTGAATGATGCTGTGCTGGGGACAGGCAGTGTCCACACACACACACACTCACCCTCGGATCTGTTCTCTTGAGCTGAATGATGCTGTGCTGGGGACAGGCAGTGTCTACACACACACACACACACACACACACACACACACACACACACACACACACACACACACACACGATCTGTTCTCTTGAGCTGAATGATGCTGTGCTGGGGACAGGCTGGGGACAGGCAGTGTCTGCTTTCCTGCCCTGGGAATGGGGTGATCGCCCTTTGGGACATTCTTTTTTCCTGAATTTTGACTTCAAGATAGATGCACTTCTTTCTTCCCCTCTTGCTGGAAGGCCAGGGATGGATTGGTCACTCTGGAACCGTTGCTTTTCAGAAACTTGAAAGAACTGGCGGGCCCAGAGAGATAGCACAGCGGCGTTTGCCTTGCAAGCAGCCGATCCAGGACCAAAGGTGGTTGGTTCGAATCCCGGTGTCCCATATGGTCCCCCGTGCCTGCCAGGAGCTATTTCTGAGCAGACGGCCAGGAGTAACCCCTGAGCACCGCTGGGTGTGGCCCAAAAACCAGAAAAAAAAAAGAAAAAAAAAAGAAAAAACTGGCACCAATGGCCACATATGCGTCCCTAGTGCAGGTGGGGGAGCTGCATGTCACATTCTCATGCCCCCCCATACTGTGCCTTCATTTGCATCTCCTTGAGGGCTCATGGGGATAAACATCTTCCAGTATGTTTATTGGCCTTGGAATTTCCTTTGCAGAGTGCTAGTTACTTCTATTCGATTGTCAGCCCTTATTGATTTGTATGAGCCCTAAAATATCAGAAACCACTCTCTTTGCACTGGAAATATCTCCTGCCTCTGTGGTGGTGTTTTTTTCACTCCTCGGAAGAAGTCTTTTCCTGAGCACAGCTCCTTTATTTTATTTTACTTTATTATTACTATTATTATTATTTTTGGGGAGGTCATACCTGGCTGTGCTCAGGGCTTACTCCTGCCTCTGTATTCAGGGATCACTCCTGGCAGACTTCAGGGAACCTTCAGAGTCCCAGGAAGGGGTTGAGCCCTAGTCAAACTTGTGGAAGACAAGCACCTTCTCCACTGACTATCTTTCTGACCCTCCTTTTTGTTTTTTTTGTTTGTTTGTTGTTTTTATTGTGGTTTTTTTTGTTTTTGTTTTGTTTTTTGTTTTTGCTTGGGCCACATGCGGTTGTGCTCAAGAGTTACTCCTGGGGGCCGGGCGGTGGCGCTAAAGGTAAGGTGCCTGCCTTACCTGCGCTAGCCTAGGATGGACTGCGGTTCGATCCCCTGGCGTCCCATATGGTCCCCCAAGCCAGGAGCGACTTCTGAGCGCATAGCCAGGAGTAACCCCTGAGCGTCACCGGGTGTGGCCCAAAAACCAAAAAAAAAAAAAAAAAGAGTTACTCCTGGCTCTGTGCTCAGAAATTATTTCTGGCAGATCAGGGGTCCATATGGGATGCTTGGGATCGAACCTGGGGCAGCTGTATGTAAGGCAAAAGCCTTATCACTTTGGCCCCACTCTGACCCTACATTTTCTTTTTATTTCAACACCGTGATTTAAATTAGTCACAGTTGAGTTTCAGGCATTGAATGTTCCAGTTTCAACCTCACCACCAAGTCCTTAGTTTAGTTTTAATTTTTGGGGGTTTTTGAGTCATATCCAGAGCTCAGGACTCACTCCTGGTGGGTTCAAGAAACCCTATGGGATGCCAGAGATCAAACCAGATCAGCTGTGTGTCAGGCAAATGCCTTCCTCGCTGTGCTACCACTCCAGACCATGGGTCCTTTTAATGAAGCTCAGTTACTTTCCTCTGGAAGGTCATTGCTGTTTGGGGCCTGGATCCTGTGTCACAGGCCCATGTCCCCAGTCTCACAGCTTCCTTGTTCGGGATTCTCACTCTGAAATAGGATCTTGCTTGTGGTCTCCTGGCCATTCCTGCCCACACATGTGCCCATCACTTCCCCAGCAGCCACTGTAGCCCGCCACAGTGCTGCCCAAGATGGTTCCCACTGACTAAGGGTGCCTGCCCTCCCCTCTTACCCTTCACTTGTCTGGGGACAGTTCCCATAGAGGAGAGGGCTCTAGGTTATAGTGGCTCTCTCTCTGGAAGGGGGGCTCCCAAAGCACAGAGAGACTTGGCAGGTAGGAGAGAAGCAGCTGTCCAGTGACCCCCCTCCCCGGCCTCAGGCAGGCAAATACCACCTGGCTGCCGGCCAGGGTTCAGGAGTCATCCTCACAGGGCCCCTGAGTGGAGGGGAGTCCTTGCACTGTTTGGATGGGCTGTATGACCTCGGACCAGCGTTTCCCCAGGAGCCTTAGCCTGTTAAAGGGTGAGGGGGCTGAAGGGATAGCACAGCAGTAAGGATGCTCTTCTTCACATGGCTGACCAAGTTCAATCCCCAGCATCCCATATGGTCCCCCAGGCCTGCCAAGAGTGATTTCTGAGTGCAAAGCCAGGAGCAATCCCCGAGCACTTCTGAGTATGGCCAGAGACAAATAAATGGAGTGAGAGGTGCGGCTAGAAAGCGCAGTTGGGGAGGGCACTTGCATTGCATACATCTGACCAGTTCCATTCCTGGTACCCCATGTGGTGGTCCCCTGAGCCTGCCAGAAGTGACCCCTGAGCACCACTGGATGTGGCCCTCAAACAGGAACAAAGGTGGCACAGGGCCGGGGGATAACTCCCTGGTCAGTCCAGGGTTAGCTGAGTATGCTGAAATCGGGACACTGTTTAGGGAGGAGATATCTATGTTCAGACCCTGGGGAAGTCTGCCTGAGTCCTGGGGTGGTGGGCAGCTGGCAGGGTCAGGCTTAGTTGGCTTCAAGGGCATGGCATGGTGGGGTTCTCGGGGAGGGGGGTGGGAGCCCTGCAGTGAGCTCAGAGCCTGGCCTCGGCTGCTTGGTCTCCTGGCACCAGGCCGGTGCTGCAAGATTTTTCTAGAAGCCGCCGGCATGGGCAGTGGCACCGCCCTCACAGCAAGTCACCTCACATGCTCCCAAGCTCGCTGCACAGGGGTGGGTGTCCTGGGGTCCCATTCTCAGGCCCCCGGCCAGGCTGTTGCTGGTCAGAGAGAACAGCTGGATTGGTCGCCAGCATTCTGACAGAAATCACTTCTCGGCCTTTTGACTAAGATCATGAGTAGAAATAAAAGAGTTGGGAGAAGGTTCTAGAATTCTGGTTCAATCTGGCACCACAGCCTGTCTGTGGACCTCTGGCCCTTTCAGGTTGGGGCACAGCTCCCTGCAAAGTAGGTCCATCCCACCTCTTTCTGCAGCATCTTCTCACTAGGGTGCCCACACCTACTTCTCAGACTGGGAAACAGGCACGCAGCCATCACTGGCATCTATCTGTACTAAGGGGTGGGTGGTTTACGCTGACCCCTGCCAGCAATGAGGCCCCCAGGGTCCGTACAGGCACTGCAAGCTGTGGGGGGATGTCCTGCTCCCTGGGGGGAGGGACTCTGTCCTGACACCTCTGGGTACGATGCCCCCTACCCTGCCCTTGCCCCCGTTCACGAGGGATTCTGCCGGGGAGAGGAGAAAGACAGACGCAGCACAGCCAAGCTTCGAGGGTGGCAAAGAGGAAGCAGGGAGCCTGGACATTCCTGGGCGGCTTCCTTCGGGTGGCAGGAAGTGCTACCCTCCACCTTGGTTTCCTCCACAGTACTCCTTTTGGTGCTGCCGTGTGAGGACTTTGGCTCTACAGCCTTGCCCTGGCACCTCTAGCTCGGGACCCTGGGCAGTGCCCCCAGCCCCTCTTCCTACTCCAGTTCCTTCCTGACAAGGTCTCTCTCCAGGGTCTCATTCCCTGGGGCCCTAGCTGTCCTTTAGTGGGGTTCCCTGAAGGATTATTTTTGCAAAGTGCTTTTCCACTTATAAGCACCCCAGCTGTGTGGCAACCCTGCAATATAGGGGTACAAGACTTGGGCATGGGAGGGGTCCAGGGCCATGAGTGTAGGGAGAGAGCGTGTGGGCAGGTGGCTGTATGCCTCAGTGTGATGTTGGCACCAGACAGCCTGTCCAAAGAATGGGGCTTTAGAGGGTAGCGGGGAGGCACACGCCAGTTTGGGGAGTAGAGCTTGACTCCCTGCCCCTGCTGTAAAGGGAAGCCAGATGTTCGGGGCCACATTGCTGGAGACAGCTTCCTCCCTGGGCGGGGTGGCTCAGCTTCCTTTGAGAGGACACACCCCTTTTTCCTACCTCCCCAGAGCTGGGGGGGAGATGCGGCCACGTCTTCCCTCAGATTTGACTCTTCTGAGGGGGACCCTCAGTTGGGCCTCAGGACACCAGCATTCCTGTGTGGCTGTTGGCAGTCAGGGAAGTCACAGGGGAACCTTCTGGAACAGCGTTGCCTCTGCCACCCTCGTCTTCTGGAAAACCTCTTGAACAAGGGCATGTGTGTGTGAGTCCTGACAATTCTGGTTTTTCAATATACATTAAGCTGTGGCTTAATCAGGTCTTTCTGAGCATGGTCAGGCTCAGGGCTGACTCCAGGCTCTTGCACTTGGGGTCACTCCTGGCGGGGCCCAGGGGATCATATGGGATGCTGGGGATCCAGCAGGTGCCCTTCCCGAAGTACTGTTACTGTGCCCCATTTCCACCCCATTCTAGACCCACTTCCGTCACTGCCCACGACTTTGCTGGCCAGCATTGTCTTGTGGTAATGTTGGGGTGTCTGACTCGGCCCCTCTTCTCCAGCTTTGTTCTCCGAAGGGGCAGTGCTGGGTTGAGGAGCTTTGTGTCCTTGCAGTTCTCTCTCTGGGTCTCTCCATATGAAATGTCATTCATTGTGCCTGTCAGGGTCACCTGGCTCACTTGTGGGTGTGTGAGTCTTGACAGCTGTGGATTGTCCTTATGTGGCCTGATAGTGGCCTTTGTGCAGTGTGGCACTGGGGGGTCCCACATGGACTCTCTTCTGGTCCCCTCCTTTCCTTGCTGACGCCCCACACCCTGCAGGCACAGACCCAGCTCCGACAGCCTGCAGATGGCCCTGCAACACCTGGGATCCCCCCGGGTTGGTGGCCTCTGAGGGGCCCAGAGAAATAAGTAACACAGGGGTCAAGGCAGCACCGGCCTTGTTTGCATCTGACCTGGGTTCCAGCCTCAGCACCTCAGTTTCCCAAGCATGGCCAGGAGTGATCCCTGAGCACCACCATGTGTGGCCCTGGCCCCCACCATCAGATTGGCATCACTGGGGATGTGCCTGGATCTGACCCAGGCACGCAGGTGTTTTAGTTGTGGTCTGCACCAACTCAGCCACGTTAAAGCTCAGTTCTGACTCTCAGAGTGTCTCCCCTCCCTATGCTAGTTCCTGTGCCCACAAAGGTGCCTCCAGCCCAGGATTAGAGAAATCATTGACCGGTGTTAACATGTCTCTGTCTTGGGTTGACTCTCCCCTTCTCGGCGCTCAGGGTTCACTCCCTGCGGTGTTTGGGGGCTGTAGTGCTGAGGATCTGAGAGCTGAGAGGTTCCCCTTCCCCTTCCCCTCCCCCTCCAGGTTTCTAGGCTGCATCCTGTACCCTTTGTTCTGGGTGGCTGTGCCATTTCCTGTCATTTGATGTCATTTGAGCTCTGCTGAGTCCCCTGAATAGCTCTGGGGGTGCTCTGCCTCCCTCACCTCCCTGTCTGCCTCTGCTCCAGGCCCTGCTACATTTTTCCAAGGCAGAAAGCAGGGGGACACCATGCGGTTTGGGGGACGTGGTTTGGGGGGCGCCAGGCTGTTCCCCATGTTTTCCTCTGCCCCTTCTGGCCAGAGAGCTGCTAGGGTGCATACTCTGATCTCCCCAAACTCGGAGGTCCTCCAGTCCACAGAGCACCCTCTTGTGTAGTGGGAATGGGGGCAGTTCTAGTGCTGGATGTGGCCACTTGGGACTTGTTTGATGAGGGACTGGCGCGAGGCTTTGGTTTCAGGCCCTGTCCGGTATAAGGAAGGTTCTGGGCTATGGGAGTCAGGTATGTTGTGGCCCTGCCACCCCCACACCCTGCATCTGGGCCACCCCTACTTCAGCATGCTGGCTGTGTCTCTGTCCCTGTAGACTGAGGCCTGGTCCTGCTCTGTCTGTGTGGGCTGTGGGTCCCTGTGTGGCCTTGGGCGCCCCCAGGCTGCATCTCTGGTTGTTCACCCCACTGTCTCAGGAGGCATAGAGGCTGCTGGGGCGTCTCTGCTGTATGGGGGTCTGTCTCAGGGTGTTGGTCTCTGAAAGGGGCTTTGTGTCCTGTCACTATGGTTCAGTGTGGGGTCTCTGTCCCTCTGGGAGTGACTTTGTGTCACTGAACATCTGACATGTGGGTATGGACAGGCCCTTGCACCATCTGTGCCCACATCTCTGGCTAATCCCCTGCCCTTTTACAGGGTTTTTAGGGAACCTCAAAGGGGCCAAAACTGTCCCTCCTGGTGCTTCCCACCCCAGGGAGGTGACTGCAGGGCGTTGATTGCCTTCTGGTGGCCCTTTTCTTTGGGGAGCTCTCAGATGGGCCGGGGAGTTGACAGGATGTATGGGACCCCCCCTTCCGGCCCTTGCTCCAGTCCAGGGGCTGCAGCTCTGGCTGCCCTGGGGTGCTACCAGCCAGCATTGCTCAGTGAGCCAAAGGCTCACTGTCCACAGCTTGCCCTGAAAGGACCCTGCTGTCCCCCACACGGCCCGCCTAGCCACTTGCCCACTGGACAGCAGCTCCCCCAGTGCGTCTCTGGGCCCACCCAGCGCTGGGCCCCAGCTGGGAGCCAGGCTCCAGTTCCCACCCCCCAGGAACTGGCTGTCAGATGGCGGAGGCAGCAGCCTGGCCCGGAAACGGTGGCCCAGCCTGATAAGCTGCAGCCAGTCACGCAGCCAGGCTTGGGGCAGGCGTGGCCTTTGGTCCCTGGTTTTGCCACACACCACCACTCCTGGCTTCTGTTCTCAGCCTGGCCCCTTGTCACTGGGGGTTCCCCCCCCCCCATAGCTCACGGACTGGGGCTGCCCCTCAGGATGCGGCTGTGAAACAGGCAAACCATAGAGGGGCTGGCCGTCTCCGCACATCATGCTTGGCTTAGTTCAGCTGTGCCTTCTCCCCCACCCCAGGCTTGTGGTGGAGTAGGGGGAGCTGCTCTGATGCCCCTGTGACACCCTCCCTCTGGCTTGGACGATGTTCACTAAGGGTGGCTGGTGCTCTGGGTCTCCCCGGGGTTTCTCCCTGTGCTCCTGAGGCACCTGCACTAGGACCCAGGATTTGCCCCCAGCTTTGAGGGGCCTCCTTGAGGCCTCCCTGCATCTACTCTGCTTACTATTCTCACACCCCAGACAGGAAGCTGAGGCGGGCACATGTCAGCACACCCCATGCAGGGACTCCGCGCGGTCCACACTCCAGAGGATGGCCAGAGTTAGGCAGGGCAGCCCCAGACTTCCAGAAGGAATGCAGAGGACAAGAGAGTTTTCCCCGATGGGTGGGTGTTCTTTCGGGGACAGGGTTGTTGTGGGGGGGTGGTCTGTGCCTGGCCCTTGAGTTCTTGGGGGGCGTGACTGGTGCCCTCAGCCCTTCCCACTGGCCCTTGACTCAGATTCACCACTTGGGGGCTGCTGTGAGGGTGAGGCAGCTTCCCTCCCCTTCCCCCATTCTCCCCCCCATTAGCTGGGACATAGGCAGCTCAGCTCACACGTGGCCTCTCCCCCTGCCCACCCTGCCTTCTCAGCCCTTAAGACATTCCTCCCGCTCTGCCAAGCCATGAGAGGTGGTGAGGGGACAGGCCTGACCCAAGATCTGTGGGTGACGGTGGAGTGGGAGGCCTATTGGGGGGGGGGGCTTCTATCTTAGGGAGCTGCACCTTCTCTCTTCAAATACTCCCTCCCCGGTCGTTCCAGCTTCATCCGATGAAGCCTAGTAGGGAGCAAGTTGTCAGCTCATCCTTGTTATTACAGGGCGATCGGTCCTGTCCCCCAGCTCTGACCCACTGAGCTGGCCTTGCCTCAGACATATCTGGCAAAGAGCCGCACAGCTAGCCAGTCCCAGGTGGTGCTGATTTTGGGCTTGGAGCCAGTCGGTCCTGAGGTGGGGACAGCAGTGGAGCTGGTTTGCATCGCTAAATTTCCTTGTAGCCTCATAGTCCGGTGCTCCTGGGAGTGAGCCTCGGAGAAGCTGCACTAGCCCAGGGGGTGGCCAGGGATGCCCAAGCTCCAGCTGTGCCTCCAGCCTGACCACAGCCTTGAGCAGCCCCCTCAGGCAGGCTTTATCCCACGCTGTGGCCGCGGGGACAGGAGACGGCCTGCCAGGTCAGCACTAAGGGTGGCAAGCAGCGCCCCACACTTAGAGTGAAACTAGCAGTTTTCCTTGTGGGTCTCGGCCCTCACACTGACCCAGCTGGAGCAGAAGTGAAAGGGAGCCTAGCTCGGCCTCTCTCCAAGGCCTACTTCCTCCTGTGGGCTGGGCCCATCGGACTGCAGAGCAGAGGAAGGAAGAAGGGAAGAGGGGACAGATGGAGGGACTCTGCCCATCTGAAGTGTGCCCAGTCTGCTTGTCAGAGACTCGGAGACATGTCACACACTCACAGAATTGGATCTAGAAGACCCGTGTTCTTCAATCTGGAGGTTCCTGGCAGGGTGGGAGAGTAACCAACTACATGAGACTGGCTGGTGCTGGTCATTTGGTTCCTCATGGCTTCCCCCTGCACCTGCTGTGTACATACCAGGGGAGGGTCTCACCAGTTAGTTCTCTGCGGGTATGGCCCATGTTCAGAGCACAGGCAACCATGTGGCATTGGGGATCGAATCTGCAAAGGCAGTGTCTACCAGAATGTTCTCTCGGGCAGAGGCAGCAAATGTCCATCCTCTCCTCCAGACCAGGAGCATCCCTGACTCCACTGTTCACCTGCTGGTGGTCCCTCTGCTGAGGTCCAGTGACATCTCTCACCCAGAGAAGTTGCCAATCTTACGCCAGGGATGTATCCCTCTTTGTCCAAACTTCCGCACCCCCGTACCAAGACACCAAGACAGGAGACCCCCTCTTGCCTAGGCTGGCTAGATGAATAGCTTCTTGGTTCTGGGCTACTTTGGACAAGGCCTCAAAACTTGATTTTCTTCACATAAAATGATTTGCGATGGAACTGTGTCTGCTCCAAAAAACTCAAAAGGCATGAATGGGGCTTAGGCACAGAAGCAGGCACTATAGTTTGGCTGCAGACCCATATGTCCTGGGTCAGCAGCCTAAGTAAGGGCCAGCATGCCGTGGGCATGGGCCTGGGCAGAACAGGCCATGAGGGACAAGCAGCACCATCTTCTTGTAATCCTAGAGTTCCAAGCCCAAGATTCAGGCCGCCTGCTCCAGCATCCAGGACGTGCGGCGCTGTACACGCCTTGAGATGCCAGACAACCTCTACACCTTCGTGCTGAAGGTGAGAAGCGGGACTGCCCGCACCCTGGGGCTGTCATGCACAACCCGGAGAGTCACACTACTGCTCCCTGCCTTCCTGCCAGGTGAATGGCCAGACAGACATCATCTTTGAGGTGGGAGATGAACAGCAGCTGAACTCATGGATGGCTGAACTTCGGGGGTGCACAGGCCAAGGAGGGTGAGGCGCGGACCCCAAGGCCCCCACTTCTTGTACTACTGTGTCACCGGCCCGACTAATTCAAGCCTTGCCTTTCCCTGCAGGTTGGACAGCACTGATGTAGAACCACTGTCTCCCTCAACCCTGGAACTCGGCCTGTCTAGTTCCCCCAGGGGAAGCACAGACTCCCTGAACCAAGGTGCACACCTGGGGCCGGCGCCTCTGTCCGCTGGGGTATATGGCCACCAGGCCCTATCACCCCATCACCACCCTATCTCATCTCGCCCAGGGGCTTCTCCTGGGGGGCTGCTGGACCCAGCCTGCCAAAAAACGGACCACTTCCTGGCCTGCTATCCCTGGTTCCATGGTCCCATCTCCCGCGTGAAGGCAGCACAGCTGGTTCAGCTGCAGGGTCCCGACGCCCACGGGGTGTTCCTGGTGCGGCAGAGTGAGACGCGGCGAGGGGAGTACGTGCTCACCTTCAACTTCCAGGGTGTAGCCAAGGTATGGGTCCCCCTCCCCATTTCCCTCCTGTTTCTGTGCCCCCCCCCATCCAGTCCCCAGTCTGAACCGAGCCCCCTGTCCTGCAGCACCTGCGCCTGTCCCTGACGGAGCGTGGCCAGTGCCGGGTGCAGCACCTCCACTTCCCTTCTGTTGTGGACATGCTGCACCACTTCCAGAGCTCGCCCATCCCCCTCGAGTGTGGCGGTGCCTGTGATGTCCGGCTGTCCAGCTACGTGGTGGTGGTCTCCCAGCCTCCAGGTGGGCCCCGGCCAGTTCCTGAGAAGTGGAGGGTTGGGGGGTGCAAGCTCACGTGGTGTCCGATGCCTGACCAGTGTCTCTGGCCCCCAGGTTCCTCCCACACGGTCCTGTTCCCCTTCTCCCTCTCTCGCTGGGATTCAGAGCTGGGCCTCCCCCACCTCAGCCCCGACACGCTCCCAGGCCGAGCGTCTCCCCCAGAGCAGATATTCCACCTGCTGCCTTCGCCTGAGGAACTGGCCCACAGCCTTCGGCACCTGGAGCCCCAGCCCGAGCCCGCCAGCCGAGCCCGGGACTCAGATTACGAGCTGGACTCCACCTCCCGGAGCCACCTGCGGGCCATTGACAACCAGTACACACCGCTCTGATGGACCTTTTCTTCCTGCCAGAGTGTGATAGAAAGAAGGGACACTGGGAACTGCTTGGCCAGTTTGGAGGTGCCCCTTGTTAGGCCTGTTGAAGGGCCCCTCCCTCTTCATTCCTCCCAGCACCTGGCTTCTAGTGTTTACAGAGGTAGTTCTGGTTCACCTGCGTGGGTCCTGGGCCCAGAGCTGGCAGTGGAAACTCGTTTTCTCTCCCACTGACACTGTCATAGCCAAGGATGGACTTTCTCCTGGGGGTGGGGTGGGGTGAGGGGCAACCAGGTAGCACAAAAACACTAATAGACCCTGGATTCTTCAGTTTTCCCATAATAGCTTCACAGGAAGACCCTCGGACAAAGTTCTGGCCGAGGGGCACGCTAAAGGTCAAAAACAATTTTTAAACATTTTACCTCAGATGAACTTTTCTAAAGGATTCAGATTTCCAAGCTAAACCAATACTTCTCACTGTACTGTTTTGAACTAACTGCCCCTTGCAGCTGGTGTCGTCAGGGACAGTCTGCAGACCCACCTTACCAGATCCCGCCTTCTCCGTCCCAGTCTTGGGCATTGCCAGCACTGTCCTTCCAAAATGGAGCCAACCATGTGGGCCCATTCAGGTGGCTTCTGAAATAGGAGGGTGGCCAGAAACAGGCCTACCCTGGTGCCTTATGAACAGAAGTCTGGGTTTTGTTTTACCAGAAGTTTAGGAAAAGAGGGTAAGAGGACAGACATAAAGGGACCAAATCTTTCAGTGGGGCTGATACAGAGACCCACAAGCCTCTACTGCCTTAATCACACAAGTAGGTCTGTGGCTCTGGGAATCTGTGCCAATGACAGCTAGCAAGAACCCCCTTTATTAGTCCACAATCAGGGTTCTGTTGCAGCTGATCAACAAGGAACATATATGGTGGAGTGGGCACATAGCCTCCCCCGCCATCTGTGGAGTCTTGCACTGGTCTAGACTCGCAATGCAGAGCAGCTTGGCTCCTAGAACTTGTGTGCGGAGGTTCAAAGACAAGTGAGGGCTGTGACAGTAAAATCTTCCACCACAGCTGCCAGGCTTACTGGAGTGGCTTCCAGGAGAGACTGGGAGTTGAGCTCAGCTCCACATGCACACTGCCACTCACCAACTTAAATCTGACATGCTGCCTTATCTGGGGTGATGGTTACTTCTCCCCCCTTCAGCCAGCAATTCTCTGCTCCTTGAAGTCAGACATTTGATTCTAGAATTCCCTGAGGGTTTTATTTTTTGGAGGGAGGGAGGTAGGTAGGTAGGGACAAATAGCCACCTTTTTGCTTTAAAGAAAAACAGTCCTGCTGGAGATAGTGTTAAGGCACTTGTCTTGCATGTGGCTGATCCATATTTAATCCCTGGCACCCAAGAACCACTGGGTGTGGCCCCAAACCTAAAAAATTTATTTTCCAGTTATAAAGCAGAACCAATCCTGATTGAAGCTAATTTTTGTCTTTCGGCTACATCCAGCACACACCCAGCTGTGCTGGGGATTGAACCTGGGTTGGCCACATGCAGGGCAAACACCCTCCCTGCTACACTATCATTCTGGCCCTAATGGTCCCATTTTTTTAAGTATGTTCTGCTCTACCACTTGAGTTATCCAGGACATTTTGTCTTCATTTTCTACACTCTCAAGCAGATTTCTCTGGGCACTGAATGCTAGTCAACTTGAGCACGTACTAGATGTCTCTTTCAAAAGACAGTGCCAGGAGGTCAGGTGCTGCCCTTGTGTAGGGCCTCTGCAGGCCAGCCTCCCCACCAGCCCTCAAAATGGAGGAAGCACATCAGAGTCTGTGTTCTCAGTGACTGGCACCGAAGGAAAGGACCGAGTGGACAACAAAGTGAGTTCTCTTCCTCCCAGTCCAGGATCCTCCTTTTTCTTTTACTTTTTCTTTTTCTTTTTTTTTTTTTGGTTTTGGGGGCCACACCCGTTTGATGCTCAGGGGTTACTCCTGGCTAAGCGCTCAGAAATCGCCCCTGGCTTGGGGGGACCATATGGGATGCCGGGGGATCGAACCAAGGTCCTTCCTTGGCTAGCGCTTGCAAGGCAGACACCTTACCTCTAGCACCACCTCACCGGCCCTGGGTCCTTCTTTTTCAACGTGGCTTCAACATTAGTTTCTCAGATAGTGCCAGTTGGCAAGCCAGGCACAGCAAGTGGCAGCTCCGACCCACAATCTACAGAGTCCCACATTAGACTCTGCGAATTAACAAGCTGCTCCCTCTCCTCAAGAGTTTCCATAGCAAACATTCCCTACTGCCAGCACTGTTCAGTTCCTTCCTCAGGGCTTGAGAAGGGACACTAAGCTTCCTGCAGGAGCAGCCAGAGGTGGTCAGTTGCAGCAGGCACTCACATCCGTTCTCCCATCAGTCCTGTGTGTCTGAGTGCCAGTTGGCATCACGTTCCTGCCAGGTGAGAGCAGGAGCATTCCCAGCCCATACTCCCAGCACTCTTTCATCTGACTTAGTGAACTTTTACAAACTAACAGTCACCAGCACCAAAGAGTTAAGTCAGCTAACTTGCCTTGAATTTTAGACCAGCAGTCTATCTTGCTTTATGTGGTATAACCTGTTTTTGATTGTTTCTGGGCCCTGTAGAATTCTACAAGGAACAGGCAGCAGCATTAAAAAGCTTCAGGCCAGAGAACACTATTTGACACAGCATATTTTTTTCCTCCTCTTTGGGTTTTTGGACCACACCCCATAATAAGCACATGGGTTACTCGTGGTTCTGTGTTCAGAAATCGCTCCTGGTAGGTTCGGGGGGACCATTTGTGCTGCGAGGATCGAATCCGGGTAGACTTGCGCTGTGCCGGCAGTTTCTTTAGAAATCAAGGTTTTGAATTCTCTGAGTTGCCTGAGTTTTTCCTGCTTGATTAGGGCATAGCTTCCTATCACAAATAGCATGGAAGCTCCAACGTAGCATGGAAGCTCCAACGTTCCACACAGGCTAGTCTAGAATCTGCCTCTAAACAGGGTCTCGTGTGTCTAGAGTAAGCAGCACATTTTAACAACAGCACAGAAAGCGAATCCATTTTATATCCTTATAGGCAGAAGGCATCTAGCAAATTTTTTATGTATTGTTTATGTACTGTACAAGTAACTTATTCTTGGAAAATGCAACTTTTGTTATGATGTACAAAATTGCTATATGTGAATAAAAAGTTTTCAGACTCTTGTTTTGTTACAATGTTTGAGGTTCCATCTAGAACTGTGGCCTCTGCAGAAAACTTGCTTTTTCTCCTCCTTTCACCAAGTGGACATTTTGAGCCTGTAGCAATGAAAACTGCCTTGTATTGTAAAGAGCTTGTCTCCTGCCCTCTACTGGTTAAGAGAGTTGTCTGGAGTAGGACAGTTTCTGGTTGACTATTAATCATTTGTGTTGAGATATTCAAAAGGAAGCTTACAGAATCTGATTAGACAGAGCATGGCCAGCCTTACTCCACCTGAAGCACAGAGCTCATGAAGAAAAATCACCTTCCAGATTAGAAAGTGACTGTGCTATCACCTTGACAGTAAGTATCCTACAATGCAATCAGCATAAGCTGTTAATTGTATAAACACACACTAACTTGATAGTTTTTAAAACTTTTTTTATTTTTTAAATTTTTTTTTAGTTTTTATTTTATATTATCTACAAAGTAAAAGTTTTCCCCTTAACTTAAAAGTTGAACCACTGTAGACAGTGATCACCTCAAACTTGATTTATAAATAATAAGCCGTCAGTTCTTTGACGGTAAGAATTTACCGAACCATTTGTCAAGTTTAGTAAAAGGGTGTTCCGAGTCTTGATTTCTTTTTTCTTTTTTTTAGCGGTAATAGCAGCAAGAATCATTCTTGTTACTTCTTTTGCTAGCTGATGTGTTCGTGACTTTTTCATGGGTCATTAAAAAATAAATAACTTCCAGTTTCAGCAAGCAGAGCTGGGGGGTACTCGTGGGACTCTGAAACAGCACATGGAATTATGGAACAGCCCACAAGTTCCTAAATGCCTCTACTCGGTCCAAATGTCCTCCACTGCAAGTGAACTGTTAGCAAATATTCCTATTGGATGTTACAAGAAATCAACATACTTTTTTAAAAACAAAAGAAATGAGATTCTAGTTTTCTGTGCTCCCAGTTGGCAGAAGCAGAAGAAGGGAGGAGGGGATTTGGCCTTTTGGTTCCTCCATGGCAGCCTTACAACTGCTGTTGGTGGTGGGCTTGTACTGTAAGAAAGAAAAGTGATATTGAAACAGGAAACTGGCAATACTGCACATTAGCCTAATTGTCTGCAGCAGACGACTGTCTATCTTTGTGCTCACTGAACAAGACTCGAAGTTTCATTCATTCCCTCTACCCATTGGTAGGTACCAAAAGGGGAAGGGGAGAGGTGGATAGAAACAAACCAGACATAAAACCACTTCAAATAAAACTCTCAGAAGACTTGCTCAGGGGGCAGAAAAAGGCCCTAACATACCCCCTCCCCAAATATTAGCCAAGCACCAGTATTGCTTTCAGAGTAACGAGTTAGACTGAATGTCGCCATGGCAGCCATCAAGTAGTAGAGCACAATCCTGGGGTGTTCCCTCCCTGCCAGGGCCTCGGCTGAGCTAAAGCTACACTCAGACCAACCATACACAGCACTTTGTCCAGCGCTACGATCAAACTCTGCCATGGTAATAACCCCCCACGACAGTCTGCTGGTACTCAGGAAGAAAACGCTGCCCTGTCCAGCCTGTCATTCCTAACAAGGAGGCCAACTGAGTCCTAAGTGTGCACCGGCCACACAGATGCTGCTGCTTCTCAAGCCGAGCCCTATGTACCATCAGACATTCCTGGACGCCGAAGGCCTGGCACTGAGCTGATCCTCACAGTCCCTGCTGTGGACACTCAGACTCTCATCTTGCTAGTTCTCAAATGTGGGATTCCGAGCGCTGGCCCTGCCTGCCACTCCACCTGTGCGAGCAGAATGCTTTGGGGTGCCCGGCGGCCCCTGCACACACACGCCTCACCTGAAGGGTGCGTCATATAGGGGAAATGCGCTGTTGTCGAGACTGGAATGGGCTGTAGTGCACTTTGAGCGAGGGCGGCCTGGGGACCGCCGGGTGGCTGTGTCGTCATTAGCATCATTGGCGCATGGGCAGTTGGATGAGAAGGAACCATTCCTGACTGTACATGAGCCTGAAACAGAGAGCTCTTTTACGCATACAGGCAACATCTCCAACTTAAACAACATGTCAACTGTGGTCCTTTTGCTAGGCTGGGGCTCTCAGGAAAGGGCGGCAATGGGCCCCAAGGGCCCCTTCTTTCCCTCTGTGGGACATGCCCTCGTAGAGATCTCATCGACAACCTGTAGATAATGCTTCACTTCTGAGGAAGCCCTATCAGGCTGAGGGCCAGGCATCCAGAAAGCAAAGCCCTAGTCTCCAACTTCCTGTCACTGAACTCTTTCATACTTGACGAAGCTCCCAGAGATCAGATTCCTGAAGTTCCTGAGAGCAGCTTTCTCGACTACATTACGAGGGAAGTCAGAACTGCTTTCCATGTGGGACCTACACTATGTGTCTGCCTCACTCAAATAAGAGAGCAGATTCATTCCAGTGAGAACAGGGATGGCCAATTTCTATCCTCTGGTTCTCTCAGGCCAGGCATTTGCCCTCCCCTTGGTCTGTGGCTCGCTCACCAGCACACAGCAACAAGGATGTTGGGGCAATGAGAAAACACTCAAGCCTCCTCCACTGGGCTACAATGCTGATGGAGCAGGAGGAGGTAGTTGGGTGAATGGGCTTCAGGGTGTAGGAAAGGCAAAATGAAATGAGCTGGGCCTGCCCATTGTAGCAAGTGATGGTGAGTTCAACCAGACTTCATGGTCAGCTACTTTTTCAGTAGCTGGACAAGCTCTGCCAAGACTTGGCAGATCAGGAAAAGGCATTATTTCTTGCTTTCCACACTCGCACTGCTCTAGACCAAGACAAGCCCTGACCTGATACGGTTTCGACTCACCTACTCAATAGGCTCACAGCATTACAGGACTTCCCTATAAACATTAACCTCTGCTCTTCCGCACAAAAACACACAAAAAGTTAGGTTTTAGGAACCCCAACTTCTATGTATATTCACATGCCCACTTCACTAACAACCTCCACTAAACATCTAAAGACCCCTCCTCTCATTAACTTCCGGATTCAACACAGTGGCCCACATCTGGCCCAATCAGACCTCCCTCCCCACTGTCAAAAAGCAAATTATCCACACAATACCACGTTCTACAGAATCTATGCTCCCGGAGATGTACAACTTTAGTGATGGTTGCTCCAAAGAGCTCCAACCAAGGTTATCTCCAGCACCACCACACCAGAGCTTCAGTGGCACTGTCTGACAGGGAATGGAGTCTGGTGGGGCAGTCTAATCGACTCACCAGAGTGTTCTGTGGTGAAAGTAGCAGGACCTCAAAGACAGCGCCAGGGAGGGCCTCCAAAGACCAACAGCACTGAGACCAACTCTAGAGCCACTCCTTTGCTTTTTAAAGACAACCCAAGGCAGCCTGGGATGGCCCTGGACTTCAATCAGCAGCTGATAGACAGCAACCACATCCTTCACCCGCAGTGAAGCCCCACATTGCTTTCAGGGATGCTTTGTACGAAAATGGGAACACCCACGCCACCTCCAGCTTACTTCCAGTGACACTGACCAATGTTCAAGGCCAGGCACTTTCGAGAAGTACAACACATGGTCAAAACGGGTATATGGGAGCCAGGGAAAACAACAAAAGATTTGGAAAATTTCTCTGGAACGCATGTGTCTAATGAGCTGACAGACGCAAAGTAGTTATCTCAGAAGCTAAGAATTGTACAAGCCCCAACCTCCCTGCCAGACAAGCGTGTGACATTTATATATGTATATATACATAATATACATATATTCATATATACACACGGTGCCCTATATATACATATATATAGGCATATATATGTACATATCGCAACAAAGCTATAGAAACATAGCAAAGCAGACACAGAAAGGAAAACAGACCCAGGAAGAGAGCTCAGGCTGTGGTATATGCCTTACATGCAGGACTCTGGCTTTGACACTTGGCACTGCATGCTTCCCTGACTACTGCTGAGCATGCCTCCAGCCCCCCAAAAGAAAAAAAAGGAAAGTACTACGATTGCATTAGAGGCTCCAAAATATCTGTACGGTCTCAGGTGGGAAACGGTAAAGGACTGGCCACTCGGCAACTTCACTGCTCCACTACAAAACCACACAAACATTCATTTAGAATCGGATCACATGTACTTGACTGGGAAAAGGGAGACAGGCAAATGGCACAACACACAGAGTTTCCTGGGCTGGAGGATCTAGTTCATTGCTGCTCATTAACAACTTCGATTCTACTTGGCCATCAGAAGGCTGGCTAGAGTGGGTTTACCTGAGGTACATGGGCCATGTGAGGTGGACTGGTATACGCAGGCTGAACATGAGACGGATGAATCGTGAAGACGGTCTGTTGTGCTGTTGGGAAACTATTCTGAGGAGACTGCGTGCTTGAGGCAGGTGTCATGGAAGGTGGTGTGGGTGCGAGTCCCGCGTGGTACATGGCTGACTGTTGCTGTGGACTGGCCAGATGGAGAGCCTGGGCGGCCTGGTGTTGATGGTGCTGCACAGAAACAGGAAAGAATGAGAAAGACCAAAACTTAACTTGAGGGGCTGGAGTGAAAGAACAGTGGTAGAGTACTTGATGCCCTGCACACAGCCAACAAGTGTTGGATCTTGGCAATTTATGTGGACCCGAGCCCACTAGGAGAGATTACTGAGTGCAGAGGCAGGAGTAAACCCTGAATACCACCAGATGTGGACCAAATACCAAAACCAAAACTCCTTTTAGCTCAATTTCTATGAGAAATGGAAAGTTTTGTTTGTGATGGAATTTCAGTCACATAATGCTCCAACACCCATCCCTTCACCAGGGCACATTTTTGACCATCAGTGCTCCTAATTGGCCTCCCACCCACCCACCCACTCCTTCTCCTTTTAAGCACTGTATTTTGTATTATTGTTACTGAAGAGGTATCCTGCATATCACTTGATCTATCAGTACCCAATTCTTGTCCAAAGTGATCATTTACAACTGCCAATGTCACTGGGGTCCCTGCTCTGCCCTAACTACATTTCCCCCCATCTTTGTGGAAAGGTTCTACCATAAACCAGTTCTCCTGGTCTTCTTCTATTGTCCACTTTATAAAACATCCCATAAATGAGTCCTATATCCCTCTCTCTCAAAACTTTTTTTTTTTTTTTGGTTGTTTTTTGGGCCACACCGGCAGAGCTCAGGAGTTACTCCTGGTAGACTCAGGGAACAACACGGGATGCCAGATTTGAATTGGAGTCTGTCATGTGTTGGCTGCGTGCAAGGCAAATTCCTTACTGCTGTGCTATAGCTCCGGCCTCAGAAAAAAAAATTTATTTTATTTTATTTTTGGTTTTTGGGTCACACCCAGAAGTGCTCAGGGGTTACTCCTGGCTCTACGCTCAGGCAGGCACAGGGGACCATATGGGATGCCGGGATTCAAACCACCATCCATCTGCATGAAAGGCAAACGCCTTACCTCCATGCTATCTCTCTGGCCCCAGAAAAAAACATTTTTTTAAATGAAAAGTAGTTAAGGGTTATAACAAAGTTTAGCTTAGTGCATGAAAATGGGCTTCAGTTGGGCCTACTAGAACCTAGTTAAGAGTCAATTACAACCCCCAACTAAACAGAATTAACACTAGACCAAGACTATGAATCAGGGAATCAACTAAACAAAAAACTATCCAACTTCCTCAGTTGACTAATTTAAAAAGTAGGGCTGGCAAGAGGATAGTGAAAATGGCATTACACTTGCCTCACACATAGCCAAACCTGGATTCGATCCCTGGTACTCCATACTGTCCCTGAGCCCTGCACCAAGAGAAAGCCTGAGCACTATGGACATGGCCCCAAAACAAACCGAAACAACCCCCTCCAAAAACCTCAATTAGCCTGGGGGTTATTTGTCCATGGCGCTTGTCCTGGCCTGAGAACCTGGGTGGCTACAGCTGTAGAAGTCCCATACCTCCTTACCTGAACAGGGCTGGGTGCTGGATGACTTCCCCCATGCTGGCTGGGCTGCTGGCCGGTAGGGGTCGCTGAAGGCTGCGGATGTGGAGGATGTGGGTGCAAGTTCGCATTAGGGTGAGCATACTGCTGAGCAAGGGAGCCGGTGGAAACTAGAGGAAGAAAAAGGAGAGTGTATCAACGAGAGATCTGATGACTTCAACTGACCCTTGTCTCCACCAATCAAGCTTTCGTGATGTGCAATACTAACTTAAACCATGACCAGATCATACTTGGTTATACAGAAGTCATTTTCTAGTGATAAAAAAAACAAGTTAAGTTATTGCATAACCATCAAGTGTAGTGTTTATTCATAACACGTATGTGTCTTATAATCAAATTAAACTTGTTCTTAAAGTCACTAGGTTTTTCCCCAAAGGCAACTTTAAAAGCATAGTAATAATTCAATTTCTCTTTGTCTCTCTGTTACTCTATCTCACTCTCTCTCTCACTCTACTTTGAGACTATGATGGGACCTTAAAGCTAACAGTGTCCTGTGGGATGGGACTGCCAGAGGGCTGGGGGAGGAGCTGCGTCAGCTTTGTGAGATAGGACAGGGCTCCACCCTTGTCCTCCTTCCTGCTGATCTCAGAAAACACTTCCTTGGAACCGCCCTGCTCAACCATCTCTCATCTCTGCTTTCTAAACACTAGCAGATGGAATCCCCTGGACTATGCATAAAACGGAAGTGGGTAAAAACAGGTTCACTGAAGAAACAAAGTTTCAGCATGGACCACTCTCATTAAAACAGGGAGATATGGTGGAAATGCTTTTGTTCTTATTTTCCCAGAGAGGAATTTGAGAATCTGCGGTACACTGAGACAGATTTGATGTTAGAACAGCCAGTTCATCCCATTGCTATTGACAGCAGTGACAAAAACCTAACCAGTGTGGCAATGGGCTGTCCTCTGTCCTCTTAAAGAGACCCTAAAATCCCAAAAAGATAAAACTCACACACAGAACGTTTAGTTGATGTTCTTTTTTTTTTTTTTTTGGGTCACACCTGGCAGCACTCAGGGGTTCCTCCTGGCTCTACGCTCAGAAATCACTCCTGGTAGGCTCGGGACCATATGGGATTGTATTGCTGCAAATGAAATCTTTAAGAAATTGAGTAAAAAGGATTTTAATGATAAATGTTTAAAAAGAACAGTACACATATGTCCAGTAGAATTTTCTGTAATGATGGGATTATTTTGCAGGTTCTATGATCTAATCAGCCATTAGTTAACATGTGGCCGGGATTCAAACCACCATCCTTCTGCATGCAAGGCAAATGCCTTACCTCCATGCTATCTCTCCGCCCCTTAGTTGATGTTCTTGATGACAGGTTAGTATAGAACAAACGGGGATGGATGGCAGAAGCACAGCGTTGGAACGAGGCCCCTCCAACCCTAGCAGTCTAGTCTAACAGGCAGAGTTACCAAGAGTGCCACAGCACACAGGTTTGGCCCAAATAAGTATCATGCAGAGGAAGAGGCACATCTGTAAAGTTCAACAGTGCAGAGCCATGAGCCCTCAATACTTCAGCTCAACCTAAGTGTCCCCTGACTGCAACCTCTCTAATCTCTATGAAGATAACCTGTGCTTCAACTGCCAACACTAGAGCAGCCATCAATATTTGTTACTACCCAAATTAAACAAAGCACTTTTGTCTATACACTGGAAAATTTCCCCTAACTAGAGTTAAAATGAGCTAGAATCTATTAACAAGGAAAACTGTGGCAACATAGTCTCTGGGTGTTTTAAAAGAAGTGACTGTTTCCGGGAGCTGGGAAAAATGATGTGCAAACTGCTTTGTGAGCTCATGGTCTATGAAAGCAGGCACTGTCTTTCTCTAAACTTACTAAAAGGCCATTCTTCTTCACCATTAAGCTCATGACTTTAACCTTCAGAACACCCAAACTGTCCAGGTACTAAGCTTGTTCCAAAAACTTGACATGAATTTCAAATCTGATTTTTATGCATATAAACATCTTACACTTTCTTCTCAAATAACTTTTAATAAAAAGAGCCACATGTTAACTAATGGCTGATTAGATCATAGAACCTGCAAAATAATCCCATCATTACAGAAAATTCTACTGGATATATGTATACTGTTCTTTTTAAACATTTATCATTAAAATCCTTTTTACTCAATTTCTTAAAGATTTCATTTGCAGCAATACAAAATGGGGAAGAAAAAGAGAAGAAATCACAAGCTGCAGTGTCTATTGAGTTTTCATAGACAGCACAGTATCTGTTTCTAGTTGTAAAACTTTATTCAAATAATTGTTATACTAAAGGCACATTAAAATGTTAAGTTTTCCCCAGAATTTTGAACAAAAAATTTAAAAATTTTATTTTTAAGCAATAAACAATTAACTATAGATAAATATATTAGTAATTTTTACACACAAAAGCCTGACATTCTCGGGCCCCAAAAGCTATATTCACAAAAAGAATAATTATGCCCACAAAGTCTCATAATTGTTATTCACAAACTAGAGAACTGTTAAATCCTGAAATTATACAAGATAATAAAACTGAGTTATTTATTAACCATGCATTTTTATTTTATTTTTGTTTTTTGGGTCACACCCGGTGGCGCTCAGGGGTTACTCCTGGCTATGCACTCAGAAATCGCTCCTGGCTTGAGGGACCATATGGGATGCCAGGGATCAAACTGCGGTCTGTCCTAGGTTAGCACCTGCAAGACAGACATCTTACCTTTTGCGCCACCGCTCAGGCCCAACTATGCATTTTTAAAACACCTCTCCAGTCTCACTAGTTCTTAAAAAGGTTTTAAAAAAAATGGTGTTCTAATCTGTAATCTCATTTACACTTTTAGTACAAGTATGCAAATTGGTACTAGAGAGACAATGGAGCAATTAAGGTGCTTGCTTTGCATGTGGCTGATTCTCGGTTTGATCCCCAATACTCCAAGTGCAAGTCAGGAGTAAGCCCTGAGCACAGTCAAGTATGATGACTCAAGAACAAAAAACAAAGCTAAAACAAGTAATCCAAACTAAGTGCATCTACTTAGCTTTGGTCTAAAGTACCGTATTTCCCCAACACAATGACTTATATGGTTTAACACAAATTGGAGCCTAGAGTCAACAAAGTAAGGAGGGGGAGAAAAATCAAGCAGGTAGAACAGATACATGATCATAAATTTCAAATAAATTTTAATATCTAGCTAGCTTTAAATATAAAATTACCTGGTCTAGAAACCTTTCTCCTTCAAATATGAAAACAGATCTTTGAATGAAGAAAATGTGAACTACAGGGCCCGGAGAGATAGCACAGCAGCGTTTGCCTTGCAAGCAGCCGATCCAGGACCAAAGGTGGTTGGTTCGAATCCCGGTGTCCCATATGGTTCCCCGTGCCTGCCAGGAGCTATTTCTGAGCAGACAGCCAGGAGTAACCCCTGAGCACTGCTGGGTATGGCCCAAAAACCAAAAAAAAAAGAAAAAAAGAAAAAAGAAAATGTGATATACCACTTTCAAATGAGTAACACTTGAAAAGCCAGTTAAGAATGTTCGCATGGGCCCGGAGAGATAGCACAGCGGCAGCGTTTGCCTTGCAAGCAGCCGATCCAGGACCAAAGGTGGTTGGTTTGAATCGCAGTGTCCCATATGGTTCCCTGTGCCTGCCAGGAGCTATTTCTGAGCAGTCAGGAGTAACCCCTGAGTACCGCCGGGTATGGCCCAAAAACAAAAAAAAGAATGTTCTCATGGGGCCGGAGGGATAGCATGGAGGTAAGGCGTTTGTTTGCCTTTCATGCAGAAGGTCATCAGTTCAAATCCCGTGCCTGCCAGGAGCAATTTCTGAGCATGGAGCCAGGAATAACCCCTGAGCACTGCTGGGTGTGACCCAAAAATCACAAAAAAAAAAATAAAAACAACAAGAATGTTCTTATAAGTTTGTTCTCATAATTAAAAATAAAAAATAAAAAAAGAATAAAAGAATGAAACAGAGGACAGATAGACAGGTAAGAGGGAAAAAGACTGGAAGAAGACCAGAGAAAGGAACCAATAAGATAAAGTAAATGAAGGCCAGCGAGGTAGTGCTAGAGGTAAGGTGTCTGCCTTGCAATCGCTAGCCAAGGAAGGACCTCAGTTCGATCCCCTGGCATCCCATATGGTCCCCCCAAGCCAGGAGCAATTTCTGAGCGCTTAGCATCAAATGGGTGTGGCCTGAAAAACCAAAAATAAATAAATAAATAAATAAATAAATAAAGTAAATGATAGAAAAATAACACGAATCAATAAAGGAGACTTGGGAGAGCCAAGAGCAATTAATTCTGAGCATTACTGCGCTAAATGTATCATTTACTGTACAAGCTCATTAATTTAGCTAAATATTCCAGAAGGAAGCTAGAGCAATTAGTACAGTGGGTATGGCACTTGTCTTACATGAAGTTGACCTAGGTTGAATCCTTGGTATCCCACAAAATTTCCTGAGCCCAGTCAGGAATAATTTCTTTCTTTCTTTCTTTCTTTCTTCTTTTTTTTTTTTGTTTTTTTGGGTCACACCCAGTAGCACTCAGGGGGCACTCCTGGCTCTACACTCAGAAATCGCTCCTGGAAAGCTTGGGGGACCATATAGGATGCCGGGATTTGAACACCGTCCTTTTGCATGCATGGCAAATGCCCTACCTCCATGCTATCTCTCCAGCCCTCAGTGAGGAATAATTTCTTCTTTTTTTTGGGTCACATCCGGCAGCACTCAGGGGTTACTAACTCCTGGCTCTATGTTAAGAAATCGCTCCTGGCAGGCTCAGGGGACCATATGGGATGTCAGGATTCGAACCACCGACCTTCTGCATGCAAATACTGGACCCAAGGAATAATTTCTAAGTGCAGAGCCAGGAGAAACCCTAGAGCATTGCGAGGTATTGTCCGAAAACAAACAAAAAAAAACATACTAGAGATTAAAAGTTTGTTTTGTGGGGCCGGGCGGTGGCGCTAAAGGTAAGGTGCCTGCCTTGCCTGCGCTAGCCTTGGACGGACCGCGGTTCGATCCCCCGGTGTCCCATATGGTCCCCCAAGCCAGGAGCAACTTCTGAGCACATAGCCAGGAGTAACCCCTGAGCGTCACCGGGTGTGGCCCAAAAACCAAAAACCAAAAACAAAAAGTTTGTTTTGTTTTGTTTTGGGGCCATACCTGGTGACACTCAGGGGTTACTCTTGGCTATGTGCTCAGAAATTGCTCCTGTCTTGGGGGACCATATGGGACACTGGGGATGGAACTGAGGTTCCGTCCTGTGTCAGCTGTGTATAAGGTAAATGCCCTACCACTGCACTATCACACTAGCCCCTAAAGGGAGCTTTTTATTTAAAGTTCTGATAAGAGTTTTCATGCAATTTGGGCCAGGAAGGTAGTATAGAGGTTAGGACATATGCCTCACATGTTCAATCTCTGGCATCACATGAATCCATGAGCCCAGCAGGGTTTGGCTCTGTGAAAACTCCAAGCATTGTGTTGGTCTGGTTGTCAGCAGGGTAACAAACTCAATCAGTAACACTGCCTCCTACAGGCCTGAGCAGAATGGCTGCCAGTTTCTGAGCACTCACCTCAAAACCAAAAAACTTTAATTTGCCTTCAAGAAACCAGAATTAGGTCAAATAGGTCAAGTTAATTAAAGAAGTATTTTTGTTGCTGTTGTTGTTTCTTTTGGTTTTTTTTGGGGGGGGGGCAGGGCGGGGCACTTCTTGTAGCACTCAGGAGTTATTCCTGGCAGGCTTGGGAGACAATATAGGATGCAGGGGATTGAACATTGGCTGGCCGCATGCAAAGCAAATGCCCTACTCACTGTTTCTCTGGTCCCCAGAAGTATCATTTCTTTGGGCCACATCTGATCCAGAGTTTCCCAATTACTGAGCTCCTTGATAAAAAATATTTAAAATCTAAATATGGGGCCGGAGTGGTGGCGCAAAGGTAAGGCGTCTGCCTTGCCTGTGCTAGCCTAGGATGGACTGCATTCGATCCCCTAGCATCCCATATGGTTCCCCAAGCTAGGAGCGATTTCTGAGCACAAAGCCAGAAGTAGCCCTGAGTGTCACCGGGTGTGGCCCAGAAACAAAACAAAACAAATCTAAATATGACAAGTCTATTAAATCCTTACATCACTAACCACATTCCAAAAATAGTCATGTTCTTACTGAAGCCTACTCAAGAGGGACAAGAGTCTATTTTCTTAAGCTGAAATGAGATTTGAAGATTCTGACCTTGGACAGCACAAGTCCAAGAAACACTAGCCTATTAAACTTCAAAAGAAAACACAGTAACTTTTAACTTATAAATCTGATGTAAATTCAGAGAATTAAAAAGATAATGAAAAAAACAGAAAAATTCCTTTTTGTTTTTGGGTCTCAACCCTCCCCCCCCCCCCCACTCCTTAGGACTTAACCCTGGCTCTGTGCTCAAATCACTCCTGGTGAACTCAGGACTCCATACAGGATGTCATAGGATTGAACCATGGTCGGCTGTATGCGAGGCAAGTTTCCTACCCTGGTATTATCACTCTGACTCCAGAAACACTTTAAAAGGGAGAGTAAAAGAATGGCAGCTATACTAACTCATGATAAGATGGCTCAAAATGGGATGGTGGGAGGTAGGAAATGGGTAGTTGGGGAGATGGGACAAAGCAGCAAATTAAATTACAAATAGCAGCCCAACTGTTAGTTCATTATTTATTTATTTTTTTGTTTTGTTTTGTTTTTTGGGTCACACCCAGGAGCACTCAAGGGTTTCTCCTGGCAGGCACGGGGGACCATATGGAATGCCGGGATTCAAACAACCGTCCTCCTGCATGCAAGGCAAAGACCTTACCTCCATGCTATCTCTCCGGGCCCTGTTAGTTCATTTTATAGAGTTTAGATGAAATTTCCTTTTGGGGGATGATTTGCTAAGCAGTTAAGGTTTACATGGTGGGTGTATTTAAAGACCTTTTAGCTACTTACCAAAAAAAATGACTCCAAATTACTGACACAGACAGTTAAGATAAAGATGGTGAGGATAAATGGATTTGAGAACTCAGGTGGAACAGAGTAAAATGACTGAAAACTGTATTTTACATATTCTATCACATACAGTTTCCCTTTAATAGTATACAGATACAGCAAGACCCCTTTTTAAAGAGCATCTATTAAAGGATTGAATTTGTTAACATTTCCTAGCACCAAATAAATAATATGCGAGTACTTATTTTTGGATACCAAGTCATGGCAGAAAGAATGAAAATGAGTCAAAAAATTTTTTTCTAAATGGTTTTTAAAATTTGGCATTTAGTAGATTCAGACATTGAGTTGTTCTAAATCAATTCAAAATTCAGTCTAACGAATTTTTACCCTACTATTCCCAGGATATAGAATTTCACATTAAGGGACATAAAATACTATTCGAAGACTTTTGCCAGGTTAGAAAACTTCACATTCAAATACATAGCTGGTCTTATTTTAAAGTTGCCTTTGAGACTCATTGCTAAGAACATCATTTACCCAAGAGCATCCTTTACTATTTCTTTGGCAACGAGAGGATCCTCACTGCCAGAGCAGTGACTTCCAGACTCTGGAAGAAATTAAGATATACTTGCTTAATACTTAAGACACCACACATACCTGTCCAGGGCTAGAGATAGGACAGGGGTTAAGATAATTTTCTTGCTTCCTGAACCATGGTTTGAATCCCTGGTACTATTTCCAACTAAAGCCAGAAACAGCCCAAGTAGACCCCGTGTGGCCCAAATCACCCCTGTCCCACTATCAAATCCCCAGACATATGCTATACTAGATACCCAGTGTCTAGTACCTGAATTTTTAACTTTTAGTGGTGAGCAACCTAAATGACAAATAGTTTTCTACTAATTCACCCTATTCATCTAAAAATCTTTACAAAATTAATTTCTTCATTCCAAGATGAAAAAAAAAAGGAATTATTTAAGTTTTTTCTATTAAGCTTGCCATTCAATTTTTATTAAATGTTGTTCAGGGAAGGTTTCTCCAAACAAAGAAATCATTAAGGAGTTCCAAAACAGTCACATGTTTGCTTGGTATGCAAAAATTAATTTCTGAAACACTCAATTTTTTATTAACTCCAGCTTTCTTAAGCTGGGTTTTATTTTCTTTTTTAAAAAACACTCTGGAGAATTTATAGGTATATATTAATGATTTTTGTCTGGCACAGGAAAATACTGATTAACAAGTCTACTCCCTTAACATGTATTCTTTAAAAAGTGTTTTACTGTGCAATTAAAATTAGTATAAAAAACCCAACTCACTGGCAAAGTAGAAAGAAGGGCTTGTCTCCTTGTTGTAGGGTAATTTGGGACATGCTGAATTTGGGAAATAGAAAGGTAAATTAGCCTTTTGAGGTGTGCATTTTCCTAATTTTCTGGAAAGGTTGACATTTCTTTTTGTATTCATGCAATAATCTTTCTCATTTTACAAGCTATGACAAGCATTTTAAACAATGCTACAAATTTAAAATAGGGATGAACCAAAAGACACTTTTCTTCTGTGTGAGGCTATCAATTCCACATGTTGACTTGCTTAAAATGAAAGAGTTATTATCTAATAAGAGATCAGCATGGCATCATCTATTAACAATCTTGACAGAAGTAATGTACCAAAATGAAACAATATTTACCAAACTCTAAAGACTCAAACAATTTTGCAAATCACTATTAAGATAACTCATTCAAGACATGCATTATGCAGCTGGTAGTGGATCCAAAATTTAGAAAATGTGGTAATAGCATGCTATTAAACAGGGTATTTATTAAAAAGTGTCAGTTTATATGTACCCTAGGAAGGTTAAGAAGACCAAAAACTAGGTAGAGGAATCAATGCATATTAATTTTTTTCACCTACTGTTTTTTTCTAATCTATTTGCAATAAACTGCTAAAAAAAAAAAAAAGGATTCTGAATCTAACACTTCCTGATGGCTTTATTAGTAGGAAAAGCCTCAAATATATTTCTTGGAAAATCACTGCCATAAAAGAAAAATTACATAAATCAGAAGACTGAGTGTTAAGGAAACATAGCAACATAGGAGGAAGGAACAAAAGTGAGGATGAAGAGAAGAAATCTGAGCTGAGTCCTTTCTACTAAGATAATTAGAGTTCAAGGTCAACAAATCCAGCATATAAATATAAATCTCTCTGAACTTTATCTGTTCAGTTGTCTGGTGTTAGCATTCTATGTTGAATATACCAAAATCTATTAATGTTTTATCTTATTTCTATTGTCATCCCAATGGAGTCCAGGGGTCCAGAGGCCACTTCTAGAAGTGCACAGAGGGCCAGCAGACTTAGGATCAAATTCAGGCCTACACACGTGTGTGATTACTACTTGAGCTAGACTTAGAAAAATTAAAATAAAGTTTTAAATTTTGCTGTTGTTGCTGGTCTATGGCTATAAGTAACAAAAAGGTGACATAATTGCCAACAATATCTGGGTTCATGTTTTTCTGTTTGAATACATTTTAAAAAATAACCTTGGCTTGGGGCCAGAGCAATAGTACAACAACAGTGGGTCAAGTACTTGCCTTACATATGACCCACCTGGGTTCAATCCCCATCATCCTAGTGTAGTTACTGAGAGCAGAGCCAGGAGAAACAATCCCCTGAGCATCACCAGGTGTGGTCCATAAACAATCAAACAATCCCCCAAAACAACAACAAAAATCCCTGGCTCAATATCCTTAGAACCACCTAAATAAATAAATAGTGGGCAAAGATTACAGGACACAACTTACAAATACACATTTTAGAGATTAAAAAATGTTCAATATTAAATATATGACTTGCACATGTAAGGCTATGGTACTAAACACAAAATTCACACTCAAAAAAGTTCCACCAAGAACATAAAATATAAATTCTTCTTGGAAAAGAAACATGAAATTAACAATTCAATCAATGCAGCAGTTTTGTCTAAGTTCGAAATCTATATACAAAATGCTTGGTATTTGTCACAAATTGATATTTGTAAAATATAAATCTAAATCACTAAGGAATTAAAAAACTTGCTTTAAGAGATTAAACTGATTATTAAATTACAGAAAAAAAGTTTGTTTTGCGAAGTATTTGAGAGAAGTGCTCTCATTCATAAACAACAATCATATCAAATTCACTCCGCCTTAAAGCCTACCCTTAACCACAGATCATCTAAGTTCAAACTGTGTAAACCAGGAGAAACTCAGATGTGGCTGAGCAACTTTATCTTGGCAATGAAAAACTGGTTCCCCCCCTCCCCTAGATTTCACTGGACATTAAGTCCAACATTTGGTTTGCATATTTTCTATTTACCCACACTTGAATGAACTTAAGGGTCTAAGGCCAAAATGCTTTTTCAAGGGTAGTTAAATAAAAACTAATATAAAACAACTAGGTTCCTGTACCTAAAATATTACTGTGAAAAATTTATAATCCACTTTGTTCAAAATAAAATTTTTTTTTTTTTTTGGTTTTTGGGCCACACCCTGTGACGCTCAGGGGTTACTCCTAGCTATGCGCTCAGAAGTTGCTCCTGGCTTCTTGGGGGACCATATGGGACGCCGGGGGATCGAACCGAGGTTCGTCCTAGGCTAGCGCAGGCAAGGCAGGCACCTTACCTCCAGCGCCACCGCCCGGCCCCTCAAAATAAAAATTTAAAAAAAAAGAAAGAAAACTAGGTTTCATGTGCAGGCTGTGTAAATTGATGAACATTAACCCAAAAGACAGAGACAAATGTTGATAGTAAGTGAAAACACTGAAGAGAAACGTTCTGTTCATCACAGTATTACTATAAAATGCCTCGAATATGGCTACACAAATAGCTTATTCTAAGAGCAATGGAAATTTTAGCTCAAAAGTTTCAGATCTTATTCCAAGGGGAGTATGCCAGAAAACTGGAGGAATTAAATGTTTTTTGTCCACTTGTTGATTCATGATGCATTCACCAGAAGTGTATAAACAGACATAATGAACTCTTCACCTAAGCCTTTAGCAAACTGGAATATTATTTAAATGTATATAAAATGCAAGAAAGTCAGTGTGATGAATCAATGGAGTCTTTTCACACATTTAATAGCACTGATTAAGTCAACAAAAGAGAAGCCAATGACAATTACAGCAAAAAACTTAAGTGTGTTATTCTGTTACGAACTTCTTGAGAAATGTTTACTGTAATGTAGAAATTATATATAATTTTTAAATTTTAAAACGTAAAGGGCATAATTCACAATACAAAGTTTTAAGCAGTGATTGAGAAAATTAAGACCAGATAGACCAGGGGTCCTCAAACTTTTTAAACAGGGGGCCAGTTCACTGTCCTTCAGACTGTTGAAGGGCCAGATTATAGTAAAAACAAAATTATGAACAAATTTCTATGCACACTGCATATATCTTATTTAGAAGTGAAGAAACAAAATGGGAATAAATACAATATGTGGCCTGTGGGCCGTAGTTTGAAGACCCCTGAGATAGACCATGTCTCTGGGAAGAAAACTGAGGGGTGAGTTAGAGTAAATAAGAATGACTGCCACCTGAGTCTTCATTCACTTACAAAATATCATAAATCTTGCTTAAAATGAAGTCATACTAACTGATGGTGCATTTTGTAAAATATATGAGACAACTATAATTCTAAATTAGAAGATAGAAATGGAAATTTTAAGTTCTAAACCCTGAAACTAATTTAGTACTTTGGCAGATCCTACATTAATTAACCTGCACAAATAATTTTTATCTCATATATACATTTAATGTTAATGTACTTATTTTCATTTTTCATTGTTCTACACAAAGTAATTTTTTTATTCTTATATGGTTAATGTTATGAAGACCATGTCTCATTTTTCATTGCTTATATTGATTATACCTAAAGAGAACATATCTGAGGCATATCTAACATTACACAATTACAGTAATACATCACATTTACTACAGAAATAAAATAGGTAACCAGCAACCCTCCAAATGAGGAGTGAAACAGAATGCTTTCTTACTGGAGAGGGGTTTCATTAGAGTAAAATCTTCTTACATGTCATAGGCAGAGTAAACCAAATGGTAACACAGAGGAAGAAGAGTAATGTTAACTTTTTTCACACACACACACAAAAAAGCTTTTGTTTGTTACATATACAGAATTACATTTTTACATAGGAATAAGGAATTTGAAGACAGGAATTTCATAGACAAAAGTAGAAATGATTTTGCAATGACTTATTTAAAGCAGGTCAGAGAAATGCATTTAATTAGTCATTTTATCCTCAGTATCATTAAGGGTCAAGTTATTTTAAAGCAATGTCTATTCATAGCTTGAAAACAAACTAAGGATAGTCACACACACTGAAAAAGACAAACAAAGTGCTCCCTACCATACATTGCATGCGTCTGTTCGTGAGCCCCGTACTGAGTTGCGGAAGAAGATACTAAACCAGGCTGGGCATGTGTTGGTGGAGCCATCATTCTAGCATTACCCTGTATTACAGGACTATAGACATGAGGATGCTGTATTCAAACAAGAAATAAAGGAAGAAAAAAAAATGTTACAATAGCAAATGTAGTCAAACACATTTTAGTTAACTAACTTTATGGTGTTCAGGTTTCTAGAAATGGGAAAATCTAAATCTTTTTGTGGCTATTTCCTTCTATTATGTATTAAAAATACACCCATGGGGCCGGGCGGTGGCGCTGGAGGTAAGGTGCCTGCCTTGCCTGCGCTAGCCTAGGACGGACCGCGGTTCGATCCCCCGGCGTCCCATATGGTCCCCCAAGAAGCCAGGAGCAACTTCTGAGCGCATAGCCAGGAGTAACCCCTGAGCGTCACAGGGTGTGGCCCAAAAACCAAAAAAAAAAATAAATAAAAATAAAAATACACCCACACACCCCCATTCTTAACTATCTGCATTTACTTCATCATAACAACAAAGCAAAGCTCATAAAGTTTTTTCTTTTTTTAATAAAGTTTTTTCTTTATGTAATAAATTTTTTAGATTATTTGTTTTTGAGCCACACCTAGCAAAACTCAGGGATTTCTCCTGGTGGGATTGGGGGAACATATGGGATGGCCGGGGACTGAACCCCGTTTGGCCATGTGCAAGGCAAATGCTACTTGCTGTAATATTACTCCAGACCCTTAATGATTTAAATGAGGGGCCTGAACGATAGCAGAGGTAGGGCATTTGCCTCGTATGCAGCTGACCCAGAATGTACCTGGGTTCAATCCCTGGCGTCTCACACGGTCCCGAGCCAGGAACGATTTCTGAGCGCAGAGCCAGGAGTGAACCCTGAGTGTCACCAGGTGTGGCCCCAAAACAAAAAGATTTAAATGAAACAAATATTAAGAATTCTTTCTCACCTGAGACTGGTAATGTGGCACGTGCTGAACAAGTGGCTGATTTGGGAACTGCTGAGGGCTATAGGCAACATACTGTGCAGAGTATGCTGGTGGGGTAGCCACAATTGGTGGACCAGCTGCTGAGGCAGGGTGCATCATGGTGCTCTGGTGATGCTGGTCTTGCCGCTGCTGGGGCATATTTGGTACTACAGAAAACAATGCTTGGGGTCAGAAAGTAGCATTTCCACATAAAACACAAGACCATGGTCCAAGGCTGCATTATTTGGCCCCCTCACTGACCCTCCAAGGCCATATTATACCACCCACTCCTTGAGCCAGTCAGGGCTACTTTCCCATCACTTTTTGCTCCTCAGTTGCAAATGTCCTCTCCCAGCTCCCACCTTGGATAATTCAGATTTGTCTTAGTCAGGTGTTGGTGGCACCTGGAAAGCAACTTTCTCATGCTGATTGTATCATTTCACTTAAACTTAAAAACATATATATTGGGCTACAACAGTACAGTGCTTAGGGAATGTACAAGGTAATGGCTTTCCCTACTGTTCTTATACTATCGCTCTGACCTTTAATAACCCACGACTAAATTGTTTGCAACATCTTAAAGCTTCTTAAGCACTATCAGACAATCTCATGTAGGTAATTTCAAAATAGCTTTTTTATATTTGACAGTACCAGAAATCAAAACGAGGGACTCGTGCATGCAAGAGGCAAATATTTTATCATTGAAATACATCCCTATAGGCCCCCAAAATAGTCCTTATAAATATTACTTTATGTTGTCTTGAATCTCCCGATTTCTGCCTATGATCCCCCAAACCATTTAAAGTTGTATTTAACTCAACTGGTAACTTCTTTTCAGTATCAACCCAGCTTTTCCAGAAAAAGAGGGCTACATGGTCTTTGTACCTTACATGTCTATAACAACATTAACAATGGTCTGCCTTTTACTTCTTTGGGGGGGGGGGGGAGGGTTGGGAAAGCTGGTGTCATTTTTTTTTTTTTTTTGGTTTTTGGGTCACACCCTGTGACGCTCAGGGGTTACTCCTGGCTATGCGCTCAGAAGTTGCTCCTGGCTTCTTGGGGGACCATATGGGACGCCGGGGGATCGAACCGCGGTCCATCCTAGGCTAGCGCAGGCAAGGCAGGCACCTTACCTCCAGCGCCACCGCCCGGCAGTTGGTGTCATTTAATGGTACCTGAAAGTTACTCCTGACTCTGTGCTTGGCAGAAATGCCCATTCTACGATTTGCAGTACATCCCAGCGTTTTTTTCTTCATTTTAAGGATGTGGCTTTCTCCCTTATTTCATTATTATGTGTATTTTAATTTGAACATTTTCCTTTTTTTTTATCTTTCTTTTTTGGTTTTTGGGTCACATCCGGCAGCGTTCAGGGGTTACTCCTGGCTCTACACTCAGAAATCACTCCTGGCAGGCTCAGGGGACCATATAGGATGCCGGAATTCGAACCACCGTCCTTCTGCATGCAAAGCTAAAGCCCTACCTCCATGCTATTTCTCCAGCCCCACACAATCTATGTTTTTTTAACAAACTCAAACTTTGTAAATGATTCTGATGCACAGTTAATTAAATCTGAGAACTACAGTTCTAAAGAAAAAAAACTGGGGCTGGCGAGGTGGCGCTAGAGGTAAGGTGTCTGCCTTGCAAGTGCTAGCCAAGGAAGGACCACAGTTCGATCCCCTGGCGTCCCATATGGTCCCCCCAAGCCAGGGGCAATTTCTGAGCACTTAGCCAAGAGTAACCCCTGAGCAGCAAATGGGTGTGGCCCGAAAAATCAAAAAAAAAAAAAAAGAAAAGAAAAGAAAAGAAAAGAAAGAAAAAAAACCGTAAGCATCATCATTAAAATAGATAAGAGATTAAAAGAAAACTTCAGAATTGAGGGAAGATGCTATAACCAACAAATTTCACTGTGACTTACCATCACCATAACTTACCATCACTCAAAGAAGGACTAGACATTATATGCCCTCTGACTGATCCAATCTAGAGCACTCACAATCACTTTGTTTTTGTTTTGGGAGCAAACCAGCAGTGCTCAGGGTTATTCCTGGCTTGATGTCAGGAATAGGACCCAGGTCCTCAGACCTATAAGGCAAGTGACCTACCACTGAGCCACATTCCTGACCCTGAAAGCCATGTATTATGTATTCTTTCCCTCTCACACAAGTTACACTTGAACACTAACAACAATAAATACCACAAATACAGAGACAGATCTAAAGTCTAAAATTAACCAATTTTATGGTAGTACCAGTAGGGAGAAAAATGCAAGGAGCCTAAAGAGGCATGCCATAATATTTAAATTACACAGTGACTCATATTAAAGGCAAAAAGTTGCAGAGATACACTGCTAAGAGCCAGAGATAGTATGGCATTGAGAGTGCTTGCCTCAAATGCAGCTGACCTGGTTTAATCCCAGAACCCATACAGGCCCCCAGTCAATCCCCACCAGGAGTGATCCCTGAACACAGCCTGAACACAGCCTGTCCCAAATACAATCTGAACTTCAGGAATATCTGGTTATCTGTACCTGCTAGATGACAAAAAAGATCGACTTTTTAGTGGTACTGGGAGCTACTCTGTGGGGTGAGCTACTGAGAATGGGGTTGCTCCTGGCAGTATTGCAGGATCACATGATACCAGGCTTCAAATTAAGGTGAGCCACATGCAGAACAAGCAACTTAAACACTGTATTTATCTCCTTGGCCCCCTCTTCACAGAACTTTTTCAAATCTTCAAATAAAACTGACCCTGTACTGGGAAGAATGCTCAAAGGGCTAAAGAGCATGCTCTGCATACAAAAACTCAGGTTCAATCCCAGCCGGCCTGAATCCCACAGGTAGGTCCATGCAGGAAGTAGCCCGAGCAGTACCAGAAGTGACCCCCAAACAAAAATGAGAACTATTTAAAAAAAAAAGGGGCCGGAAGAGATAGCATGGAGGTAAGGCATTTGCCTTGCATGCAGAAAGATGGTGGTTTGAATTCTGGCATCCCATATGGTCCCTGAGCCTGCCAGGAGAAACCCTGAGTGATGCTGGGTGTGACCCAACCCCCCCCCCAAAAAAAACACCATTAAAAAAACACTATGGGGCTGGAGCAATAGCACAATGGGTAGGGTATTTGCCTTGCACATAGCTGACTCAGGTTTGATCCCCAGCATCCCATATAATCCCCAAAGCCTGGCAGGAGTAATTTCTAAGTGCAGAGCCAGGAGTAACCCCTGAGCACCACCAGGAGTGCTCCCCCCAAAAAAATAACCCACTCTCACTCAATTACTAACATCCACAATATAATGATTTCAAAAAGAATCAAACAAAGGCAAAAGGAAAAATTTTTTGTATGGAATCATTATTGGGTACTGAGAAATTTTTTATATAAATGATTCTTTTTACTGTTACTCAATAATTCTCTAGGTAGCAAAAATAAGGGAAACCCTGGAGATAGGGAGATGGTTAAAATCGTTGGAGCATATGTGGGAGCCTCTATGTTCAATCCCTGGCACCACACAGTGTGTCTTCCCATGCCCACAGCACCAATAGGTACAGTGAAATTGGGGTGGAAGTGCTGCACATCTTTCATCCGTTTTTGTTTTTGAGCCACACCCAGCAGTGCTTAGGTATTTACTCCATGCTTTGTGGTCAATATTCATTCCTGGCAGGGCTCAGGGAACCATAGGGATGTTGGGGATCAAACTTTGGTCGGCTGCATGCAAGGAAGGCATTTTACCTGCTATCCTATCACTCTGTCCCATTAGCCTTTTTTGTTTTGGAGTCACATCCTGGGATGTTCCGAAGTTATTCCTGACTCTGTACCTCAAAATTACTCCTGATAGTGGTCAGGGGACCATACAAGGTACTAGGGATTGAACCCAGGTAAACTTTGTGCAAGGCAAGCACCCTACCTGCTGTATCCTCTCTGACCCCAACATGAATGCATGGTAATCACAGAAGAACACTATATTTTTAGGAGGTGAGTTTTGGGCCACACTCAGCAGTGCTCAGGGGTTACTCCTGGCTCTGTGCTCAGAAATCGCTTCTGGCAGGCTCGGGGAACCATATGGGATGCCAGGAACCGAACCCAGGTCTGTCCTGGTTTGGCAGCATGCAAAGCAAACGCCCTGCCACTGTACTACCACTCCGGCCCCAAGAACACTATTTTATAAAGCACTTTAATGCAGTGGCAGGAATCAAACAGGGTTGGTTGAATGAAAGGCAAGTGTCTTATCCCTTTCGAACCCTACCCCTCTGAACCTTATTCTTTTTTTAATAGAATGCTGACCAATCACAACTGATGACCATTTCTCCTCCCCTGCCTTTTTTTGGGGAGGATTTTGGACCATACTGGCAACACTCAGAAATCTCTCCTGGCAGGCTTGGAGGACAGTATGGGATGCCAGGGATCGAACAGACCCAGGTCTGTCCTGGGTCGGGCGCATTCAAGGCAAACCCTCTACTGCTATGTTATCACTCCAACCCTCTTCCCCTGCTTTTGCTCATATCCATGTGAATACATTATGTAATGTTGGTCACTAAAAATCAGTGAACAGTCACATTTGTTATAATTGATTATAAATACCAATTCGTGCAGCATGCAGACTACAAGTAAACACAGGCAGGATAATTCTCACCTTTACCTGCTCTATAAGTCTTGGCTTGATTCACTGGCATGGGCGTCATAGGTATTGGATACAAGGGCTTGAGGAAATTGAAAAAATAATAAAGATTAGGTTCAAAAGATATAATATTCAATGTATATATAATATTCATCATACTATTTTATTTATTTATTTAGTTAGTTAGTTTCTTGGGTCACAACTGCAGTGCTCAGGGGTTATTCCTGGTTCTACGCTCAGAAATCGCTCCTGGCAGGCTCGGGGGACCCTAAGGGATGCCGGAATTCGAACCACGACTTTCTGCATGCCAGACAAATGCCTTACCTCCATGCTATCTCTCCAGCCCCTCATCATACTACTTATTGTTGTTTGTATTGCAGCATTCAAGAGGTTATTCCTGATTTTTGGGGTTACTTTGCACTCAAAAATTGCTCTTGGTAGGCCCAGAGGACCATATGGGATTTTGGGATCAAACCTGGGTTCGTCATGGGTCTGCCATGTGCAGACAAATGTCCTACCACTGTGTTAGCATCACTCCAGCCCTTTTTTTTTTTCAAAGAAGTACAGATCTATTGTGGTAGGTGGATGGGACAGCTGAGTGCTGAGGTGGGGAACAGGAACTGGGGGTGAGGGGGGGGGCAGCTCTGAAGCCCTCAGGGGTGCAGTGCCACTATTTGTCCAGAGACCCATGATTCAGGATGTATTTGCTCCCACAGCCATCTGGGTTGAGCCACTTCTCAGCTACCATGTCTTCCAACTCAAGTACATTTAATTTGATAAAACCTCACTTTTTTTTGTTTGTTTGTTTTTGTTTTGTTTTGTTTTTGGGTCACCCCCCGCAGTGCTCAGGGGTTACTCCTGGCTCTACACTCAGAAATCGCTCCTGGCAGGCTCGGGGGACCATGTGGGATGCCAGGATTCGAAACACTAATCTTCTGCATGTAAGGCAAATGCTTTACCTCCATGCTATCTCTCCGGTCCCAAAACCTCACTTTTTTTTTTTTTTTTTTTTTTTTTTTGGTTTTTGGGTCACACCCGGCAGTGCTCAGGGGTTATTCCTAGCTCCAGGCTCAGAAATTGCTCCTGGCAGGCACGGGGGACCATATGGGACGCCGGGATTCGAACCAATGACCTCCTGCATGAAAGGCAAACGCCTTACCTCCATGCTATCTCTCCGGTCCCAAAACCTCACTTCTTAAGAAATGTGGATCTTCTGGGGCAGACGAGGTGGCGCTAGAGGTAAGGTATTTGCCTTGCAAGCGCTAGCCAAGGAAGGACTGTGGTTCGATCCCCTGGCGTCCCATACGGTCCCCCAAGCCAGGGGCAATTTCTGAGCACTTAGCCAGGAGTAACCCCTGAGCATCAAACGGATTTAGCCCCAAAAACCAAACACAAAAAAAAAAAAAAAAATCTGGTGATCAGGAAACTTAAACTTGGCCCAGTGCAGAGCCTCAATCATATATGCTCCTTAAGTTGCAGTTTGGAACAGATGGAAATGATGAGTTGACCTATGTGAACCCTAGATAGCATGACTGGGGCTTCCAAAAGTCTCCCCATATACCTGTCTGGAACCTAAGATTAAGGCCAATGTGAGAGCAGATAGAAATGTCCACAGCAAAAGACAGTCTCCAAGGTAACTTATAGCCCACCAACCCATGGGCAGCTACCTTATCTAGAAGACTGCTATTGTACATCAGGCTCCACAGCATCATGCCACTTTTCTTAGAGAGCCAGTTTTGAAGTTTTCTGATTATGGTTCATTAGAAAGCAATTATCAGCAGCTGGAGCAATAATGCAGCAGGTAGGACGTTTGCTTAGCACACAACCAACCTGGGTTTGATCCCTAGCTTCCCAGATGATCCCCTGAGCTTGCCAGAAGTGATTCCTGGGTGCAGAGCCAAGAGATCACCCTGTGCACAACTGGATGTGGCCCCAAAACAACAACAACAACAAAACATCAGACCCACATCTCTAAGTGATCTAAAGAACACAAAATCTAAATTACCTTTCTAATCAATAAACACCCCCTCCACTTTTCAAAACTATTCTGTGCAAGCATCACTCACTGCCTTTGGTTTCTGTAGACCGACAGTCAAATAATTAGGTAGAGAAAATGAACTTCAAATTCTAGGACGTACTTGCACGCCTGGGCTCACTGGAACTGGGTACATCATATTTGGTGCGAAACAAACAGGCTGAGTATAGACTGGAGTCGGCTGTTGATGGCCCACCATAGACGGGCTGGGTTGTGCTTGAGGACGAGGTGAAGTAGGGGTTGTAGAAGGCTTTGGCTATAAAATAAATAAATAAATGAATGAACGAATGAATAAAAAAATAAATAATCTAGCAGTTTGCCAGGGTCCGAAAGGAGCTGGGAATTGTACTTGGGCCTCGCAGAAGGCAATGAGTTATCCCCCACAGCCCCAAAATCAACTATTTTAAGGTACAAAGTTATTAAAATTTGAAGACAGCTTTTCACCATCTTTCTCTAATTTTTTACTTGCTTTCCTTTGTGTTTTTATTTCTGGACAACACTTTGTGGGTGGCTCCTGGCAGTGCCTAGGGAAATGGAAGAGGAATCATGTGATGCTGGGATTCCCTACATGTAAAGCATATAAGACAGCCTTTTAAAGTTTTCCCCCACCTCACTTTTCACTGTTAATAAAAAGTAGATTCTACAAAACAAATTCTAACATATTTCAAATATAAGAAAAAAGAACTTTTGCAGAAAGCCTAAGTGAAATTGTACCACCTAAGTGAAATTAAGTCACCACACAGTACTTGTGGGAATTGTAGAGACAGTACAAGGGTTAAGGTATATGCTTTGGATGCAGCAGACCCCAAGATTCCCAGAACTACAAGGTTCCCTGACACACCACTAGAGGGTAGGAGGCCTCCAAATACTACTGGATGTAGTTCTAGACCTGCCAACAACCCCCGCCAGAATCATCAAGATGGCCCAAGTAATCCCTGATATTGCAGGGTCCTTTGGACCTTGCTTTGAACCACTGTTCTGATTGACTAAGAATTGTTCCAAAGGTTCCCTGAGTATTCTTGGGGGAAAAAAAAAAAAAACAAAAAACTTTGCTATGTGTATTTGTTGTTGAGAAAAGAGAGAAAGTTGTTTTTCTTTTCTTTTTTTTCTTGGTTTGTTTGGATTTCAATACCCATACCCATTGACATTCAGGGGCAATTCCTGACTGTGCTCAGGAATCACTTTTGGTCGTGCTTGGGGGACCATATGTGGTGCCAAAGATTGAAATGCAGGTTGGCCACAAGCAAGGAAGCAAGGCAAGTACTCTATGCTGTACCATCGCTCTAATCCTCAAGGAAAAAACATTTTAAAAAACAAAAATTTGGGGGCCGGTGAGGTGGTGCTAGAGGTAAGGTGTGTGCCTTGCAAGCGCTAGCCAAGGAAGGACCACGGTTCAATCCCCCGGCATCCCATATGGTCCCCCCGCCCCCCGCCAAGCCAGGGGCAATTTCTGAGCGCTTAGCCAGGAGTAACTCCTGAGCATCAAACAGGTGTGGGTGAAAAGAAAAAAACAAAAAACAAAAAACAAAAAAACAAAAATTTTGGGGCTGGAGAGATAGCATGGAGGTAAAGTGTTTGCCTTGCATGCAGAAGGTTGGTGGTTCAAACCCGGCATCCCATATGGGCCCCTGAGCCTGCCAGGAGGGATTTCTGAGCATAGAGCCAGGAGTAACCCCTGAGCACAGCTGGGTGTTACCCAAAAAACAAAAACAAAAAAAAAATTTTTTTTAATTTCATTTTCTTGGGGGCTGGAGAGATAGCATAGTGGTAGGGTGTTTGCCTTGCATGCAGTCAACTCAGGACGAAAGGTGGTTTGAATCCCAGCATCCCATATGGTCCCTCAAGTTTGCCAAGAGCAATTTCTGAGTGTAGAACCAGGAGTAAACCCTGAGCACCGCTGGGTATAACTCAAAAACAAATCAAAACAAAAATTTTAACAACAACAACAACAAAATTTTCATTTTCTTGCACAGTCAGTAGCTCAATAGTATATCTAAGAAACTAAGAGTCTAGAGTCAACCACACTAAGTACTAGAGCAGAGTAACAGCTTGTTCAATGGCTGAGTTTGCCTTTCAAGCAGTCAACCAAGTTTGGATCTCCAGCACCAGACATGGTCAGTCCCCTTAGCAGAGAACCAGAAGTACACCCTGAGAGTACTGCTGGGTATAAGTCAAAAGCAAAGATCCTAGAACAGAAAAAATTCAAAATTTTCAGGTTATGATGACAAAGCTCTAAAACATTTTCTCCTCACACCCTCACTCCTTCACTTTTTGGTGGTGCCAGTGACTAAATCCAGAGCTTCACACATTCAAGGTATGTGCTGAGTTACCATTTTCAAAAATATCGTTTTTCTTGCTTTTTGGGCTATAACCAGTGGTGATCAGAGCTTACTCCTGACAGTGCTCAGAGGACCATATGGGGTGCCTGGGATAAAACCCAGGTTGGCCCATGCAAGGCAAGTGCCCTACTTGCTGTACTACCTCTCCAGTCCTGTAGATTGAGGGACTATCAATTCCAAGGAATAAATCCAGGGTTCCTTGAGTTATCTCAAAATAAAAAATTTTTTTTCCTACGGGGATGAGCACTTAATAATGCTCAGGGGCTATTCTCAACAGAGATCACTCCTTGTACTGCTCAGGGACCATGAGGTGCCATGGAAAACACCCTTTCTATTGAATGCAAATAATACACTTCAGTCTGTTGAACTATCTTTCTGGTCCTTAAATATACTAGTGCTAGCACAATAACACAGAGGGTAGACTGCTTGCCTTACACATGGCTGACCTGAGTTTGATCCCAGCATCATATATGGTACTCCAAGCACAACTAGGAGTAATTTCTGACCTTCAACTGGTGTGCCCCAAAACAAACATACAATTAAAAATACTCCTAATCATCATATTTTCAAAATAAGGACAAACCAAGAGTTGTTTTCATAAATGTAATTGAATTAGATAGCAGGCATGGGAAAAATACTGCTAACTTCATTTTGGGGGGGAGTGAGGTGGGTTGGGCACCACCTAACAGTGCTTAGAATATATGTGCTTGGGTTACTATATGTACTGCAGATGGAACTGAAGTTGGGTGAACACAAAGCACATGCTTTAGTTCCTGTTCTGATATTCTGGTTCCTAATTCATGTTTGTTTTGTTTTTGGATCATCCTCAAGGCACTCATGAGTTACTCCTGGTTCTGAGATGAACTATATGAGATGCTGGAGATTGAACCCACGTAAGATGCATGCAAAACAAGCACCATACCCACTGTATTGTCTTTCTGGTCCTCATAATGCAGTGTTTTAAAAAAGACTAGATTAATTCTAAGAGAGAAACATACTTACCTGAGAAAAGGAACGAGGGTTGAATTCTTTTGCATTGGGATTCAATGTTGATTTCCTCACTTGCCTAAATTAAATACATAAAAGAGTAGAGAAATTTGCATAAAACAGTTTTCTCTACATAGCAAAAAAAAATACATTCAATAGTAGATATTTGCATCAGGTAGATGCAAATCAAAATAACAGTAAGGTATCATCGCACACTACAGAGACTGGCACATATCAAAAAAAGAAGAACAAGCAGTGCTGCTGATATTTTCTAATATTTTCAATTTTAAAAAGTATCTAAGGATTGGGGGTCAAAAAGATAGCATGCAGGTAGAGTGTTTGCCTTGCATGAAAAAGGACGGTGATTCTAATCCCGGCATCCCATATGGTTCCCCGAGCCTGCCAGGAGCAATTTCTGAGCGGAGAGCCAGGAGTAACCCCCGAGCGCTGCTGGGTGTGACTCAACAACCAAAACCAAAAACCAAAAAAAAAAAAAAGTCCTTATTTCCTACTTCTAGATCAGAAAATTTTGAAAAAAGTAAAAGTTCTTGAACTTCTAATAGTAGACAGAATACTAGCTGAAAGGATGAAGTGCATCCTTCACATTATGAGGCCCAGGTTCAGTTCCCTAACACTGCATGTACTGAGCCAGAATAGTTACCTGAGCAACAGTGGTTGTCTGTGCGCATGTGGGGAGGGACAACAAATGTAATCAACAACTGCAATGAGCAAGTGTCTAGTGTGAAAAGGAGTTGCATTAAAAGTAATCTCCCACATACCAATTTTCTAATACAGTACTTTTAAAACTTTTTACACCTAGAGCTGGAGTGATGGTGCAGCGGTAAGGCGTTTGCCTTGCACAGGGCTGACCCAGGATGGACCTCGGTTTGATCTCCCAGTGTCCCTTATAGCCCCCCAAGCCAGAGCAATTTCTGAGCACAGAGCCAGGAATTACCTCTGAGCATCACCAGGTGTGGCCCCCCCCAAATTTAAATAAATAAATAAATAAATAAAAACACACAAACTATTTTGCAGGTACAAGTCTACAAACCAGCAGTTAAAAAAATCCACTTTTTGGGGCCGGCGAGGTGGTGCTAGAGGTAAGGTGTCTGCCTTGCAAGCGCTAGCCAAGGATCAGGACCTTGGTTCAATCCCCCGGTGTCCCATATGGTCCCCCCAAGCCAGGGGCGATTTCTGAGCACTTAGCCAGGAGTAACCCCTGAGCATCAAACAGGTGTGGCCCGAAAAACAAAAAAAAATCCACCTTTTAAGGCTGGGGCTACAGTAAAGCACGTAGAATGCTTGCCTTGCATATGGCAGCCTGGGTTTGAATGTGATAAGGTATTTCTTTATACAATGTATAATGTATATATTATATGAAAAAAACATGGGCACAGGGGCCTTAAGGCGTCTGCCTTGAGCGCCCTAGGACAGACCGAGATTCGATCCCCCAAGCCAGGAACGACTTCTGAGCTCATAGCCAGGAGTAACCCCTAAGCGTCACCGGGTGTGGCCGAAAAAAACAAACAACAAAACAAAACAAAACAAAAAACCCATGGGTATAATTTTTTTTTTTTTTTGCCTTAATAAGTTCTTCCAGCAACAAGCTGCCATTTCAATACTTCAACAATAGGGCTGGAGTGGTAGGGTACTTGCCTTGCATCTAACCCATCTGGGTCCAATCCTCAGCACCCCTGAGCCTTGCCAGGACAATCCCTAAACACAGAGCTAGTAGGTGTAACTCCAAAACAAAACAAAACAAAAATCTAAGTGGCTAGGTTTTAAGATCGGAAATGAGCCCATTAAGAGTCGATTTAATTGATATTTTGGATGTGCGGAATTAAGCTCACAGTAAGATATCTAAGCACTAAAAAATTATTACTTCTGATAAAAAGCACGCTAAATTTCACATGAGAACACCATGTAACTTGTCTTCATGATGGTGTCAGTTCTACAGCCTGATATATAAATATATGCATATATCAGTCACTAAATAGCATCCAGGGCTACAGACCCCAAGAATTGTTAACTTTTGGTAACTGTGAAAATTCCCCCCAAATCTAGAGAAAAGATCTTTACAGACCCCAAGAATTAATAGTAACTTCCTAAATTTTCCCCAGGTTTAGAAAAACAGCTTTTAATTTATGAGAGGAGAGAGGGAGGAGAGGGAAGAGAGGGACAGAAGGACAGAGGGAGATGGAGAGATGGAGATGGAGATGGAGATGGAGAGGGAGAGAGAGGGAGAGAGAGGGGGAGGGGGGGAGGGAGGGAGGGAGAGAGAGAGAGAGAGAGAGAGAGAGAGAGAGAGAGAGAGAGAGAGAGAGAGAGTTTTTTTTAATGTTCAATTTTAGATGTACTCACTCAGCTGCATCTTTCTTTTCCTCTTTATCTTCTTTCTCTTGCTTGCACCCTGGACTGGAAGTCTGTACCCCTTGGGACGTGACTTCCGGTCCCCTTTTGTGCTCTGTGTTACTGAGAATTGAAGGAGAGATGCTGGGGCTATTCGGCTTGCTGCTGCCACTAGTGCAGTTGCTACTGCTATTTTCAATGAAAGAATCCTTAGCACTGAGTTCAATTTTGTCTTTGATCAAATCTCTTGATTTTTCTCCTTCTCTATTTTTGTTTAACAGTTGATCCATAGAATCAGAAGCAGAACTTGGCTGTAACTAAATAAAATAAATATACTTATTTTAAATAACTCTAGTATAATTAATTTTTGGTACATGCAAAGTAATATTATCTGTAATACTAAACAAGGATGATAAGGGTGTGGGAAGAGCTGGAAGGTATGTGGATGGGACGTGGAAATAAAAATGATCACGAGACATTGACCTACTGAAAAGAGACTTCCCTTAACACTGAGAAGACTTAACAACAATAACGACCTGCTTACTGGACAGGGCTTTCAGCATTGCCCTTTGTGAGGTGAAACTAGAGGATGCTCCACACCAGCCTGACTTTAATGTAGAATATGCAGATTCCAGGATCTTTAATACAGAAACCTGATGCCAACAATAGAGACTGCGTGAAAAATAAAACTGTATTGGCACTACAAATGATGACTTGGATTGAACAAACTAGTTTGCCTGGAGCCTAGAGTTGGTCTTATGCCAGGAAACTTCAGGGGTAGGGTCTCCTTGTATTTAGGTCAGGGCTTTTCCTTTCCATGTCCCCCAATATTTTGGTAGGCCTTGCAAACAATATTTGCCACTCTAATACCGTTTTTACTGTGCTCCTTTGACTCTAAACCTTAAAAATAAAAAACACTTAAACTTTTGATGTTAACTTAAACTAATATGCATGTGCATGAAAATGTAAAAAATATGCTATGCCTTCTATGTTTAAGGAGTCACATAAATTTCATGGCTTTAGATTGCTTTGTGTACTGCTAAGAAATGTTATAATGCACTGCAATCTGGGGACTTGTGGACAAAATAATTGTACATGGGTTCTGTTTTATTCTTCTTAATGTTCTTCGACTTTAAGTTCAAAATTTAGGCGTCAGCAAGGGGATTTCTTCTGAGAACTCTGTTTATGGTAATTGTCTTTCCACTGTAACTTTACCTTGTCCTCTTTCTTTGTATCACTTGTCTCATAATTAAAAATAGAAAAAATAAAAAAGATGCTGTGTGAGGTGATGTGTAACAAACTCAACTATGAACAACTCTGTACATATGTATCTCACAATGATTTCATTGAAAATACAGAAATAAAAATAAATGTTTAAAAAAAATGATCAAGAGGGGCCAGAGAGATAGCATGGAGGTAAGGCCTTTGCCTTGCGTGCAGAAGGACAGTGGTTCGAATCCTGGCATCCCATATGGTTCCCCGAGCCTGCCAGGGGTGATTTCTGCGCGTGGAGCCAGGAGTAGCCCCTGAGCGCTGCCCAGTGTGGACACCCCCCCCCCCCACAAAAAAAATGATCACGAGTGTAAAAAGCTTAAAGTCCTGGTCTACTGGCACATACCAAAGTTGAACATTGTTCTAAATTATTTACAAACTCATTTAGTTAACAAAACACCCCAACGCATCTGCTGGCATACCATCATTTCTTTCGGTGATTTTCCATTTTAACAATAAGAGGGGGGAAAATTATATTCAGGGCAATGATCTTTTCTGCCTGGAGTTTTTTGTGTGTACTCACCATGTCTGTGTGGGTTTTTCCATGGACTCCCAACTCCTTCCCATATCTCAAAGGAGTGCCCTTTACATGAGCCAGTGAGTGAGAGTGAGTGGCTGTGTCAGTGTGCCTGCAATCAAAGGATGTACTATCCACAGGGCTGGTTCCTGCCATGAACACTCAACTGCCAGGATGGGCTTGAGCTACTAGTAAGCCTGAACTGGAAAAAGTGAGCTGGAAAATGAACATAAATTATTGTTGAATATTACAAGTATTTGAAGTCTATTTATTGTTCATTGAACCACTGTGGATTACAGTTACAATGTTTTTGGTGGCTGAGTTTCAGTCATACAATAAACTGTCTAATATCCATCACCAACAGTGTCCATAGAAGTGTTTTAAGTCTTTAATTTGAAGTTTGGAGATATTTTTATAGAAACAATCCCTGAAAGAATTATCTTTCGTGATTGTAATATTTCACCTATGGCAAAACTGATTTTCGTCTAAGATGTTTCATTTAAAGTTCTAATTTTAGGGCCAAAGCGGTGGCGCCAAGCGGTAGGGCATTTGCCTTGCACGCACTAATCTAGAATGGAGTGCAGTTTGATCCCCCAGCGTCACATATGGTCCTCTAAGCCAGGAGCGATTTCTGAGCACATAGCCAGGAGTAACCCCTGAGCATCACCGGGTATGACCCAAAAAGCTAAATAAATAAATAAATAAATAAATAAATAAATAAATAAATAAATAAATACATACATACATACATACATACATACATAAATACATAAATACATAAATACATAAATAAATACATAAATAAAGTTCTAATTTAAAAAAAAAAAGAAGAAGAAGAGAGGGGCTGGAGCAATAGCACAGCAGCAGGGAGTTTGCCTTGCATGCTGCCAACCTAGGACAGACCTTGCATCCCATATGGTTCCCCTGGGCCTGCCAGGAGCGAATACTAACCGCAGAGCCAGGAGTAACCCCTGTGCACCACCAAGTGTAGCCTAAAAACAAAAACCAAAAAAAAAAAAAAATAAAACTTAAAAAAAAAAATTCTAATTTTCAAGATTTATATATAAGGCTTTGAATATGATGCTCAGCATCTCCACTGTTCTCCTTTCCCCTTACCTCCTTTACTCTTTCTCTCTCTCCTTCCTCCTCTCAAAGTTTTCCACCAAGGTTAAAGATATGATACCAAAACTTCACCAATAGATATATAATATAGCCAAGCAAAATACAAGTACCCAAAAAAAAAAAAAAAGAGGGGGCCAGAGAGATAGCACAGCCTGTAGCCGATCCAGGACAGATGGTGGCTTCAATCCCGGCATTCCATATGGGCCCCTGCCTGCCAGGAGCCATTTCGGAGCACAGAGCCAGGAGTAACCCGAGCGCTTACCGTGTGTGACACCCCCCCACAAAAAAAAAAGAAAGAAAAGAAACATGGGGGCCAGAGAGATAGTACAGAGGGTAGTGATGCATGTGGGGGAGCTGGGTTCAATAAAAGACATCCCATATGGTACACCACAAACACTGTGAGGAATAATTCCTGAGTGTAGAACCAGGAATAATTCAAATATCTCAGGGTGTGGTTCAAAAACCAAAAACGTTGTACTTTGTACAATTTAGTAACTGTAACACTTACCCTAAAATCGTTCTTAAATTTCTTTAAATCATCTATTTGTTTTCTATGTTCAGAAACCATTGGTGATATGCCTGTAAAATTAATAATTGTTAGACACAGATTCATTTCTTTCCTTACCTATATTTTTCTTTGCAGTACTAAGAATTAACAGCATGGTGGCTCACATGCAAAGCATGCTCTAATCATTAAACATACCCCCAGATCTTAACTTAATTTTTTTTTCTTTGTTGTACCAGAGAACAAACCCAGCTCTCATACTTGCAAGGCTTTATTCATGACTTAGCCACATCCTAAATTCTTATTTGAAAAACTTCTTAATGAAAGTTCTATCCTTTTATAAGACCTACTACCAAAATAATGAAAAACTCAATTATTAATTACACAATTTCCCCAAATTATTTAAATATGTACAATTTGAGAAAAAAAATAAAGAGCAAATATAGGGGCCGAAGAAATAGCATGGAGGTAGGGCATTTGCTCTGCATGCAAAAGGATGGTGGTTCGAATCCCGGCATCCCATATGGTCCCCCGAGCCTGCCAGGAGTGATTTCTGAGCGTAGAGCCAGGAGTAACCCCTAAGCGCTGCTGGGTATGACCCAAAAAAAAAAAAAAAAAAAGGACCAAATGGGCCCAGAGAGATAGCACAGCAGCGTTTGCCTTGCAAACAGCCAATCCAGGACCATAGGTGGTTGGTTCAAATCCCAGTGTCCCATATGGTCCCCCGTGCCTGCCAGGAGCTATTTCTGAGCAGACAGCCAGGAGTAACCCCTGAGCATCGCCGGGTGTGCCCCCCCCCCCAAAAAAAAAGGACAAAATATAGTGTTTTAGATCAAACATGCTTCTATTTCTACAGTTTTATGCCAAGACATTTTCAAGCTCTAACCTTTACTTTCAGCTTTTGATAAATTAGAAACTGGCTCATTAGGCTTCATATTTTCTTTATTCCCAGCAGGTGAATTCTGTCTCTGATCATGGAGCCTGGAATCTTTAGCTAGAAAACAATTTTTTAAAAGTTCAAAGTTAGAGCTAGAAAAGTAAAACAAGAACATATTCAACAACTTTGGTTTTGTATATTTTGGGGAAAAAAACATTTTCTTTTATTTTGGGAGAGGTTTTGGGCCAGACCGAGCAGCACTGAGGGGGCTGTGCATTCAGAAATAAGTCCTGGGAGGCTTGGAGGACAGATGAGATGCCAAGCACTGAACCCAGATCGACCGCATCAAGGCAAAAGCCAACCCGCTATGCTCTCAACAAGAGATATTCAAGAATATGTATTAACCCATCACTACTAGGCCTGATTAGCACTGTACTGCACTGCTAAACCCAAGTACTGAGCTGTCTGGCCTGACTGGCCAAAGGACTGTGAGTGGCCTCATGAGCATTTGAACTGTTTGGGAATATCCCCCAAATAATATATACATGAAACTATTATGAAACAATATCATTTACATAAAAAATTTAGGGGGCCGGAGAGATAGCATGGAGGTAAGGCGTTTGCCTCGCATGCAGAAGGTCAGTGGTTCGAATCCCGGCATCCCATATGATCCCTGAGCCTGCCAGGAGCGTTTTCTGAGCATAGAGCCAGGAGTAACCCCTGAGCGCTGCTGTGTGTGACCCAAAAAATATTGTTATGGGGCCAGAGAGATAGCATGGAGGTAAGGCGTTTGCCTTTCATGCAGAAGGTCATCAGTTAGAATTCAGCTTCCCATATGCTCCCCAGTGCCGGCCAGGAGCAATTTCTGAGCATGGAGCTAGGAGTTTCCCCCTGAGCACTGCCGGATGTGACCCAAAAACCACAAAAAGAAAAGTAAAACATAAAAAATTTAAAGAGTATAGTTATTACGATAAATGCAATCCTCACACCATGTGGTCCCCCAAGAATCCCAGGTGTAGCCTAGGAGGCCCCAGTATGAACAGGCTCCAACAGTACTGCAACCTTGGACACTTGTGCTAGAAGAGAATCAGCAGAGAGGCCTCTGGAATTCTGGTACCCATTTAAATATGCACTCAAATATAGATCAAGAAATAATTTAGCATTTTCCACATAATACTAATTTAACTTTAAAGAGCCAGATCTGGAAACAAATCAAGTGTCTACGTGTAGATAAGTGGACAAAGACACTATGGTATAGGGGCCAGAGAGAGAGCACAGCGATAGGGCGTTTGCCTTGCAAGCGCTGACCCAGGACCAATGGTGGTTCGAATCCCGGCATCCTATATGGTCCCCAGTGCCTGCCAGGAGTGATTGATTTCTTTCTTTTTTTTTGGTTTTTGGTTTTTGGGCCACACCCGGCGGTGCTCAGGGGTTACTCCTGGCTGTCTGCTCAGAAATAGCTCCTGGCAGGCACGGGGGACCATATGGGACACCGGGATTCGAACCAACCACCTTTGGTCCTGGATCGGCTGCTTGCAAGGCAAACGCCGCTGTGCTATCTCTCCAGGCCCTTTTTTTCATATATCTTTTTTTTTTTTTTGGTTAGCCAGGAGTGATTTCTAAGCAGAGAGCCAGGAGTAACCCCTGAGCTTTGCCGGGTATGGCCCAAAAACCAAAAACCAAAAAGAAACTATGATACAACTATACAATCTTTTCAGCCCTAAGAAAAGATAAAGTTGTAAAATTTGCTGTTACATGGAGGGACCTGGAGAGTATCATGGTGAGTGGACGAAGTCAGCCAGAGGGAGAGAGACCTACAGCAAGAACTCTCATATGCAGGACATAAAGAAACATAATGGGGCCCGGAGAGATAGCACAGTGGTGTTTGCCTTGTAAGCAGCCGATCCAGGACCAAAGGTGGTTGGTTCGAATCCCGGTGTCCCATATGGTCCCCCGTGCCTGAGCAGACAGCCAGGAGTAACCCCTGAGCACCGCCGGGTGTGACCCAAAAACAAACAAAAACAAAAACAAAAAAACAACAACAAAAAAGAAACATAATGGAGTGGTGAATATCCAAATATATTGGAAACAACAAACATGAGAACTGGTCTTTAAGTAGGAAACAGGCTACTTGATAGGGATAGAACAGGGAGGAGGCAACATCTATGGTGGAGGGAAGCCTTATACTAAAAGGAGGTGATGTCAAAGGTGGTAAAAAATTATATATGAGGGGCCTAAACGATAGCACAGTGGTAAGGCGTTTGCCTTGCAGGCAGCCAACACATGACAGATCCTGGTTCAAATCCCAGCATCCCATGTGGTCCCACAAGCCTGCCAGGAGCAACTTCTGAGCACCGAGCCAGGAGTAACTCCTGTGCACCGCCAGGTGTGACCCAAAAACCAAAAAAACAAACAAACAACAACAAAAAAAAAACAACAAAGAAAAAGCATCTCTTGAAAAAGCAAACTTCTAAGTATGGAGGCAAATAACTGAAGTGAAAGGAGCATTGGTGGGAGGAAGTGGACACTGGTGAAGGAATTGGTATTGAAACATTGTATGCCTGAAATCCAATCATGAATAATTTTGTCATTTCACAGTGACTAAAAATTTTAAAATATGTTAAATTTAAAATATAAAAACAAAAACAAAAACATTCAAATGAAAAGATTTTACAAGTCTGAATTATTCTATTACATACCCTCAATAGAAGGGGTAACAGCTCTGTTGGATGCAGGACTGGCAGGTGTGGGAGATGCAGCTGGTACAGGCATAACAACAGCTTCAGCTGGAATAACACCAGCTTGGGGAGAACCAAGAAGAGGTCCACTGGGGGAATTCCCAATACTGTTCTGTTTGGGTGACCTGGGTCGGTGAGTTTTAGGGGACAATCGTGGAACTAGAAGAGAAAAGTTAACCATTACATTCCTAGCTCAAATGCTACTTACTCAAAGAGGCTTCACCAAGGGTCTAGGGCAGTGATGGCTAACCTTTTTGAGCCTGAGTGCCCAAACTACCGCACATGCCCGGTCCTCCCAATGGCCAGTCTGGCCCTGCTGCCAGGTGAACTGCAAAGCAGACACCGGCACACTTGCCTCCTGCAGCGCCATATCTTAACTGCGGACCCCTTCCTGTGTGCCAGCTGCAAGTCATGCAAGCTGCCAGCGTGCCAAGGCTGGCACACATGCCACAGGTTCGCCATCGAGGGTCTAGGGTAATCTAGTTCTAATTCAAGTGGACTCCAATTACTCTTTATCCCATGATTTTTCTTCTTTCCTAGTCTTAGTAATAAGTGGTCATAAAGCATACAAATATCTGAACAATGAGAGAAATTACTAACATGATACCTTAGTAACCACTGTGGCGCCTGCACCTATCTGTATTCATTTTAAAAAGCAGTATATAGAGGGGAGGGGTGGGAATGGAGAAAAATAAATAAAAAGCAGTATTAATTAACTTCAGAAAAACATGGGTGAGGACCCAGAGAGATAGCACAGCAGCGTTTGCCTTGCAAGCAGCCGATCCAGGACCAAAGGTGGTTGGTTGGAATCCCGGTATCCCATATGGTCCCCCATGCCTGCCAGGAGCTATTTCTGAGCAGACAGCCAGGAGTAACCCCTGAGCACCGCCGGGTGTGGCCAAAAAAAAGAAAAAAAGAAAAAGAAAAACATGGGTGAACTCTGCAGTTATCAGTTAGTTATGCCTAGATTTTTTTTTTTCCCTATCAGTAGTCCCTAGACACATATTCAGCCAACCACCGTTGTCATGTAACTGAATCCAGATGGCTGAATTTCAGAGAAAACTGCAGTGGATAGAGTTTGGAACACCTGCTGATTATGCAGATAAGGGTGGGGGTAAGGAGGCAGAAGGTGCTCCTATGATACTTTCCAACTTCTATTATCTGAAGATGAACCTGTATTTTATGGGGATGGGAGGGAGTTAGAGGCACACCCAGCAATGTTTTGGGATTCCTGGCTCTGGGATCAGGATTGACAGAAAAATAGTACAGCAATCCTTTCATCCTTGCTGCACCAAGGATGAAATTAAGGTTGGCTGCATGCTCTCTAGCTTTCAACTATATTTTATTTTTTGTTTTTGGGTCACACCTGGCGGTGCTCAGGGGTTACTCCTGGCAGGCACGGGGGACCATATGGGACGCCGGGATTCGAACCAACCACCTTTGGTCCTGGATCGGCTGCTTGCAAGGCAAACACCGCTGTGCTATCTCTCCGGGCCCTCAACTATACATTTTTTTGGGGGGCCACACCCATTTGATGCTCAGGGGTTACTCCTGGCTATGCGCTCAGAAATCGCCCCTGGCTTGGGGGGACCATATGGGACACCAGGGGATCGAACCGCAGTCCGTCCTATGCTAGTGCTTGCAAGGCAGACACCTTACCTCTAGCGCCACCATCCTGGCCCCTCAACTATATTTTAAATAAAGTTTTAAACTAGATTTTAAAATCAAAATCAAGATAGTAAAGTTTAGAGCTGCAGAGATAGCACTACAGGTAGGGAACTTGCCTTGCACCATACCCATCTGGGGTCCAAGCACTATCAGGAATGGCCTCTGGGCACAGATGGGAGTAAACCTCTGAGCACCACCAGGTATGACCCCCAAAAACCAAAATAAAAATATATATTAATGTCCTCTTTTAATAGTTACAGGCTATTTCTTCTTTGAAAAAGAAGACAGGGAAATGTGTGTACAAGTAAAGCAATTATTACAGCAAGTAGGGCACTCTGAACATGGCTGACCTGGCCTCAATCCAGGTCCCACATGCCATCCCGAGCACAGTGAGAAGTGATCCCTGAAAACAGAGCCAAGAGTAAAGGACTGAGCAGCACAAAGTATGGCCCCAAAACAAAACAAAATAAAAAACGGGGTGCCAGAAAAATAGTACAGCAAGCAGTGGACTTGCCTTGCATGTGGCTGACCCAGGTTCAATCCCTGGCATATATACAGGCCCTTGAGCCCTATTTATTTATTTATTTATTTATTTATTTATTTTTGTTTTGGGGGCCACACCCATTTGACGCTCAGGGGTTACTCCTGGCTATGTGCTTAGAAATCACCCCTGGATTGGGGGGACCATATGGGACACCGGGGGATCGAACCGCAGTCCGTTCCTTGGCTAGCGCTTGCAAGACAGGCACCTTACCTCTAGCGCCGCCTTCCCAGCCCCTTGAGCCCTATTTTTTATATATATATATATATATATGTATATATATGATATTTATTATGTTAATATACTAATATTATCTATAATAATATATTTATAAGTATAAAAATTAAAATAAGATATTTTGTGTGTGATGCTGGCTGGGAGCCTTACATGCAAAGTATGAGCTTTACCACTGAATCAAGCTCTGGTCCCCCATAATTAAATATGAAATGTAAAGATGGAAGGCATGCAACAGATTCCTAAAAAGTAGGATAGTTGTTCCTCCTACTTAGAATTAGCTCCAATACCCTTTAGTTTGGTGTACTTAATCCTGCATGTTCTTCCTGGCAACATAATATCTTATTCTGCAGCAATTATTTTTGGCGGGGGTGCCAGAACTGCTGACGCTCTGGGGTTACTCCTGGCTATGTGCTCAGAAATTGGCTTGGGGGACCATATGGGAGACCGGGGGATTGAAAAGTGGTCCGTTCTAGGCTAATGCACCTTACCGATTGTGTCACTACTCCAGCCACTCTATAGCAATTATTAAGATAAAGGACTTGATTTAGCCAAAGAGGGGCATTTAAAATAAATGGGTGGAGGGACTAATATATTCTGCATGACTTCAAAGTAAGTACCTAGTAAATTTTATCTACTTGTAGAGTACAGATTCAAAGATTTTTTTTTTTTTTGGTTTCTGGGTCACACCAGGCAGTGCTCAGGGGTTACTCCTGGCTCCACACTCAGAAATCGCTCCTGGCAGGCTCGGGGGACCAGATAGGATGCGGGGATTCGAACCACCGTCCTTCTGCATGAAATGCAAACGCCTTACCTCCATGCTATCTCTCTGGCCCAGATTCAAAGATCTATGAGAAAATGATTCAATTTGCTTTATTTTAACGATTCTGTCCTTATTTTTGTTTTTGAGTCACACCTGATGGTACTCTGTGTTTCCTCCTGGTTCTGTACTCAGGAATCACTCCTAGTGGAGCACAAGGACTTTATAGGGTGACAGGTACTAAACCAATATCAATGACAAGGCAACTGCCATACCTGCTGTACACTATTTCTCCAGCTCCTCTATCTTTTGGGCCATACTCAGGGGCACTCAGGTTTACTCCTGGCTCTGTACTGAGAGATCAGTCCTGGTAGTATTTGGTGGATTAGATGTGGGGCTGGGAATCAAACCTGAGTCAACTGTGTGGCAGGAAAACACCCTAATAAAGTACACCTGGCCATACTTTACTATTTTTTTGTTTATTTTTAGGTCATACCTAATCTGTGCTATTCTCAGGGATCACTTCTGGAAAAGCCCAGGGATCTATATGGGTGCCAGGGACAGAAGCACCATATCTGCTGTACTATCATTCAGGCTCTTCTCCACTAGTTTCTTTTTCCTTTGGTTTTTGGGTCACACCAACCAGTACCCAGGGGTTACTCCTCTACACTCAGAAATCACTCCTCACTGGTTCAGGGATATTATGGGATGCCAGGAACTAAGCCTGTGTCCATTGTGTGCAAGGCAAGTATCCTATCTGCTGCACTATTGCTCTGGCCCCTATGCTCCACCATTTTTAATATATATACTTTTATTTCCTCTAAGAACATGAGCTGGGCCCAGAGAGATAGCACAGTGGCATTTGCCTTGCAAGCAGCCGATCCAAGACCAAAGGTGGTTGGTTCGAATCCCGGTGTCCCATATGGTCCCCCGTGCCTGCCTGGAGCTATTTCTGAGCAGACAGCCAGGAGTAACCCCTAAGCAACGGCAAGTGTGGACCAAAAGCCAAAAAAATAAATAAGTAAGTAAGTAAGAAAAGAAAGAAAGAAAAAGAGAGAGAGAAAGAGAGAGAGAGAGTATCACTGGGGTCCAAGTTAAGTACCTACCCCCACTGACCACTGATGACCAAGTGCCTCCCACAGGACTGGTCCTTGCTGGAGGAGCAGTTGCTTCACTCGGTGGTGCATGAGCTACAAACTCTAGGCCGCTGGAAACGGAACCCCTCCCAGCAGAAACTCTGTGGTTTCGAGGATGGCGCTGGGCCTTTGGGGACATCCTAGGAGGCCCTACGAAAGGAACAGTGAACATCACATAAAAATAACACCATGTCCATCTGTGCCACTGTTCTCTAGATACACACACCATTCACACACATCTTTCTCTATCATGATTAAAGAAGAAAAGTTAAGTCATACATATTTTTGGTTGTACTTTCTCATTTTGTGGAATACCATAAAATTTTATCAATTTTATTTAATTATTTTTGTGGTTTTTTTTTTTTTTTGGGGGGGGGGGCCACAACGGCTGTGCTCAGGGGTTACTCCTAGCTATCTGCTCAGAAATAGCTCCTGGCAGGCACGGGGGACCATATGGGACACCGGGATTCGAACCAACCACCTTTGGTCCTGGATCGGCTGCTTGCAAGGCAAACACCGCTGTGCTATCTCTCCGGCCCCCAATTTTATTTAACTTTTAAAAGAAGGAAAAGATGAAGTTGGTGATAAGAAACCCAACAATAAGATGTCATAGCTCTTCAAACTCTCAGAGTAGTATTTTAATTTACCTTGATTATTTATAGATACACAAATCATTATAAAATATTAATAGAAATTATAGCTATATAACAAGTACTTTTTCTCTTACCAATTTTTCTACACTATTAAAAAATTTAAACAAAAGATTAATGCTATAAATTCTTTTTGTTTTGTTTTTGGACCACACCTGGTGACACTCAGGGGTTACTCCTGGCTATGAGTTCAGAAATCGCTCTGGCTTGGGAGACAATATGATAGGATGCTGGAATTTGAACCACCATCCATCCTGGATTGGCTATGTGCAAAGCAAACGCCCTGCCACTGTGCTATCGTTCCAGCCCCAAATTCTATAAATTCTTATAGCTATTAAAATACAGTATATCTTCTTAATATGTCTCCAAATCTTAGTTTATCTACCTCTTCTGTCATTAAGTTTATAATTCATGATCTAAAATAGTTCTCAGTTACCTGTAAGCAGTTTCTCAAAATTAACTGGGTATGAGCTAAAAATCGTATATTAAAGTATGACTTATAAGACTATAATAAATTATATTGGGAGAAAATATATACACCATGTTAACTACCTAAATTCTGAATGATCAATTTCTATTTCTTTTTTGTTTTTTGTTTTGGGGCCACACCCGGTGATGCTCAGGGGTTATTCCTGGCTATGCGCTCAGAAACTGCTCCTGGCTTGGGGGGGACCATATGGGACACTGGGATGAAACCAAGGTCCATCCATGCAAGACATGCACTCTACTGCTACACTATCATGTGGGCCCCTCAATTTCTATTTCTTTTTTTTTGTTTTTTTTGGGGGGGCCACACCCGGTGGTGCTCAGGGGTTACTCCTGGCTGTCTGCTTAGAAACAGCTCCTGGCAGGCGAGGGGGACCATATGGGACAACAGGATTCGAACCAACCACCTTTGATCCTGGATGGGCTGCTTGCAAGGCAAAAGCCGCTGTGCTATCTCTCTGGGCCCTCAATTTCTATTTCTAAATAAGTTTACTGTGCATTGAAACAAAAACAGCCAAGTGAAAACAGAGAACAGAATAGAATAACTGCCTCTCAAGAATTCTGATGAGATTAGCACTCAGCAAAAATAAACAACTGAAGTGTGCTGAGGATCATACTCAAAACACATATATAAACCTTGAAAATCAAGGGGTCACTCCTGGCTCTATGCTCAGAAGACAATCCTGGCAGGCTCAGGGGACCATATGGGATGCCAGAATTCGAACCACTGTCCTTCTGCATGCTAGGCAAATGCCTTACCTCCATGCTATCTCTCTGGTCCCCGGAAATTAAACTTTAAATAAAACAACTGCGTGTGGGGGAACCCAACAGGGTGTTCAGGGTCTACCCTTGACTCTGTTAAAGGGTCATTCCTGTGAATTCATCTGGGGTCAGTCACATGCGAGGCAAGCCCTTAACCCTTCTATACTACTTTTTTAGCTACCTATACTAAAATCTTTTCTTTTTAGACTAAAATTGTTCTTAATATCAAAGCCAAAGTTCTTGACCCTCACACTTTACTGCTATAACTCATTAAACCATCAAATCAATGTCTTTTGCAAGAATTATGGTCATAATTTTTAAAAGAATGTTCATACTATGTATTTTCACTTTTCAACATATATTCTTTAGATTGAAAAATAGGGATCCAGAATGGTGTACAGTGGTAGGAGGTTTGCCTTGCAAATAACCAACCTGGGTTTGATCCCTGAGCCTGTTCAAGAAGTGATAAGCATAGCATTTAGACTAAGCCCCGATCACTACCAAATGCACTCCAAAAACCTATCTAAATAGGTTAAAAAAACTAGGTACATGCATATTTTCTTGTTTTACATCCCTTGAAAAGGATCGAGTAATTGACATCGAGTATGAAATAAATTGTCACTTTCTAGGGAGAGAGTATTTTCTGGGAATTGAATCCAAGACCCCACACATCTAAGGTTTATGTTATACCACACTAAGTCACATCCCCATCCTTAAATCACCATTCTTACAATTCAGGATAGTTCATAATTTCACACAGCATTTACCAAAATTGTCTCTAATGACAAAAGTTTAATAGAAATAGTTTTATTAAAGTTTAAACACAAGGAAGTTATAGGATATTAAATCATGAAGAGGAGCCTAATTTGTAATTATAAGCTCACATAGGAGTTAAACAAAGACAAAAACATGAACAAATTGTGGTATTGTACCTTCTGAAGACATGCGTTTAGGCATAGTAGAGACAGGAGCTGGAGAACCATGAGCAGAGGGGTGAGACGGGGGTCTGGATGGCCGCGAGGGGGGCCTGGAGGGCGGCCGTGTAGGGGTGGCTGCCCGAGGTGGAAGAGAGTTGGGACCTGACTGGTAGCGAGAAGGTGGGCGAGAGGAAGGAGATGGGCAAGGCGATGGCCAGGGAACACCTGACAGAACAAATGATATGAAGGAAAGTATAAAAACTAAAGAAAAAAATGAGGGAAAAAAGTAAACAGAAAAAAAAGTAAAATGACAAAAATGATTTCTTGTACATTTTAACCCTTTGAGGACAGTCATTTGATTTTGTGATAAGTTTTAGCATAACTTAACTGACATAAATTCACATTTCCTTTAACCTCCTTAAAATTCTGTTTAAATGAACACACGTTCCCAAAGGGTTAATTAGGATCTACACATATTATTGAGACAGTTAAGACTTTACCTATAAATACTGCTTTTATTATTATCAATTATTAAAAGGAGTAATACATACACTATATAATTTCATGATAAATCACAAAACTTGGGAATAAAATTTAATACATCAATGTTAGGCTTCTGAAACATAATAAAAATAAGCACCAGCTCACATAGTTCTTCAAAAATGCTGGTTTCTTACAACATGATTTTCATCTAGTTTAATCTTAAACACATACCGTATTTTCTGGTGTATAAGACGACCCCCTAATTTTACAGTTAAAACATAGGTTTAGGCCTATATTTGCTGTATAAAACAGAATGTTCCTTGCTGCAACTGTATCTTCCACAGTGAGCCAATCACAACAAGCAAAGGTCAGACATCCTCTGACTCTGGCCAATCTAAGCAGGCTTTTTACAGTGTAGATTCGGGTACAGAACAATGTATAATTTGCATGCATAAAAAGCCTGAGTTAGAGAGGCGGTCCGAGCGGCTTGGCAGTGATTGGTGCAGGATCGAGTTTTGTGGCAATATTCAGACAATTTTTGTTTAGTGGCATATTGAAACATTTTTCGGGATATACTCAGCGTATAAGACAACCCCCAATTTTCAGTTGACTTTTTTTTGTTTCAAAAGTCATCTTATACGCCGGAAAATACAGTAATTCAATCTGAAATCTCATCAGAATGATTGATGTACTGTTATTTAGAGTCACAGGAGTGACAATGGTTAATATTTACTGCTTTTTCAAAAAATACTTGAATATTGTCAAATCTGAAGAGAGACCTTCTAAATAATTTATGTAGTTAATCAACTAAGACTTTTATTAACAAAGCAACTATGTAGTAGTCAAGAGCAATAAACTGAAACTGATGGGTATACACAGGTCAAAATACAGCTAACAGGTAACATATATAACTTACCTTCATCTTAAGAAATATTCCAGGTCTCCTCTCCATACAGCTTCACACACTTGAGTATCATACATTTTCCAAGCACCCTTCAGGGTTTTTTATTTTGAAAATTCAGTTCATGAGCAACTACAATTCTTTACTCAGTGAGCAAAGAAATTTCACCACCCAATACTAACTAAAGAAAATACTCAAGAGTGTTTATTTGGAGAGGAATTCTGGAGAAAGCTCAATGATAAAAAAAGTGAAATTGGAAACTTAAGTGTTCTCTTCAACCTTTCCAAATTGAGCACCTAAAAATGACATCTAATCATTAAACAAATCTGTAACATGCTATTGCCATGACTATACTTCATTTCTTTTTTTTTTTTTTGGTTTTTGGGCCACACCCTGTGACGCTCAGGGGTTACTCCTGGCTATGCGCTCAGAAGTTGCTCCTGGCTTCTTGGGGGACCATATGGGACGCCGGGGGATCGAACCGCGGTCCGTCCTAGGCTAGCCCAGGCAAGGCAGGCACCTTACCTCCAGCGCCACCGCCCAGCCCCTATACTTCATTTCTATACTGTCTATGGTACTGCTAACTTCTATCCCGGACTTCTTTGGAGGATCCAGGACCTTATTAAGTTATATTCAACCTCAATAACGAGGTACAGTAGAAAAGTGTCTTATACGTATAAGAAGTTATTTTTCTTGTTCTTTAAGCACATTTATTTCTTCACAATCACATGACTGTTAAGCATGTCTTATATACTGCAAATAATCTCAAATCCTTTCTTAAATAAGCAAAATGCAAATATATAAGCCAACAGTTAATGAAAATAAATGTGTTAACCATTGTTTCATTCAGATTAGGGTTTTCCATACATAACGGTCTAAATATTATTGTCATACATATAGCCAATAAAACTGAGAACTGATCTAAAGTTTCCAATTTCTTTATATGTGGCATATTATTGAGCCAAATGAATGCTTTGCTTACACTTAGCATTATAATACAGCTTTCATTATGTTACATACTGTGCATGCCAACAACATACTAAGTTTTACTAATATGATCTCTACCAAATATCTATTCTGCATTGAAATTATTCAAGATATAGACATTTTATCGATTAAGAACATTTGTATTTGGAAAATCATGTATTTAATCAACATGACGACACAGAGAAATCTGGTCAAAATACTTGCCTCCATTAACTACTCTTTGGTCTGAAGCCGAATTCGGGTTGAAATCTGAAGAGTGAGACGTGGGTCTTGATGGCATGGAGCCCGATCCAGGCTGGCCCATACGCGGTGAACTTTGCCTCCCACTGCCCCAGGAAATTACTTCTCTATTTCTTTGTCCAGGAGGAATATATTTATTTTCCCTGTAAATAAGAGATCCTCTGAGTGTTTTATTCTAATAGGCATCAGGTCAATGAAACATAACTAAAATTAATTCAGGCATACGGGAATTCTTAGGTTAAACACTAAACCAAACTACATAATTCTTAGACACTCTTTTCTTTAATTTTACCCAGAGTTCTAATTTCTGGCTTTTCCTTTTTCTCAAATTTTCCTCAGAAGCACAAAAGTTTAACAGTTATATTTCAGTCTCATTCTACTTGCCCTCCTATGGTAGGTTTTATTATTAGTATTAGTATTAAGTATGTTGTGTCTTCCTATAACTTTCTTCTTTCATGTTTTTCTGTCTTACAGGGATCTCTTCTTTCTGTGGCTATTCAATACTTAAGTCTTCATTATCAGTAATGCTGATGAATCCTAAATCCACATTGCCAGTCCAACTGCCCAGTATGTCTCACATTCTGAATAATTTCATTTAGATTACCAGACTCTAAGTTGTGAGTGTCTCAAAGATAAAATGTAAATCTTACTCTTTCAGGTACATGCAAGGTATTTTATAACACATATCTATAAGTTGACAACCAATGAATTCCTTACATGCATTACATTTCACCAGAAAAATCATTATAACACCCTAAAATTTGTTACATAATTTCCATCTCTATTACTCCAACCATCTATCTAGTTATTAACCTCTGAGCTGCTCCTGGTCTCCCTACTTTTCTATATCTAGTTAACTTAGTTGCTCACACTATTTAATACTTTAATGGGTCTCCATGTTTGAACCAGTTGTCAATGTCTTGAAATTCATTTGCAACATCCCCTGCCAACAGGATGCTCTTGATCATGACAGGCAAGTCCTTCACTGCATCCTACATCCTATAACCTAATGCCACCACTGTACTTCAACACACAGCCTATAGTCCTAAAATATAAAGCAACTGGCCTTATTGACAGTTGGGTGGGATTCTCTGATGTCTTTTCACCTCGTGAGGTACTTTTCTTTCTATCTTCAAGTGGCATAAAGCCCACCAAATCACAACCATCACCTGATGCTTTTTCTGACTCTACTGGTTATGTTAGATCTTCCTCTGTCTGGATGCCTTGAGTAGTCTGAACATACCTCTAATCTAGCAAACCACCCCTTGTTACATGTACTTTACACATGCTCATTGCTTTTCCAAACCATCCTTGCTTAGTACTATATATCCAACACTTGGCTCCAGAGCAGATGATCAGAAACATTTTCCAAATCAACTACATTATTTTCTCTTAAAATTTTAAACCAATTTCATTTGTATTCTCTACCCAATACATTAAAGAAGATGAAATATAATAATACACCTTCTTACACAGACCTTGCGTTGGGTATCCAAAATACTGCATCATGATTCCCTCTAAATACCTAGTGTTTATGCTGTGGCCCTCACGGTCACTGGAATTTCTTTGAACTGCTGTGTATTTTTCTTCTTCAGTCCTATCGTCATTTTCCAGGGCCACGCGGGCTTTGTACTGGGCACTTGATTCAATTTCTTCTGCTAACTGATTTGCCCTTGCTTCTCGTTTTAAGAATTCTTCAGAGTTATCCCTTTCTAGGGGCACCCTGAAACATGAAGAAAGCAAAGTTTATTTAAAGACATGGTTTCTATTATCACAATACACTATTTAAAAGAATTTAGAATTTGGCACACTCCATTCTAGAGCTGATCATGTTCCAAATTGGGATGCGTTAATTTCTCTTCATTTGTTTTATGAATTTCTTGGTCTCCGCTCTCGTATTTCCTAAATAAAGCTATTTACGGGGGGGCGGGGGGGGGGTCTCATCCTGAAATATTGGGAAAATTATACAAGTTAAAGTGCTCTGTTTATTTATAAATCAATATTTGTTTTTCTTGATTACTTTTCCACTAAAAGAAATATAATGTTTCCAGAACTGGTTAAATTAACTATCACTCCATTACTTTAACATATGTAAAATCAGACATTTTTTAAAATTTAAAACAAAATAAGTTTATATCATAAAATTAAGTTACAGGTAAACTTATTTTACCTCCTCTTTAAATGGGTGCTTATTAACCAACCTCAGTAGCAATGAAGTAATTCTTTCACATAATTGTTGGCTTAATACTACAAAACAGGGCTGGAGTAATAGTATAGCAGATAGGGACTTGCCTTGCATGTGGCTTACATAGGTTCAATCCTTGGTACTCTATATGGGTCCTGAACCCCACTATAAGTGATCCCAGAACACAGAACCTGGAGTAATCCCTGAGCACTGCCAGGTATAGCCTATAAATATTAACAAAAAGAGCCTACAAATATTAATTCAATGTTATTTAAGTTAAAAAATATCAAAGTCAAATGCATTAAAAGCAAACTTTTAAAACTTACGTATAAGAAGATAAACTGCTATCATATGTAGATACTACTCCATAATTTTCTTCATTATATCGAAACATATCATTGGGGTCCCAGCCATTAGACTAGAAGAAAATCAAGTTCCATTTTCAAAATTAGCAAATATTTTTGATTATGGATCTAACACAGTGAAAAATCAATCATAGAATACTAGTGACTGGAAATGGCCAACTAGCTGCAAAACGTTGGTCTACTTCAGTAAATCCTAAAAAATGCGCCCTAGGGGCCAGAGCAATTAGCACAGCAGGTAGGGGGTTTACCCTGCACAAGTTGATCCAGGTAACAATCCCCACCATCCTATATGTCCCTCAAGTCTGCCAGGAGTGATTTCTGAGCGAAGAGTCAGGAGTAATCACTGAGTACTGGTGGGTGTGGGCCCGAAAAAAAAACAACAACAACAACAAAAACCAAACTCCAAAAGTAATTTTTTTTTTTTTTTTTTTTTTTTTTTTTTTTTTTTTTTGGTTTTTTGGGCCATACCCGGTGGTGCTCAGGGGTTACTCCTGGCTGTCTGCTCAGAAATAGCTCCTGGCAGGCACGGGGGACCATATGGGACACCGGGATTAGAACCCACCACCTTTGGTTCTGGATCTGCTGCTTGCAAGGCAAACACCGCTGTGCTATCTCTCCGGGCCCTCCAAAAGTAATTTTTACATGCTTTAAGTCTATCAGTGGTAATCAATAAATATTTTATTTTAAAATGAAACAAAACAGGAGAGATATTTCAATTAGCTAAACATAATTTTACACATGGAAGCCCTGGATTTTATCTCAGGCACTGCATGATCCAGTCCCAGAACAGCCAGGACTAAGCCCTAAGCACAGAACTGGGAGTAGTCCCTGAGCACAAATGGCTGTGATGCAAATTTCAAAAAGTAAGTTTTAAGTTTAAATTTCTCCTAGAGGAGGTCCTACACATTGGCAGCAAGTGCCTAAAATTATTATTTAAAAGATTAGTAACAAAAGTCTAGAATATGAAGCTGGAGAGAGAGCTCAGAGGACTAGAGTACATGCTTTGCATGTAGGTGGTTCAGCAATACCAGAACACCCCAAAAGCACAGAGCACAAGCACCGTTGGCTGTGGGGACAAAACAAAAAAGTTTAGTACACTCGAGTTCACCTCATAAAACATAAGCCTTTAAAAAAAAAAAAAAAAAAAAGATTCAGGGACCAGAGTGTCAACAGTAAGAAGAGTAAGGCAGGCTCGATCTCTAGCACTACTTATGGTCCCCTGAGCCCAACATGAGTGGATTCCTGAAAGCCTTGAGTAAGCCGAGCACTACTGGGTGTGACCCCAAAACAGACAGATATATTCATTTCTTTCACTCTCCCCTAACAGTCACCTCTCTAAAACATATGAGCTCTATTGTGAGCCTTTTTTTTTTTTTTTTTTGGTTTTTGGGCCACACCCCGTAACGCTCAGGGGTTACTCCTGGCTATGCGCTCAGAAGTCGCTCCTGGCTTGGGGGACCATATGGGACGCCGGGGGATCGAACCGCGGTCCGTCTCCTAGGCTAGCGCAGGTAAGGCAGGCACCTTACCTCCAGCGCCACCGCCCGGCCCCTATTGTGAGCCTTTAATAACTGACCCGCATGCTTCTTTCTGATAGACTATAATACTTTCCAAGAAGTTATCATACTGAGTGAAATTCGTCAGGAGAGGGACAGACACAGAATATCTCTAACATGTAGGATATAAATAACAAATTTCAAAAAACAAGAAACTGGAGAATTGGGCTTTCCAAAGGTAGTTTACAATAGGAAAGGGTGGCTGTGTGTCTGGGTGGTGTTGGGGACACTGAGACAATGGGGAAGGGAATCAAGACACTCTGGGGGAGGGTGAGCTGCTGGAATATTGTATGCATGAAATACTTCTGCTAACAGTAATAATGTACTGCCAATCAATTCCTAAAATCAGTTTTCTGAAAAACTCCCAGACCTGCAGAGACAGTGATTAAGGTGCTTGCCTCACACAGGGCAATCCTGATTAAATCCCAAATACACCCCCAGGCACTCCCAGGAGTGATCCCTGAGCACTCTGGAAATGCCCAAAGCCCCCAAACCACCACCAACCTGAACACTGGGCTCAGATGCTACAGTGACTGACTTGCAAGTGAGGCCACAAGTTTGATTCCCAGTGTCACCTGCATGAGTTGAGCATGACCTCATTTTTCTTTCCTGGCAGCTACCTATGACTACCAGCACCCAAAAATTTCTAGTCATAGCACTCTCCTTTTGGTGCTCATGTACACTGATTCTAAAGGCTGAAACACCCACAAACATCACTGTTAAAAAGTGTACTTCAGTCAGGATTATGACTCCCCCAGCCAGAATGAATGCAAACACCGCAAGTACAGAGTGCAAGACCATCAAGTACCCTGACCAAGTGTGCAAACACTCTAGCATGTATACACAAACCCCACTCATTGCAACAGCAACAGAGGGAAGAGAAGAGATAAAACTTCAAAGAGGAACATACTTTGCCCTTAATAAGTGTTAGCAATTTTTTCATATCAGAGTATCAATAGAGTACTTCATTAAAGCAGAGGTGCAATAAATCTAGTTAGCTTGTTTCTTACTGGTGGACAGGATGTCCCAACTCTATACTATTAGAAATATCAAACAATTCATATATAATTATCTATATGACTTATAAAAAACGTAAGACAAATATAGTGGGGGCCCGGAGAGATAGCACAGCGGCGTTTGCCTTGCAAGCAGCCGATCCAGGACCAAAGGTGGTTGGTTCGAATCCCGGTGTCCCATATGGTCCCCCGTGCCTGCCAGGAGCTATTTCTGAGCCGACAGCCAGGAGTAACCCCTGAGCACTGCCGGGTGTGGCCCAAAAACCAAAAACCAAAACAAAAACAAACAAAAAAAAAGACAAATATAGTGTAAAATAACTCTCTAGATAGAAATGCTAGACCAAAGAACAACTGCTTTAAATTTTGAGTAACATTTGCTAAAATGTTCTCTAGTGTGTTTACCAGATTTACTACCTTGGTAAGAGCAAGAAAAGAGTGTCTAGACTGGAGAGATAGCATAGTGCCTCGCAAGCATTCGACCCAGGACCAAGAGTGGTTCAAATCCCTGCATCCCATATGGTCCCCCCTGAGCCTGCCAGGAGCAATTTCTGAGCACAGAGCCAGGAGTAACCCGAGCGCCACCGAGTGTGACACCCCCCCCCCCAAAAAAAAAAAAAACAAAACAAAAAGGAGAGCAAGGAGAGGGAGGAGGAGAGGAGAGGAGAGGGGGAGGGGAGAAGGGGGAGGGGGAGGGGAAAGGGGGAGGGGAGGGGAGTAGGGGGAAGGGAGGGGGAGGGGAATAGGGGGGAGGGGAGGGGAATAGGGGGAGGGGGGAGGGGAGGGGAATAGGGGGAGGGGAGGGGAATAGTGGGAGGGGGGAGGGGAGGGGAGGGGAGAGGAGCCTTCTTTTACATAGACCTGACAATCCTCACATTGTCACATTACAAGTCTGAAAATTAATGACAGCTTGCCTATGTATTTCTAGCTTTTTAATTGAAAAGGAGCATTAATCAAGTGCAATTTGTTCTAAATATTTCTCTACTCAATAAAAGATTTACCCAGTGCAAACTTTGCTACCTAAAAACTCATTCAGAATGCTGGTGGTTGAACCCAGGTTGGCTGCATGCAAAGTCCTAACCCCTCTATATTATCGCTTCCCCCCCTCCTTTTTTGAGAATTTGTTTTAAACCTTTAAAAAGGCAGGGATGCTTAAAAAAAATATTAAAAAGGCAGTAGCTAGGGCCCAGAGAGATAGCACAGCGGTGTTTGCCTTGCAAGCAGCCGATCCAGGAACTAAGGTGGTTTGTTCAAATCCCGGTGTCCCATATGGTCCCCGTGCCTGCCAGGAGCTATTTCTGAGCAGACAGCCAGGAGTAACTCCTGAGCACCGCCAGGTGTGCCCCCCCCCAAAAAAAACAAACAACAAACAAATAAAAAAGGCAGTAGCTCAGCAATAGAGCACTTTGCTTTGCATGTGGTCCTGGGCTCAATACCTATCATGGCAAAAAAAAAAAAAAAAAAAAAACTTTAAGAAACAATTTTGGGGGTTGTAGCAATGACACAGCAATAAGGCGTTTGCCTTGCAGATGCAGCCAACACAGGACAACCCTGGTTCAAACCTTGGCATCCCATATGGTCCCCAGAGCCTGTCAGGAGCGACTTCTGAGCACAGAGCCAGGAGTAACCTCTGAGTGACCCCGAGTGTGGCTCAAAACAAAACAAAAGAAACAATTTAGGGGCTGGAGAGATAGAAAAGCAAGTAGAGTACTTGCTTCACCTTGCAGCTAAAACAATTTAATCCCTGGCATCCCATATTTTCCTCCAAGCTCTGACAGGAGTTGATTCCCTAGTTCAGAGCCCTGAGCATCGCTGGGTGTGACCCCAAAGCAAACAAACAAAACAATTTAAAGAGCTGGTAAGTACAGCAAGTAGGACTCATGCCTTGCATATAGCCAACTGTTTGGATCCCCCAGGACCCTCTATGACCCCTCAAGTTCTGCCAGGAGTGATCCCCTGAGCACACAGCCAAGAGTAAGCCCTAATTACCACTAAATGTGGGCAAAAAAAAAAAAAAAAAAAAAGTGTGTGATATCTGGCACTATCCAAATGGCCCCAAGCTATACCAATTGTGTCCCCTTGGAACCCCCAAAACCCAAAAAAGAATGAGTGCATTTAGGGCTAGGAAATGCTCAAAAGACTGGAGTGCGTGCTTTACATGCTAGAGTTCTGGGTTTAATTTCTGGTACATGATCCCATGAGCAATGGAACATAAAATTTGCCAGGAGTGGCTCAAAATACAAAATAGAAAAAAACAAGAGTACCTTCAGTAATGAACTCTAAAAATCAAACTTTAATCCCATCTCCAGTAAAGTCAAAAGACAAGACTCTCTTACTCCTCAAAGCATACAAAAAAGAATGCATTTCCAGTTTCCCAATTTCCAATTAAAATTTAGATGGGGGCTGTAGCAATAGCACAGCAGTAGGGCATTTGCTTTTGGAGGCAGCCAACACAGGACGGACCCCAGTTTGAATCCTGTTATCCCATATGGTGCCCTAGCCTACAGGAGTGACTTCTGAATTCAGAGCCAGAGTAACTCCTAAGCACCACCAGGTGACCCAAAAAACCAACAAACAAAAATTTCTTTAGCTGGGACTGGAACGATGTATAAATGGGAAAGGTGCTTGCCTTGCATGTGACTGACCCAGATTCAATTCCTGCTATCCCATATGGTCCCTAGCACCTCCACCAGTAGTGATTCCTGAGTACAGAGCCAGGTGTAACTAACCTCTGAGCACCGGTGAAAGTGACCCAAAACCAAACAAAAGCATAAGTTGGTTATGATGATTTACTTTTTTATTGGCTTCTGGGCCACACCGGGACACTCAGGGATTACTCCTGGCTATGCATTCAGAAATCGCCCCTGGTGGAGCTGGAGAGATAGCATGAAGGTAGAGCATTTGCCTTGCATACAGAGGGAAAGGATTCCAGCATCCCATATGGTTCCCCAAGCCTGCCAGGAGTGATTGATTTCTGAGTGTAGAGCCAGGGAGTAACCCCTGAGCGCTGCTGGGTGTGACCCAAAAACCAAAACAAACAAAAAACAAAAAAACATCACCCCTGGCTTGGAGGACCATATGGGATGCTGAGGGATAGAATCGAGGGTCCACTCAGGTTAGTGCATGCAAGGCAGATGCCCTACCGCTTTCACCACCACTCCAGCCTGATTTTTTTTTTTTTTAAAGTTTTTTGAGTCACACCCAGCAGTGCTCAGGGGTTACTCCTGGCTCTCTCTACGTTAGAAATCGCTCCTGGCAGACTCAGGGGACCACATGGGATGCCAGAATTCAAACCACCATCCATCTGGATCCAAGGCCCTACCTCCAGGCAATCTCACCGGCCCCTGATGATGTGTCCTTTTTTTTGTTGTTGTTGTTTTTTTTTGGTTTTGGGGTCACACCTGGCAGCGCTCAGGGGTTATTCCTGGCTCTAAGCTCAGAAATTGCCCCTAGCAGTCTCAGGGGACCATATGGGATTCTGGGATTTGAACCACTGTCCTTCTGCATGCAAGGCAAACAGTCTACCTGCATGCTATCTCTCCGGTCCCTGATAATTTACTTTTTAAAACAATTCTCCCTCCCAAAAATATAATGTTATGAGAAATATATAAGAGCCAGGGTCATGGTTATATATGTGTAAGACTCCAATCCTATGCCCAACACTTCCCAGCAAGAATAACTTTGGAGGGGACAGAATGATAACAGCGGTAAGGCATTTGCCTTGCATGCGCCAACCTGGGATGGACCCGGGTTCGAACTCGGGTCCAATTCCCAGCATCCCATATGATCCCCCGAGCCTGCCAGGAATGTCTACTGAGTGCAGAGCCAGAAGCAACCCGAGTGCCACTGTGTGTGACCCAAAAACAAATGAAAAAAAGAATAGCCTTGAAGATTTCCATACACACACGTGTGACCCAAGAAGCCCCACACACTAGAACAGAACCATATAACCCAGTTGGCTGGGTATTACTGGGAGAAGTACACTGAGCACTTCCCTAGGAAGGCCTACCTATTCCAAACTCATACTTTTTGCTGTATTTACTGCCTAAAAATAAGTCTCTATTTACATGTCTGTGTTAAATATATTAGCAACAAAAATGCCTGAGTTAAATCAAGTAAAAGTTGATTTACCAAAGAACCAAAGAACCTGACACTAATGCAACTCTTTTACTTACTACATCGTTCTCCAAAGCCTCCAGCTCCTCAGTGGCCGTGAGTTCACCCGCATCCCAGGGCTCCAGGGCCTTCTCTCTGTGCTCGCCATTCACTTTAGCACTGAGAGCACAGTCAGTAAAAGCATCTACAAACAACAGTTTGGGTTTAGGGGGAAAATAATCACATAAATATATGTGCCTTTTGGCATATATCATTTTTACTTATATACAAATTATGAACAAAGGTGTATGCTTAGAATGATTATGCAAAGCAAATTTATGGCAATGAAAAACATTTAACAGTTTGTTGTCAGATATATAGTACTTATAACTTCAAAAAAATTCATTTCACAAATGGTATCATTATTAGTAAAGGCTCTTCCTAAATTATTTTAAGCTACATGAAAATGTTTTAAAACAGTCTCAGTTCATTAAATTAAAAGTCTCAGACACAAACCAAAAACTTTTCTTCTAATTCTTCTAAAACAGTATTCCTGGTTTGTTTTGAATGTATAATGAACTCACTAATGCACTAACCCGCTAATAAGCGGATGTTTGACTATTCTGAATCCAAGTCTACATGCAGAATCAGTATCCTAACATACTTTGACCACTAGTAACTAAAGACATTCTAAGTGTGCCACTCCTTTACAGAACCCATTTCCCCCCACAAATCACTGTACAAAGTTCAAGCCCTACAATGTTATCTGCTCCCCAAGAAAGTTCAATGTGCAGGCTAAACTGGAACTTGCTATCGACAATTTTTGACTTATTTGAGTCTTTGCCTCCTCTATTAAGGCTACTGAGAGCAACAGGCATCATAACTGTTCAGCTGACAAGAAATTATCGACCATGAAGCTGTTATCCACCAAAAGAAACTAAATAAATATTTATTTTTATCCTTAACCACTATACTATCACTCTAGTTAAATAAAAGCCCACTTGGGCAATGAAAATGTTATCTAGGAGCCAGAGTTAAAGCAAGCAGTAGAGAGTTTGCTTTGCATGCAGCCAACATAGGATGGGCCTGGTTCAATTCCCAGCATCCCCCTATAGTTCCCCGAGCCCGCAAGGAATGATTTCTGAGCATAGAGTCAGGAGTAACCCCTGAGCACCGCCAGGTATGACCCCCTCAAAAAAATAAATCCCCAAACAGCTGCAGCTACAAAAATGTTAACCTAGGGAAAGTTTCAGAAATACAGACTTTTATTTAAAAGGCTGAATCCGGGGCCAGAGAGATAGCACAGCAGTAGAGTGTTTGCCTTGCATGCAACCGATCCAGGATGAATGGTGGTTCAAATCCCAGCATCCCTTCTGGTCCCCCGAGTCTGCCAGGAGTGATTTCTGAGCACAGAGCCAGGAGTAACCCAACCCAAAACAAAATAAAATAAAATAAAAATCTGAGGAATGGAGAGATAGCATGGAGGTAAGGCGTTTGCCTTGCATGCAGAAGGACAGTGGTTTGAACCCCAGCATCCCAGAGTCCCCCGAGCCTGCCGGGAGCGATTTCTGAGCGTAGAGCCAGGAGTGACCCCTGAGTAATGCTGGGTGTGACCCAAAAACCAAAAAAATAACAATTAAAAATGAAAATCTGAACCCATAGGCTTTCACACTACAGAGAGAATGGCATTTCTACTGCCCTCATTCAGCTAGTAACTGGTCTCATCCTCAGTACAATCTGCTCCTCAGGGGGAGGAGGGAGATTAAGAATCAATCACTGTATCTCCTTTCAGAATTAATTTCAGAAAAGATGTTTGATGTCAGTTTGACTTAGTACTGCTTCAACAGTCATCTCCTTCTGTGCATGGGAAGAAAAAAGAAAATCAAAATTCCCAGTGTCATGGGGATATCTTCTGTCACCCCAAACTACTGATGTGGGTTTACATAGGAGTGAGCATGTATGCACATTAAGGAAGAAAAGCATTAATGTGGGCCCGGAGAGATAGCACAGCAGCGTCTGCCTTGCAAGCAGCCGATCCAGGACCAAAGGTGGTTGGTTCGAATCCCGGTGTCCCATATGGTCCCCCATGCCTGCCAGGAGCTATTTCTGAGCAGACAGCCAGGAGTAACCCCTGAGCAATGCCGGGTGTGGCCCAAAAATCAAAAAAAAAAAAAAAAAAAGAAAGAAAGAAAAGCATTAATGTACCTACAGCATGAGCTGCAGTTAGATCTCCTAGTGTCGGGCTCCAGTCTAGCAATTATAAAACCAAGAGCATGCAGAGTTTAAAAAAAAAAAAAAAAAAAGATGACAGCATTTTGAAAAAGCACTTGAATATGCTCTAATAGACTGACTTACTTTCATAAAGTCATTGTTTAGCTGGAACTCAACGATGGCTCTAAAAATTTGACTTTACTTAACACTCAAAAGCCTATGCTTTTTAACAATTTCAAAGAATTCTTGGTATGAATTCATTTTACCATGTGTGGTAATGTGAAAAGTGTCAAGAAAGCATCAAGCAATTACTTACACTATGATCCTGAAATTCCCTACTTTAATTCTCATAAAACTAGAACAGAAAACTAGAATGAAAGGAAAATTCCCAGTTATGCTACATTCTATGAGAAGCAACAGGATTAATTTTAAATCTAAAGTTCTATTAATGTTTTAATACAGAGGTTTTTAAAAAGAATGTATTAAAATGAATAAAGCATTTACTTCTATAGAAACCCAGTATTAAAGGCATTATTTCTTTTCATTTAAAACATTTAAAGCTCAAAGCAGCAGAATACATTTTACCCACTAAATTACAGCAACAGAAAATTTTTTTGCTTAGAAGTTCAGAACTATAGCACGAAAAACAGACTCAAAAATGCACTCGGGCCAGAGCAACAGCACAGCAGGTAGAGCATTTGCCTTGCACGCAGCCGACCTGGGTTCTAATCCAGCATCTCATATGGTCCCCTCAGCACCGCCAGGTGGGCCCAAAAACCAAAAATAAATAAATAAGTAAATTAATAAATAAAGCAAGCAAGTCTCAGGCAGGCATTATCTTGCGTATCAAAATTTATGTTAATTAATGAGCCATTATTAAGTAGTTTTCAGTATTTCATTTTTGTCTTAGTAAATGGGGTACTTCCCTTGTCCATGGCTGACCCAGGGTCAAACCCTGGCATCTTATATGGTCCTCCAAGTACTTCCAGGAATAATTCCTGAGTGCAGAGCCAAGAATAACCCAAGTACCCATCAAGTATGGCCCAAAAAGCAAAATAAATACATGAGAAATTAACTATCCAGTGATAGTGACTAAGCATTAAGGTTTTTAAGATAGAAATGGAGCAAAGAAAAACACTAAAGTGTGTTTCTATAAGAAATCATATTACTTGGGCCCGGAGAAATAGCACAGCGGCGTTTGCCTTGCAAGCAGCCGATCCAGGACCAAAGGTGGTTAGTTCGAATCCCGGTGTCCCATATGGTTCCCCGTGCCTGCCAGGAGCTATTTCTGAGCAGACAGCCAGGAGTAACCCCTGAGCACCGCTGGGTGTGACCCAAAAACCAAAAACAAACAAACAAACAAAAAAATCATATTACTTAATTATAAAATTTCCTCAAAGAAAGTTTATTTTAGGGACCAAAGTAATAGCTCAGAAGTGGAGCACAGGGCCGGAGGAATAGCAGAGTGGGTAAGGTGTTTGCCTTGCATGTGGCTGGCTCGGGTTCAATCCCTAGCATCCCTTAAGGTCCCCAGAGACTGCCAGGAGTGATTTTTGAGCACAGAGCCAAGAGTAACCAAAGTGCTGCTGCTAGGTGTCATCCAAAACCAAAAAAAAAGTCTGGAGCACAAATATAAGAGACCTGATTCAATTCCTAGTAACAAATGGGCCCTGAAGCACAGCCAGGGGTGTTTCCCTGGCACAGAATTGATTAGTTTGAGAAAACTCCAGGTGTGCCCCCCCTCCCAAAAATAAAAAGGTGTATGGCAGCAGAAATAACTACAAGAGCTGGAGTGATAACTGATCTGGGGAGGCCTGGCTTTAATCCTGGACACTGCAAGGTTCACAAGTCCAAGCACTAAGCAGGGAGTAGACCATGAGTGTGGCCAGGTGTGAAATGTGAAACAGATGAGTAGGTACCAGAGCGATACACAGTGGTAGGGCCAACACAGGACAGACCCCGGCACGAATCCCAGCATCCCATATGGCCCCCAGCCTGCCAGGAGTTATTTCTGTGTGTGTGTGTGCGCGTGTGTGTGTGTGTGTGTGTGTGTGTGTGTGTGTGTGTGTGGTGTATTTCTGCGTGGTGTGTGTGTGTACGAATCCCAGCATCCCATATATGTGTTATTGTGTGTGTGTGTATTTCTGCGTGGTGTGTGTGTGTGTGTGTGTGTGTGTGTGGTGTATTTCTGCGTGGTGTGTGTGTGTACGAATCCCAGCATCCCATATATGTGTTATTGTGTGTGTGTGTATTTCTGCGTGGGGTGTGTGTGTGTGTGTGTGTGTGTGTGTGTGTGTATTTCTGCGTGGTGTGTGTGTGTACGAATCCCAGCATCCCATATATGTGTTATTGTGTGTGTGTGTATTTCTGCGTGTGTGTGTGTGTGTGTGTGTGTGTGTGTGTGTGTATTTCTGCGTGGTGTGTGTGTGTACGAATCCCAGCATCCCATATATGTGTTATTGTGTGTGTGTGTATTTCTGCGTGGTGTGTGTGTGTGTGTGTGGTGTATTTCTGCGTGGTGTGTGTGTGTGTACGAATCCCAGCATCCCATATATGTGTTATTGTGTGTGTGTGTGTGTGTATTTCTGCGTGGTGTGTGTGTGTATGAATCCCAGCATCCCATATGTGTGTGTGTGTTATTGTGTGTGTGTGTACAAATCCCAGCATCCCATATGTGCGTGTGTGTGTTATTTCTCTGTGTGTGTGGGGTGTGTGTGTGTGTGTGTGTGTGTGTGTGTGTGTGTGTGTGTGTGTGTGTGTGTGTGTGTGTGTGTGTGCCTGCCAGGAGTTATTTCTTTTTTTTTTTTTTTTTTTTGTGGTTTTTGGGTCACACCCGGCAGTGCTCAGGGATTATTCCTGGCTCCAGGCTCAGAAATTGTTCCTGGCAGGCACGGGGGACCATATGGGACGCCGGGATTCGAACCGATGACCTCCTGCATGAAAGGCAAACGCCCCACCTCCATGCTATCTCTCCGGCCCCAACCAGGAGTTATTTCTGAGTGCGGGGTGTGTGCGTGCTTGCGTGTGTGCGTGCTTGCGTGCGTGTGTGTGTGTGTGTGTGTGTGTGTGTGTGTGTGTGTGTGTGTGTGTTTGGTTTTTGGGTCACACCTGGCAGTGCTCAGGGATTATTCCTGGCTCCAAGCTCAGAAATTGCTCCTCGCAGGCACGGGGGACCATATGGGACGCCGGGATTTGAACCGATGACCTCCTGCATGAAAGGCAAACGCCTTACCTCCATATTATCTCTCCCGGACCTGAGAGACTTCTATGAGAAGCAACAGGATTAATTTTAAATCTAAAGTTCTATTAATGTTTTAATCACAGAGGTTTTTGAAAAGAATGTATTAAAATGAATAAAGCATTTACTTATATAGAAACCCAGGTATGGCCAAAATAACCAATCAATCAATCAATAAAGTTTAAAAAAAAAATGTTAGGGAAGATATGCTTAAATGGAGAGCAAATACAAATAGTGTCAAGGAAGTCTAGGGGAAACTCATCATAATTATTTCAGATCAATATCATAATACCGTCTAGAAGGGAAAAAAAGCTGAATACCAAAATCAAAAAAAAAAAAAAAAAAAAAAGGGCCCAGAGAGATAGCACAGCGGCGTTTGCCTTGCAAGCAGCCGATCCAGGACCAAAGGTGGTGGTTGGTTCGAGTCCCGGTGTCCTATATGGTCCCCCGTGCCTGCCAGGAACTATTTCTGAGCAGACAGCCAGGAGTAACCCCTGAGCAATGCCAGGTGTGGCCCAAAAACAAAAAAAGAAAAAAAAGCTGAATACTACACTGTTACTACTACTACTACTACTACTACTACTACTATAAATTCTAAAAAATCCTAAATAGTTTATTAACCATCATGTTTGGATTACTGAAAAGCACTGCTGTAAATTAAATAGTGCAATGTCAGAATTTAGGCAAAGTTCAAAATCAATAGGCTATAGACTCTTAACTGCTATGATGTAAATTTGCATGCATAATTCTCCGATGCCATGTTAAGTCAGTATATTAATTTTCCATTACTCTCTATATAAAAAACAAAGGCAACAGCAAGATGCAAGAATTCAAAGTGACTTAGAAAAATGTTACCTGTTTCTGAAGGAACTATCATAGAAAGAAAGAAAAGAAAAACAATGAAAATTACCAAATAAGAACATAAAAAATGTAAAACTCCCTGTCTTTAGAAACATTCAATTTACAAAGCATCTACAGGGAAAAAAGAACAAGAAAATATACCCTCCAACACATCTGGGCATACTTCTTATGGGGGCTCTTAAAACATTCCCTTGCTTATGACACTGTGTGGTGAGAACAGATGTCTCTTAAACAACAGTAGTGTTCTAAAGTAGCCTCTTCCCACACCCAGAAACTAATCCACAGCCTGTCTTCTTTCTAATTAGGACTATTTGGAACTATTTAGAACAATTATTCCAAAGTTGTCTGAGAATTTTTGAAAGAACAGAGGTGAAGAGGGTAGGGCCACAGCCCACAGTGTATGCAGGAGCCCTGACTTGTTCTAGAGGACTGAATGGTACCCCCCTATGCAACATGGAAACAACTGTGGAGAACTTACTAATGAATAGCCTCCAAGTCCACCAGGTGTGGTCCAAAACAAAAACAAGAGATGTAAAATAGGAGCCAGAGAGTTAGCACAGCAGTGGGGCATTTGCCTGGCATACGGCAGACCCGAGACAGACTCAATTCAATCCCCGGAGTCCCATATGGTCCCCCGAGCTTGCCAGGAGTGACCCAAAAATCAATCAGTTAATAAATTGTTAAAAATAAAAATATTTAGAAAAAGGGGTCAGAGAGATAGTATGGAGGTAGGGCGTTTGCCTTGCATGCAAAAGAATGGTAGTTCGAATCCTGGCATCCCATATGGTCCCCCAAGCATGCCAGAAGTGATTTCTGAGCATAAAGCCAGGAGTAACCCCTGAGCAATGCCGGGTGTGACCCCCCCCCCCCAAAAAAAAGAGAGGGAGAGATATAAAATAAGTGGAGCATTTCCAGGGCCAGAGAGGTGGCGCTAGAGGTAAGGCGTCTGCCTTGGAAGCGGAACCACGGTTTGATCCCCCAGTGTCCCATATGGTCCTCCCAAGCCAGGGGCGATTTCTGAGTGCCTAGCCAGGAGTAACGCCTGAGCATCAAACGGGTGTGTGACCCCCACCCCCAAATAATGGAGCATTTCCAAGTGTAATATGTACAATTTAAAACTACAGGGGCCAGAGAGATAGCATGGAGGTAAGGTGTTTGCCTTGCATACAGAAGGACGGTGGTTCAAATCCTGGCATCCCATATGGTTCCCCGAGCCTACCAGAAGCAATTTCTGAGCACAGAGCCAGGAGTAGCCCCTGAGCACTGCCAGGTGTGATCCAAAACCAAAAAAAAAAACAAAAACAAAAACAAAACAAAACAAAAAAAAAACCTACAAACTGAGGGGCCGGAGCCATGGTGTAGAGGTAGGGCATTTGTCTTGCATGCAGCTGATCCAGGATGGACCATGGTTTGATCACCTGATGTCCCATATGATCCCCCAAGCCAGGGGCAATTTCTGGGCACATAGCCAGGAGTAACCCCTGAGCGTCACCGAGTGTGGCCTAAAAACCAAAAACCAAAACCAAAACCAAACAAAGCCTGATATCACTTTCAATCTATCAAATCTATCACTATCAAATCCTCAACTATGCTTCCATACCAAAATCCTCTTTCTATATCATCGCTCTACTAAATTTGTTTTCCCAAACACGAAAATTCTTCTTTTGCTTGTTTGCTTGCTTGACCTGTGCTGGCCGCTTGCAAAGACAGTGCCCTACAGGATGAGGTATCTGTCCAGCACCATTCTATTGCTTACTGATTTAGGAAGAGCTGAGTGATTCCTATCCAGCTTTTTCCTATAGGAGCACCCAGGTGTGAAAGTGCTTGCAAAAGCAATTTTTTTGAACATTTATTGTTCAAAAAAATGGGGGGGGGGGCACTTGGGGCTGGAGAGATAGCATGGAGGTAAGGCATTTGCTTTGCATGCAGAAGGACGGTGGTTCGAATCCTGGCATCCCATATGGTCCCCCCGAGCCTGCCAGGAGCGATTTCTGAGTGTAGAGCCAGGAGTAACCCCTGAGCGTTGCCGGGTGTGACCCCAAAAAAAAAAAACAAAAAAAAAAGGGGGGGGAGGGACTAAAGTTAAATTGAGAACAAAATTCTGATGAACAATAAAAGAGTTTTAAATTTAACACTGATGGCTGTTTTAAAAGAACAGCTGGGATTAGTCAAGGTTCTGTGTGGACCCAAATCAAAAACAAATAAAACTAAGATTTTTCTGAATTATACAGTTAATGGGAAATAGAATTGGAGCTAGAGGGAGAGATTATATTTTTATTATATACTGTTCCATTTTAAATTTTTCATGTATGTGTTAAAGCACATATTTTACATTTATTATTATTAAATATTAAATCACATAAACAAGGTGGGAGCCAGAACAATAGCACAGTGAATAGGACGTTTGCCTTGCACATGGCTGACCCGGCTTCAATCCCCAGCATCCCGTATGGTCCCAAAAAGCTGCCAGGTGTAATTTCTGATAACAGAGTAACCTCTGAGCACTGCTGGGTGAGGCCCAAAAACAAAACAAAATAATAAATGAGGTTATAAAGAACATATTAATGCTCTACAATGTACCGATAGGAAAAATAAAACCAAGGGGGCAAGTAGATATGTCCTCAAGCAAGAGTAGGAAAAAACATGAAGAGGGGACTAGAGCAATAGCACAGCAGGTGGGGTGTTTGCCATGCACAGGGCCAACTGAGGTTCAATCCCCAGCATACATATGGTTCCCTAGAGCCTGCCAGGAGTGATTTCTTTTTTTTTTTTTTTTTTTTTTGGTTTTTGGGCCACACCCATTTGACGCTCAGGGGTTACTCCTGGCTATGCGCTCAGAAGTCGCTCCTGGCTTGGGGGACCATATGGGACGCCGGGGGATCGAACCGCAGTCCGTCCTAGGCTAGCGCAGGCAAGGCAGGCACCTTACCTCTAGCGCCACCGCCCGGCCCCCCCCCCCTTTTTTTTTAAGCTTTATTTTTTATTTACTTTCTGGATCACACCCAGCAGCACTCAGGGGTTACTCCTGGCTCTACAGTCAGAAATCACTCCTGGCAGGTACAGGGAACCATAGGGGGTGCCAGGGATCAACCCAAGTCGGCTGTGTACAAGCAAACACCATACTCACTGTACTATCACTCCGGCCCCAGTCAAGAGTAATTTCTGAGCACGAAGCCAGGAATAACCTGAGTGCCACCAAGTACAGCCAAAAATAAATAAATAAATAAACCATACATGAAGAGAAGATATATGCAGGAGAAAAGCTCATTCCTCAAGCCCAAATTCTCCCTTGAATACATATTTAACTTGCTTGTCTAAATGTTCCTTTGGTTACTGATTTTTTTTTTTTTTTGGTTTTTGGGCCACACCCGGCATTGCTCAGGGGTTACTCCTGGCTGTCTGCTCAGAAATAGCTCCTGGCAGGCACGGGGTACCATATGGGATACCGGGATTTGAACCAACCACCTTTGGTCCTGGATCGGCTGCTTGCAAGACAAACGCCACTGTGCTATCTCTCCGGGCCCGGTTACTGATTTCTACTCTGGAGAAGCCAGTATTTCTTCTTGAACATGCAACGTTCCCTCTCACTCTCTTCTTTCTAAATGAGTTTCAATAAAAATTACCTTGCTTCACACCAAAGAGAAAAGTATTTTAACCTTATAGTTTTTTTCATTCAGGACACCACTAACATTTTGGGAAATGCTGTGACTATGCATTTAGAATTTACAAAAATACACAGGCAATCAAGAAAGACCAATTTAGAGCCTAAATAATAGTACAGTGGGTCAGGCAGTTGTGTTACATGAAGTTGTCCTTAGTTTGATCACCCCATGTGTTCCCTGCATTACTGCCAGGAATGAATTTAGAAATAGTAATCCCTGAGCATATCTGAGTATGGCTCTGCACCAAACAAAATACAGTTGACAGGGCTGGAAAGATAGCACAGCAGGTAGGGCACTTGCCTTGGACACAGCTGACCCAGGTTTAATCCCCAGACCCTATATAATTCCTTGAGCCCTTCCAAGAGTGATTCATAAGTACAAAGCCAAAAGTACCCTGAGCACGACTTGATGTGGCTCAAAACCCCCTCTAAGTCCTGCAGGATGTGATCCCAAAACAAAACCAAAGAAAAAGACCTAGTGTTTTATTTTTCAAAAGTTCACCTAAGGGGCCGGGCGGTGGCGCTAAAGGTAAGGTGCCTGCCTTGCCTGCACTAGCCTTGGATGGACCTCGGTTCGATCCCCCGGTGTCCCATATGGTCCCCCAAGCCAGGAGCAACTTCTGAGCACATAGCCAGGAGTAACCCCTGAGCGTTACCGGGTGTGGCCCAAAAACCAAAAAAAAAAAAAAAAGTTCACCTAAGATTTAAAAGTATCAAGGGCAGGGCCAGAAGATAGCACAGAGATTAAGGCACTTCTCTTACATGTGGCAGCCCCAAGATCAACCCCCCTGCATCCCAGATAGCGCTCCCAAGCATCACCAAGAGTAGTAATTCCTGAGTTATTTGGGTGTGGTCCAAAATCCAAAAGAGAGAATGAGAGAGAAATATCTTCCTAATGAACTACATGACTAGCATTTTCCACCCTATAAGAGAATCTAAAAGAAAAGAATCTGGAACATATTCAGACTCCCCATAATCTATAGCTTTACAGGCTATTCTAAGGATAAAATTCTTACATGATGAAAAAAAATTCTTACTTGATTGACAAAGCAATAAATATTCTTTTCTTTGTTTAGTTTTGGTTTTGGGCCACACCTGGTGATGCTCAGGAGTTACTCCTGGCTATGTGCTCTGAAATCGCTCCTGACTTGGGGGACCATATGGGACACCA